>NC_053028.1:524306082-524611327 GCF_003073215.2 Triticum urartu | reverse complement strand
GAATGTGTTGGTTTAACTCCTGGATAAAAGCTGCAACTGATCTATCCTTCCTGATGCTGATCATCTCCCAGTGCTCGTCTCGGCGCCCACAAATCTGGTAGATTGTATCCTTGAGATCATTGCGGTAAACTTCTCCAATGCGTCCCATGGCGATGTGAGCTTCCATGCTCTTTCCTAGACTCTAGGTTGGTGCATCAAAGGAAAACTCTATGGGCTGAGTGACTGGCATGAACGTCCTTCCTGGAACTTGAACTTGAATCATCCAGCGCTCCTCTTCAGGTAAAGTGGTGTTGTAGGTTCCGGTGAAGCTTGGTACTCCTATGTTCAGATATCTAATGACTTCCTTCAAGTGACGTCCAAAGGGTGTATCTTCATCCGGTTGCGTGAACTTGTTCCTTGCGTCCGCCATCCTAAAAGAGTAGAAAAGATGAGGAGTGAGAATGATAAGAATGAGTAGTGATCTAGGGCTTTAGCTTAGTGGTCGTGTCCTATAGTCAGCGTGTGCTCTGATACCATCTTGTAGCGACCAGACCTCAAACGGTACAAATCTCTGTGCTCAGGTGTCATCCCTAGATCAGTAATGCTGACACCAAACAGTACTTGAAGGATTTATAACAGAGTAGCAATCACACACTTATTACACCGAGTGTCTCAAAAGAGAACTTATTACAATAAATATGGCTTAAGGCCATCTAATAACGATAACAACGGAAGGCTTGGAAGATGAGTGAGTCCATCAACTCCAACAGCATCACTAAGTATAGAACCACGACCTAAAAGCACCTTACTCGTCGTCTGAAAAGTCTGCAACATGAACGTTGCAGCCCGAAACGGGTCAGCACATGGAATATGCTGGCAATGTAACACATAGAGAGCAATGAAGGAATAAGACTATACTACATGCATATTTGGCTGGTGGAAAGCTCTATGGTTACAGTTTTGCGTAAAGCCAATTTTTCCCTACTGCAAAGGAATAAATTTTATTTAACTATCATGGTGGTTGTTAAACATTGAGAGTGTAGACACCCTCTCAATCCCAATTAAGCATCATCATTAAAACCCAAAAAAATTATTTAGAGTAACATGATGAGATTCACATGATAATCCAAGTACTAGATACTTAAGATGTCCATAACCGGGGACACGGCTAACCATGATTAGTTTATACACTCTGCAGAGGTTTGCGCACTTTTCCCCACAAGACTCGATCTCCTCCATTGGGATCCTCGCACTACACGGTGTTTGAGAAACGGATGACCGAGACATAGTCTTTCAGAAGCGCTAGCACCTTACGAACGGGTAGACCGTTACACCTACTTTCCCCTACATTTGCTAGTCTACCACTGTAAGGGTTCACACGACTTAATCAACAATGCTAGAGCCCATAGTAGCTTGTGGCTACACACGGAAGTTTCTAGCATGAATAATCTTATGATCCCTTTGAGCCTGGGTGGCGGTCCAAAAGAAAAATAGGCAATCGCTAGAATACCCAGGTGCCTCAGTCCACCCAGATGTGTATTTAAGTTGCCACCTTAGATAAACCGTTAATTTAACAAACTCACATATGTCATGGATTTCACTCAGCCAATCCACGTCTACTAGCATAGCATGGCATAATAAGCAAACGTAGAAGTAACTCCCAAAGGTTTGATAATAAAACAGGTGATAGGTACTACCTCATCTACTCCCCAAACCCACAATTTAATTAGATCCTAATCATGCAATGTGTGAGGATTACTCTAATGCAATAAAACTGTGTAGTAGGAGGTATGATCAAAGTGTTAGTTGCCTTGCTGATGATCCGCAAAACCTAGCGATTCGAAGTAGCAGGCGGCGCACTCCGGGTACTCTATCGCAACAAACAAGCATACAATAAGAACTCAACTAATGCATAGGTAAAACTCAAATAAGAATCTAACTAGAAAGTTCAACTTAAGAACTCCGGTTGGGAAAAAGAACCAAATCGAACGAAACAACAAAAGACAAACGGCAAAAGAAACAAGCTTCGTTTACTATTCTGGATCTGGGTCAAATTTTACAGAGGCAAAAACTTGTTTCAGTTGGTTAAATGGAAAGAGGGTTTCGAGACAAAACTCCAGGCGCTTGAATCGCCTGATTCCGATAAACGAGCGATAAGTTATACTAGAACGAAAATCGGATCAGGGATCGCGATCAGAAAAATCACGGATTTAATCCGAGGAAAAGAAAAATGACGAACAGATTAACGAACGAATGTTTGTTATCTGGATCTAAACGATTGACGCGTTCGTTAAAACGAACGAACGAGCGAACGCTCGCTAAATAAACCGAACTAAAGAAAATAAAAAAAACGGATCTACGTTTTCGGAAAAAAACCGATTTGTTTTCTTCGTGAAAACTGAGGCAACGGCGGCTACCTCGGGCGGCTCCGGCGAACGACGGCGGGGCGGCGCGGCTCCAGTGCGGCGGCGGCGAAGGCGTCGGCGAGAGGCGGCGGCGCGCAGATCGAAGCGGCGGCGCTCCTGGCGGCTAGGGTTTTGGCTGGGGCTGCGGCTCTGCTCGGGCCCTCGCGGCTATAAAAGGCCGGCCAGGCCAGGTGTCCTGGTCGGACACAGCCCGGTTAGGTCGGTTCGACTTTTTTTAAAATATTTATGGTCAGAAAAAAAAACAAAAGGAATACTAAACGGACTCCAAAAATCCCGAAATAAATTTTCCCCGGCTTCTAAAATCAAGCCGCACAGGATGAACATTTATTTGGGGCCTAAATGCAATTGTGAAAAACGCGCATTTTCCTAAATTCAAATAAAATAGCAAATAAATCCAAAATAAAATCTTATTTGATTTTTTTATTAAATCCTCAATATTTCTTTATTTTGGGAAAGTCATTTTATTCCTTGTCTCATATTTTGATAAAAGAAATAATTGAAGATAAAATAAATAAAATCAAATGATCCTATTTTCAAAATTTGAGAAAACTGAAATATGAAAATAACGAAATTCCCAACTCTCTCCAAGGGTCCTTGAGTTGCGTAAAATTTCTAGGATCAACCTAAATGCAATAAAATATGATATAGAATGATGATCTAGTGTATAACATTCCAAATTGAAAATTTGGGATGTTACATATCGCAGGGCTAAACTTTTGGGCGCGTGATATTTCGATGTGAGCGGGAAGTTTGAAAGCTTTTGGCGCCTAAAATTATAAGTATTCTGCTCTCGTACGGCCAACTATGATATCATGGCCGACAACTTGTTTGTTTTGCACGCAAAAAAATGTGCAAGTTTTGAAAATCAATGTCTCCAACTCGAAACTTAGATTGTCCATTCAATTCAAATATGGATCATTGAGCTACTACAAGCAAATACCATCATACGGTCCAATTCAAATGAAACTCCAAATGTGTTTATCCTAAATATGATGACAAAAGCAAAAAAGGTGTATGTGTATGAATAAAGTGGATGATTATAAAGTTTGAGCATGCCTGTATGTGTATATCTCTAGGTTTGATATATGAATTTGAAATCACGAAATCCCGGCTTAAAATATGTACCTCCGTTTAAATGAATTACAAAAGCTAATGATGGAGTCGAATTCCAAAATTCCAATCTTAGGTTTGTAATTCTGGTACATCAAGGTATATCACGCATGTTCAAAAGTATCGTTATCTCATAATACAAACCGTGAAACAAATTGATCAACCATGAGTGCACAACATCTCAATTACGCTAAAGTCCCTCAAATATAGACACCTCACTCTTTATCTGAAGTCAACCCCCCCCCACCGCCACCACCACACACACACACATAGAGAAGTTGTTCTCTCCCCCAAACACCAACACACGAGCACATTAACACCCCTCTCTCTTGTAAAGTACGGACCCCAACATAGGTCTCTATCACTTTGTCTATCGGGCATGCACACATCTCTTCCCTCACTCTCTAGGTCTCCCACTATCTCTCTTACCCAAGCACACGCACTATGTAGAGTGTATATTTCCCATATACACAAAACGTCGCCCCCAAACGTCTATCTCCCTAGTTATGTGGTTCTCACGCACTCACCTCACACACCACCCCCACTGCAAACAAACACACTTTGTCTCCCTGTGCACCACTCTCCTCTTTCTATCTCTCCCACATGCGGACCCGCCCCAGCTCCTTCCCTGTATACAGATATGTCATGACTCTTTGCATAGCTCCCTAATGTATAATCGTTCTCGATTTCGCACATTATTCTCTACACCATATATTCTAGATCTCTCATGAAGTCCCTATCACACACACGATGACTCGCTTCCCTTGCGTCTCCGTTCATAGGCCAATTTCAGACAACATCAACATTGTCTCCCTATCTATACGCCATTTATGGACATAAACGACCCCTTTCGCCCCCTCTCTTCCTCTCTCTCTCTCTCTCTCTCTCTCTCTCCGTCGCTAGCTCTCTCTTTCTCTCGCTCTCACACCCCTCTCCCACACACACACTCGATGTCTCTTCCAAATAGTCTGCTCCCCCTGCCCGCACCCGTGCTATCTCGCTACTACACATGTCACACCATTCCCCCTTCCCTTATACTAGGTTTACATCATCAGTGGTCTCTCTACTCCACATACACTCTCTCCCTCTCACACACAAATGCGTGCACACACACAAACACGCACAAACACCCATTTATCTGGATCCTCATCTCTCCTCATGTCCGCATGTGTATCTCACACACTCACTCTCTAATTATGTATATGTGTCTCCACATTACACAACACAAAGCCCCATGTACATGTCTCTCTCTATCCTCCACACACATAGACACAAAGAATCTGTTATCATTGCCTCAGTCCCTAACATATCACACACGCACTCTCTCTCTCGCGCGCGCGCAAACACGCTCAACAAGGGTTTCTCCGTGAATAACTTACCATCTATTCATCAATAGTCGTGGCAGTACAGCAAACACGAGACGTGAAAAAGAATAAATCTACATGTGCTTAGACCACCTAGTATGACTACTAGGACTAGAGCAAGCCAAAAAGTGCGCGGCCGTCACCCCCTCCTTGTTGGCAACGGGAAAATCTTTGTTTTACAGAGTCGAGAAGTCATTGTGCTAAGGCCCCACATGCCGAGGCGTTGAATAGAATGTAGATGCTAGTTTATGGAAGCAAGTATCAATAATACGTTTGTATCTCCATACTTATATTTCTTCTCTTGTAAAAAACAGAGTTGGTGATGATGGTACGTGTGACATCTTACAATACAGACCGTCCGATCTATATCTGACGGATGGAAATTAAACTAAAAGGTACCCGCACCCCTCTACACATTTTCAAACAAGGCCTTCCCTCGTTCATCCTTATCTCTAACAAACCTCATTGTTGAGCAATTAAGAAAGGAAGCCTCTGGAACAAACTGGCCTGGTGGCCGCTGCCGGCGTCGTCAATCCCCATGCCTCCGCTCAGTCCGACCACCAACCACCACCACACCCCACTCCTCTTCAACTTATCTCATATTTCTCGAGATATCATTAGTTTTTACACATGGGATTACTCCCGCAAGGGTCAATCACAACAAGTGTTTTATAAAAAAATGCATCTTGCTATTCCGTGCAATGCACGGATCTTGTTAGTACTCCTACACAAGACTAAGTTGGTGATGCTGGTGTGTCTGCCATCCGTCATTTCTGACCATTGTGAGGTAACGATTGTGAGGTAAGTTGTTGCCTTTTCTCACCAACATCCCACTTGTCTACCAATTTCCAGAAAAACCCATAATTAGTATCTTGAAACCAACCACATCCCTCCCTGACCTCACCAAAACAACCGAAGGAATATATTCTAATTGAAACATAATATATCTCTAGTGACATATGTATATCAAAATTAGAGTGTTTTGTACCAAGTTTGTTAATAAGTATTATTCTAATTATGATTCGTTGCAACGGACATGAACATTGCTAGTATTTCCAACCATGCATTTTTTTCCTAGTATTCCATAGTTTTGAGTTTTCCATCAAGATATTAGTCACTCATGGTTGATATTTACTTTCAATCATGTACACATATGCACTATGTAACTAGCCTTGATTATTGGCTTCCAAAGCTTAACTTTCACTCCTACTTACAATATATAGAGTATTTAACAAAAAACTACCACTTTCAACCAGCCCTAGGAAGAAACTATTGTACAAAAAATAACAAAAACATACCCAAAATTTCTTAATCCACGCCAAAAACTACCTAGTACTCGTACCGATTGGGTTCGTTTAAACACATTTATTACAGGGTTGGCCCACTAGTCCGTGCTGACGAGGTAGCTTAAACCAACACATTTTGTTCGACCGTTGACATGAGGGACCCACATCTAGCCTTCTATCCTATTATTCCCCCTCAAATCATTATTTTTCCTGGACATTACTTCAAACAGTACTGATGCGTGTTCATCGGTGGCGCCGGTGATGAGCGAGTTGGCCGCCGCTCCACCGGACGGGCCGGACACCGCGCTGGCCTTCGCATGGGTTGGCAGGCTGGCCCGAGCGTGATTCACGACCGAGCAAGCCACCGCGCTGGCCTTCGCTTGAGCCAGATGGCTGGCCTTAGCGCGGCGCACGCGAGCAAGCCGTCGCGCTGCCGTGCCAATCTATCTAGCAAACCTTGCAGACAAGCATCTGGACGGAGCTATCTTGGCTAGCTAGCGACCGCGAGCGCCCGGCGGAGCTGGCATCCGGGCTGCCGCAACATGGGCTCCGCACCGCCGGCGGTTTTGACCTCGCCTTCTGCCGGCGACGGTAGCTGCGTCCCATTGCCGAGGATGACTAGGTGGACGGGCCAGATGTAGGAGGTCACTCGAGGATTTTTGTTGGTAAGAGCATGTACAATGGTTTATAAGGTAGTCTTATCTTAAGTCTGCCACATATGCAAGTGGTAGTAGTTTCTTGGCATTTTAGTGGTTTCTTGCATTATTAGAGCAAGTACAATAGAGCTGAGTCAGCGGGCTATAAGAAATAAACTAGTATATTTCTGCTTAGTTGGAGGAAAGAGAAGAGGAGAGAGAAGGTAAGCGGGCTCTTCGTGAAGAGCCAGCTCTAGCACGTGCTCCTAGGCACTTTGTGAGAATGAGAAGTGGGCCACATAATAAAAAAAGTAGTACACTCTTTTGATCTATTATTGTACATGTTGGCTATAAGATGGGCTGTAGATGACATGGCACTGGCTTATAGCCAGTAGCTGGCTATACTATTAACCATGCTCTTAGGGGTTTCTTGTAAGGAACAATGTACGTACTACTAGCAACGAAAGGCGATTCTAGGTTGCGTTGTACTCCAACGAGTACTACTAGTGGTCGCGGGAGTGTATACCTTGTTTTGTGGGTTCTATACCGACCGAACGCACGACGGCCTTTTTAAAAATAGTACTACTACACTTTGCTGTGAGCCAATATTTTACACGGGTAGTTTGAGTTTTGAAGTCAAACGGACGTGTGGCCCAACAATCTGGGTGCACTGGACAGCCAAGCCACGTGAACAGGTTTTCCTTCCCAGCATCCCGTGGCTCGCGTGCTCACCCTAGCCGCACCTCACTTGCAGCTTCCTCATCAGCTAGTAGCATATTTAAACTAGTGCCTCCCAATTAAGCCCGAGGAGCCGGAAAAGCCTGGTGGGGCATTGGGAACTATGCAATATGGCTCTGTACGTAAAGTGCTCTACTACTACTCTGTAGCTTGTGGCGTTGCACACATGGACTTCACTCCATTATCGGCTCTACTATAAAAGAAATTCCTCTTGACGTGTTTTTTTTGAAACGGAGGCAAAAGCTTTGCTTCATCTCATTCATAAAGAAGGAACTACTAACAAAGTTCGACGAGATCCATTACACCTCCACAAATGGAAGCGAAAAGGCTAGTCTCGCTGTATCAAATAACTCAAATGTTCTACCCCCGCAGTAACCGTCGCTGATAAACAGGCTGCTAGTGTGTGCGTGAGAGGAGCAGCTGAGTAGGCCAGCTATGTGAGAGGAGCGGCTGAATAGAACACCGAGAGTACCCACTAGGCCACTCCGCAGGTGTACTTCCCCTGCATTGATAGTACAGCGATGGTTCTAGAGAACAGTAGTACCCTCCACTTCCAACTGTAGCTCCTTGGCCCTGAGATTCAAGAGTTCAAAACTGGTGCACTATACTAGACTAGACTAGAACTATAGTACGCTGCATTACTAGTTGAGAAAAGTAGTACTAGTACTGCTACAGTACGAGTACGTACTCCTCCGTCACATAATGTAAGACATTTTTTGACACTAGTTGGCATGTACAAAAAATGGGAAAAACATATTCAAAATTTCTTAATCCACGCCAAAAACTACTACCTAGTGCCAAAAATTTCTTACTAGTGCTATTATTTACAGTATAATGCAATCCCATAACGTTCCATAATGTTAGTACTAGTAGTAAATAATAGCCTCACCCCTTCGCTGAGGAACGATCTACAATTGGAAGGGACAAGGCCCTGCGGTTACTACACTCTTATCTCCTCTTCGCCAGTTCCCCTCCCCCCGAAGAGAAGGCAGTTTGTCGCTGCTCCCATGGATTCGCCAGGCGGTTCTCCTCCTCGTCGGGGCTGGGAGACCATGGACGACGATCCTCTTGGAGAAATTGCACGCCGCTTTGACGTCCTCACCGCCGCAAGACTCGGTGCTTCTTGCACCAACTTTTTCAAGACGCTGCCTAAACAGGCTTGGGAAAAGGCCATGCTTGTTGGTCTTCCATGTGTCCTCGAGGAGAAGGTTCTTCTATGGGACAATCCTTCGAACAGTCCACCACTCCCTGGCCATGGTTGCACGTTGACTCCGCTAGAGTTGCCGACATTGAGAGGTAGTCGGATTTTGTCCGATGAGCAGGTCAGTAATGGAGTTTGATCATGTAGTACTTAGTTATTCCATTTCCATCCTGTAATTTCTCCACTGCCCACCGTCTTATATATAGGTCTGGGTCAGTGCCAACGAAGATTGGCTTGCATACCTCTGGCCGGATACCACCATCATTTTGCACAACATCCACAGCAGTGCGGCCGTTCCGGTAGACCCCTTCTCCACCATTGGGATCGGCCTTCCGGACTGGCTGGGCTTGAATATGTATGATGATGCCTACATGAGATTGAAGAAGATAGCAATTGCGGACCCGCCGATAAAGCGACGCGGTTACGAAGATTACTATCTCATCGCGGTGTTCGACATAAGGATTGCCATCAATGCAAGAGGCAGTAACGGTAGAGGCTGGCGCATGTTGGCGGCGGCAGATTTGTACCCCTACATGTTCGAAGACACCGTGCGCCATCTAGTCCGCATCATCACGGTGACAAACTAGGGGACTTGTTTCATCTGGTTGCCATCCTACGGTACGGGAGATTACAAACGAAATGCACAAACCATCATTTGCATCCCTAATGGTACTCCATTATTTTGCAGGGACCAGTCATCCCCCGATCAAAATAAGATCGCCGATACTGGATGTGCATTTGCATCCGCAATTCGGTCTAACCTGGAACCTTGTAGCTGACTTTGGCATATTGGGATCAACTATCTTAGCAGTCGTTACCCATGGTACCACTGATGTGCAACATGGTCACACAATCTACCACGATCGGACCGTCACCATCTACCCAGTTATTCCATTTTAACCCTCTCGCCTTCTCTTTCATTGTTGTACTAGTAGTATACTTTGTAGTACTAGTAGGAGTACTTTTTACCTTGGAGGACGTGTATAGCTATCTAGGCCCTTGAAGACTTGAACACACTAGCTGCCACCATTTTTGTTTTTCCATGTCTTACTATCTCATCCATGTAGCCAAGTGTGGCTATATATAATAAGCCAGTTATTTTACTTCCACTATACGGGAGTAGTACTATTTGCCGCACAGTATTACTAACCGCCATATTTGAGCACAACATTATTATGCATGGACCTTGACTATGTACGTCACCATGTGTCCAGATCTGGGACGCCGTGTGTACCAGATGAACGGTGCCGAGTTTGACCCCCGTGATGCTACGTGGGTGCCGAGGAAAACTCTTGGAGAGTACTCGCTTTTCATCGAAGACAGCTACCCCATTGTGAAGCGGATGCCACCTTCCGTGCACGACATGGAAGGCCTGCCGTTCATGAAGCATGGTTGTGTCTTCAATGCGCACCGCCGGATGAATGACATGCTGGGACAACCTATCCCTGATTTATGCCACTTCAGCTTGGATGAGTCTCCATCGTGTGGAACCGGACTAGAAAGCTGCGACAATGATTCCCGTTGTCCACCGCTATGGATCGTGCCATCCATGAAGAACACCTGGGACTGGAACCTGGAGCAGGACATGTAGGCCATCTATAACGTGTAAGTGGAGTACGGTAATTGTGAAAGGTAGCGCTCTGAATATATGTAGACTAGTCGTGCACAAATTTATCACATGAATTGGAGATGAACTTGTGTGGCATACTGGCATTTATCCTTTAGAAATTATTACTAATAATGTGTTATGTGTATGTGCAACTTGTATGGTTGTTGCACGTGCTCCAACATGCTCTTTGAGAAAAAAAGGTGGCACAGCTTTGAATATACGTGACGTGGCGGCATCATACAGTAGCATCGTTCGCTATAGTTGTAGTACACTCCTACTAGGATGACAACTCCTATAAAACCTTGCTCTTGGCTCGTTGCCTCTTCGGGAGGTTCAACAGTTCGTACTCGTGTGAACCTTGCACTTGGCTCTTCGCCTCTTCGAAAGGTCTAACAATGATGATACTACAGTACAATATGCTTCTGGCAATCTGACACTGATTGAACTGTTGCACGTCCACCGCGAGGGCGAGGGCGAGGGAGAGGGCGCAGTAGTCAAAACCCTCTCCTCGTCCTGCGAACCACCGCACGCGTGGGCGAGGGAGAGGCATAGTAAGCAAGCTTCTCCTCGTTCGGCGAGTTGACGTGACACATCAAAGAAGTACTAGAACTAGT
Source organism: Triticum urartu (assembly GCF_003073215.2). NCBI lineage: Eukaryota > Viridiplantae > Streptophyta > Magnoliopsida > Poales > Poaceae > Triticum > Triticum urartu. The sequence continues at coordinate 524,600,365 of NC_053028.1, read as the reverse complement.
AGTGGTAGTCCATACTGTGTCCTTTCCGATTAATATGGCTTAATTTGAAACGATAAAATTACACTTGCGGTCAATGTATGTAACAATACGCTCTTTACGGTCACTATATATAGTTTTGCGGCGATTATACGATCACTAGCTCAACGTAGAGCACCGTATTGCACCCTACTGACCGGCCACATAGTCAACGTGGCACTTTGTTGACTGGTTAAATTGTCACCTGGTTTCTGGGTCCCACATGTTAGTTGGAAGAGCAAAGAAATCAGTTAAACAAAACTTTACGCAGGCGCGACAGGACTCCAACCCTTGCGCGCGAACCGCCCTGGCTGTGTATGTGAGTGCCTGCACGTGTCCTCCCTCAGTCTTCCAACAAAGAGTGTACATTGGCTATAAAACAAAGAGTGTAGTACATGATGTACATCTACACTTCCAATGCATTTAGCCTTTAATCTAAATCGATATTGATTGACTAATGCACCAACTTGTGCTGTAGGTATAGGCTACATGTCTATCCTTAATTACAGCATGCAACGGCCTTCATTTAATCTTCTTATCTCAATGGTCGCATGCACACATAAGTCTGCTACTTTTGCGCGTTAATTATGCTCTGGTCAATGTGTAAATCTCTAAATATACAGTCTTTCACGGACGTAGGGAGTAGGTTGAGCACTTGAGCATGGGCGTGTGTGTTGCGTCGTGTGTTGTGTGCCACATGGGTGCGTGAGTGTTGCGTGCGTCCATGTGTACATGTGAGTGTTGCATGTTGCATGCATGCATGCATGGGGCTTACTCCCTCCCATTGACATGTTCATATTTCAAGCTTCCTCTGTTCCCTCCATATGGTGATACTCCCTCTGTTCCCAAATAGTACGGAGTAAAAGCCTCCCTCTGTTCCCAAATATGGAGTATTTGTCTTTCTACTGATTTCAACAAGTGACTAGGTATGGAGCAAAATGAGTGAAGTGAGCGTAGAGGCATAGGGATACTGTAGAAAGGAAGTCCTCGCGATCCATTATTCCCCATCTCGGTCAGAGAGAACTATTCAACTAGTCTTCGCAGTGAAGTGATAATACATGCTGCAGCAGATGGGACACGTAATTAATAAGCTGAACCAGCGTGTTGGTGTTACTAAATCAACCTTACCCAGTACTGCCATCTCTTCTTCCTCCTCCTCTCTTCTTCTTCCTCATCTCTTCCCCATCGTCGGCCGCACACCATTTACCCCCGCTCACTGCTCGCCCGCCCGCGCCATCTTCCTTGGTAGCTCGCACGTACCATATCCCCCCACTCACTGCTCGACCACACGAGAAGAAGCTTCTTCGCTCGCCCGCACGAATCCACTTCCCCACTGGCTCACAGGCACCGAAAACCCCAATGGCAGAACCGACTGACACGCAGAGCCGCGATTGGAATTCCCTCCCCGATGTTCTCTTGGAGCAGATCTGTAGTCGTATGGACCTACTCAGCACCGTCTGTCTGGCTGCATGCTCGATGTCTTTGTACCGTCTACTCGTCTGCAATCGGCCTGCTCTTTTCAAGATACCCTGCTTGCTGACGCCCGATCCTCGCAGGTGGCCCAGAAACCAACTTGACGATCCTACGGAGGTTGCTGTGGTGCCCCTCGACATGCTACCACTACCCGTCCACCTGTTCTTCATGCGCGGCCACTACTGGGCGGGCATGAAGGCCAACTGGATCATCCTCATCCACCACACCGGTAGTCCGTGGCGTCTCATGGATATCTACACCCAGCGAGAGATCACCCTTCCATCGTTGGATACCGCCGCCATCGAGCCTCGTGGCCAGTCGGACAATCCTGCCTACTACGCACGAGACGCGTCAAGCTTTTGGCTCGACCTTTGTTTGCAGAAAATTGTAATCTGCGAAGTGCCCACACCATCAGAAGACTACATGGATTACAAGCTCATTGCCTTGTTCAACATGGGATTAGTCTATCTGGAATCCGGTCGCCATACATGGTTATGGCTCATCATTAATCCTGTTGAGGCAACATTTCTGTCTGATGCTGTAGTGCATGATGGCATCGTTTACGCGGTCGACGCACAGATTGGTTGCCTATAATGGTGGAATCTATCATCGTGTAATTGTTCTATCTCATCTCATCTTTACCTTATGAATACGACTGCCTGTTCATTTGTTACAAATTTAGAATGCATAGCATGTCTATAACCACATCATTGCTATATGTTCCTCTCATTTCCTAAATTTTTATGACCACACATGTTATTGTTAGAGTTGATATCAGAACAATTGGCATCTAATGTTTGTTAGAATACATATTATGAGCATAACATCATGATTGCTATATGTTACTCTCGTTTACAAGATTTTTATAACAAAACATGTTATTGCTTAGAGTTGATATGAGAACAGTAGTAGTAAGTGCTATGGTAGAATATGAGTAGGCGTTGTCATAGTTGTTTTCCTCTCATTGTTACATGATGTTTGAACCATGACATATTGCTAGAATATAAAGCCATTGGCTTATTTTATTTTATTTTAAATTTTTTGTGAGCCGAAACCATAGAACAAAATGCGGATCTGGCCGCCGCACCGCCCCACTCCAACCCCGGATTTTGGCCACACGCATGACCCCATCTGGCAGCGCTACCGCAACCGCCACCAACCAACCTCCACTCGTCGGGATCCTGCGGCTGTGCGACGGCCACCAACCCACGTCGCAAGACGTCAGGATCCTGCCACCGCGCGAGCTTCCTCGACCTTCCACTGCGACCTTCCTCCACTTGCCACCATGACCTTCTCCCTTCCGCTGGGCGCCATCGCCTCCGGTGGTTCCACCTGCATCACCTCCACCTCCCACTGCTAGCCCCCATGCACGGCTCCGTCATGCTTCCTCCGCGCCCGCCTCCACCTGAACTTCCCCCATCCCTTCTTCCTCTCGGCCCCGACATCCCCTGTGTCAGCGATGTGCCTCACCCCCAGCCACGCACCTCTCCGGCGAGTGGAGCTCTTGTGCGTCGCCGCGTGGATGCAGTTACCACTACCTCCCGGCACGCAGATCGAGCCATGGCCGGCGAGATCGACCATGGCCGCGGCCTGAGCACCCATCCATTCCTCCCCTGCAGCTTCCTCTCCTTCCTCGCCATCGTCACCTATTGTTGCTTTGACACCACGAGCTAACCCATCTCAAGCCGGCGTCCCTGCACACAGCCACTGACCAATGCCATGGTCGCCCGCTGCCTGCGTCCTCCATCACGCTCGCCACCTTCTCCTTGGCGACTAGGTTTGGGATCTCATACTACTTACGTTCGGCTCCTCTGCACTCTGCAGTTCAGTTGCTACTGATGATGTAGCTGCTAAATCTGTCGTCCACTTAACATGACTGTGATTCTCAAACTCCCTACATGACTAGCATGGAGAAGCCAGCACACAAGGGTGTCAGCACAGCAGAGGCCGGGAGCTCGCCTGTCTTGAAGATTATCTAAAGGACTAGAGCACAATATCATGAAGAAACTGTAATTATCGCACGTTCATGAAGCACGTGACTCAAGCATCAAAGAGAAACTAGTTTTTAAGTAGCGGTGGTGGAATATGTGTGCGATGCATGATTTGAGGCAAGAACTTTCTTTATTACTTTGATCTTCGAAGCCGGGCACTGATGGATTACTAATTTACTTCTCTGAATTTATCAGACAACTACTACAAGGCAGTGATGTATCGCTGCAGCCCCGATGGTCGACGGCGTTGTTGCGGTGCATTTGTCTTGGCAATGGGCGGCTATGACGACAACTATGTTGACCGGCAACCTGAATCTGAGGGCCTCCGTCATGGCTCTTCTCGCATCAGTGCGGTATTTTTTTGGATTAATAACTTAATTAAGGGAGATGACAATCTACTTAACAATATGAAGGGACAAAGATGAGAGCCTTGTACATTGAAAAAGACAAAGATTTTGATGTGTGAATTTGGTTCCTTCCCACTATCCTAAAACGGTATCCATATCAATCGCCGATTCTTTCCCCTGTTCAGTTCTGTATTGTTCACTAAGTGATTTTGATGTCTGAAGTTCAACTGTATATGTAGGTAAAAAAACTAGTGTTTTTGGTTCATTGGTTTCAGTTTCACAGGTTGGTTTTCTTCCCAGTTTATCTCAAAAATGGAGTATTTATTCTTGTGTTCTCGCATCATTCATTGATTCTCGTGTGCCGCTGCCACACACCTTCACGGCCTTCCCTGGATCCAGCGTCATCCGAGGTGCGTCACTGTGACACTCCAATTTTTTTTATTTGGTTTTCAGCAAAAACTTTGTGGTTTTTGAAAAAAGAGGCCATTTAAAATTTTCCAGAAAAACCTTCCTCTTAAAAACTTCCTTTTCTTTGGCAAGGATTTTATTTTCTTCAAACTATGGTGTTTGATCTTTTGAAACTTCTTCTCTGATGGTTCCCTCTCAAAATTTATTTTGGGAGTTTAATCTTTTTCTTTTAAAAAGAAACTCTATGAAAATTTGGGATTTTCATATCTTGTTAACCACCCATGACCTTGTATTTCGTCCATGTGGTAAAACCCCTCCAAAACCTCCCCTCCTCCTTGTAATCAACCTAAGTTCTCTGTCCCAACTAATCCAAGCAAGTTTTGGATTTTAGTCTAATTATTTTTCCCCTCAAATCATTTCTGAAAATTATTTGGAGCCTGAGAGATTTTCAAAGCAAGTACCCTTTTTCATTTGAGTTTCGACCTCAAACCAACTCTCCTGGATAGTCCTTTGTACCCACAACCCAGAACCATCTTGATCCACTCCCCCTCTTTTCAAATTTTTCAAATTTCAGTCTCTGCAAGTTTGGACCAGATTTGCCAAATTTGGTGAAATTCATATCTACACTTCTCCAAAAATTCCACCAAAATTCAGGCAGCCTACTGGAGCAATGAGTAGCCACTCCACCAAAAATCAGCTCAAGGAAAAATCCCCAGAGGCCAAATTCATTCTATCGAACACCTTGCATGCACTGTTGCTGTTCATATTCAGAAAATTCAGAGTTCAGTGTTGTTTTCGTTTGTCAGTTTCAATCACGCATAGACAGTGCCTTGGCACGTTCCTCGCCGCCTCTTCCTCCTGTCTAGAGCACCACACGTGCGCTTGGCGCCTTCCCGGCGTCGGCGGCGCCCTGGCCCGCCTGCGCCGGCGTGTCTTGCGGCGGCCGAAACCCCGTAGCAACCGACATGAAGCAGAATGGCGGCTCAACGCCGTTCGGCGCCGCCCAACGCTCCCTGGCGCTCCGCGTGGCCTCATGCACGCCAGCACACCCCGTTGCACTGTCGCCGTGGCCCGGCAAGCACTGGGCACGCTCCCTGCCGCCGACGGGCCCACGCCGCCCCGTTCCGTCGAGCTCCCCCTAAACACCCAAACCCTGGCTAGTTTAGCACCAAAACGGACCCAGTGGACCCCCACGACGGCGCTCGACCCCTAAACCTCCCCGACCAATGCACTGCGCCGCCGTAAGCTTTGCCGGAGAACCCCGTTCTCGGCCACCGCCTCGGACCGCCTATAAAAGGGGCTCCCGAACTCGCTCTCGAGCACACACTCCCTCTGCACCCCACAAACACCCCGCCAGGCCACTGGAGGAGCCTCGAGGAGGTCTCCTCCCTCGACTCCGGCCGCCCCATTCCGCCTCGGCCTCCACCTCAATTCGCTCCGGTGAGGCCGTCTCCGGCGCCCAAACCCTGCCAGTTACCCCCTCTAGCTTCCAGAAGTCTAACCCCCTCCTCAATTTGGCCTTCGCAGCTCCCTCCGACGAGTCCCACGACCACCCGAGCCGCCGTCCGCCGGAGCGAGGCTCGCCGTCCACGTGGTGCTCGCCGACCGCCACCACCACCACCAACCGACGCGGAAGGGCGCCCTGAACACGGAGGTACCCTCCGATCTCCCTGCCTCGCCGTGGATCGCCGCCGGCGACCACCGCGGCTCTCGGGCACCGGCGAACTCTGCCGCCCGGTTTGAACATTCAAACCTGACGGGCCGGTCCCGCCTGTCAGCCCCTCTATCCTGTCTGAGCGAAGCGTTTTCTGAAAACGTCTTCTGCCAAATGCGCTTTCCCTCTGGGCTAGCGTAGTCGCTACCGAAGCGCTTTCTGTTTTTATAAGCTAGCCCCTGGAAACCTTCTGTTTCATTACAGATGAGTCCCTGGACAAAAACCTTTATAACTTTTAAACAGAATAGTATTTTTGATTGATTCTTTTTCTGTCCTCTTTAAAATTTCGTCCAGTTTTTATCAGATTTATTTGAAAAATATTTGGAATACTTTTTGTGCACCTCGTGGTATTTACGATAGCGCATATATTTTCTTTATACCGTAGATACCGAAGGAGGTGACGGGACCGCGAACTTCACCGAGCTAGGCTCCGACTACTCCGAACCAGGCAAGCATGTTTGAACTTTTGATATGATGAGTGTCTTGACATGTTTTGCATTTGGTTAGTCTCATGGCATGTTGTTGAGCATACCGATGAACGTTATTTCCATGCATTGTTGAGGTAAGTGAGTTCGATGATCCATAAGAGGATGGATGTGAGTATGAATGGCCATGTGTTGGCATGAGGATGGGTAAGATGGCAGTGTTGTAGCATGCCAGTCTTATGCCAGACTATATGACTTCAGCGTCAACCCGTATCATTCCAGTTCCTACCATTCTTCCTTCCCTGTACTACCACATGTTTTCTGCAAGGAATATGGCGTAGTAAGTTGTAAACCGCTTACCTGGTACACACCAAAAAGGAGAGGCCGTGATGATGGTTCCATGGCCCTGGATTAAAGCCAGTCATCCGGTCAGGGGGCATGGGTGTTTCCAGTTGGGACCGAGAGGGGGGCACCCCTTAGAGCGCGCGTATATAAATTTGATCCCATGCTATTCGAGATTGTGATCTCCCCGTCTCAAAAGTTTTTCTTGGACGATGTCTAGGATGATTTCTAGCATCGAGAGGTAGGATGGGTGTGTACTGGTTAGCTGTGTTTTCTTCCGAAATACCGTAAACGGAACTAGTCCTTCGTGACTACGGAAATCCGTTGGCTGTGGGAAATTTTTGTACAAACTCTGCAGAGTCATATATTCCTTGAATCATCTATTCCATGTCCAAGTTCAGTATTATCTATTCCTGACAAGTGCCAGTTTTGATGACAGAGACTCCGGTGAATCGCATGAGTGCTAAGTCCGGTTAAATGATTATTCCTGTGGATGGACTAACCCGTTTATTTTCATGAATTGAAAGTTTATTATGAGTATTATTTACTTGTGAATAAAAGCCCTTTCTGCGATGTCGCTCAGACGTCCGACTGTGGTATTGTTATTACTTACTTTCAATAAAAGCCCTTTCTGTGATGTCGCCCCGACGTCCGACTGTGGCATTTCTTTAAAAGCCCTTTCTGTGATGTCGCCCCGACGTCCGACTGTGGCATTTCTTTTAAAGCCCTTTATGTGGTGTCGCTAAGACGCCCGACTGTGGCATTTCTTTTAAAGAGCTTTCTGTGATGTCGCCCCGACGTCCGACTGTGGCATTTCTTTCAAAGCCCTTTCTGTGATGTCGCCCCGACGTCCGACTGTGGCATTTCTTTTAAAGCCCTTTATGGGGTGCCGCTAAGACGCCCGACTGTGGCATTTCTTTTAAACCCCTTTATGTGGTGTCGCTAAGATGCCCGACTGTGGCATCATTTCCTTATATTTATTTGTTCACCTTTCGAGGCGTCGCTTCAGACACCCGATCGGTTTTCATTTATGTTTTGTTGGGATTTCAGGCGGACTACCGCCGTTTCCCTTTTACTTACTTCGTTATGCTAATTTTTATATGTACATTGGTGAATTAATCGTGACGCATTCATGCATGCATTTGTTATATCCTATGTCCGAACTCTCTTGCAAGTACTTTCAAAGTACTCACTGGCTTGTTGATTTGGCCAGATGCTGACGAAGGCGACCTCATGGATGAAGAGTTCGATAGAGAGTCCGACGCCTAGAGGAATCCCAGTCAGTCTCGTGCGACCCTGGATTTGGTCACTGTATTATATCCGCTTCCGCTTCCAAATAAATTCATCGGGCCTCACCTCGACGCTTTGATGAGATGCCAGTTTTAGAGTCATGTATCTCACTCCCCCCTGCGTTTTTCCACCACCGCCCTATCCTCGAGTCAGTAGTATGCCTCCACACCATTGTGTCATGTCCGCCACTATGTATAATTATTGGCGTGCTTGTAATAATTTGGTTGAGCCACCGTAGCTCGACCCTGTAATATATTTTATGCTACTGGCTTATTGTATCAAGAATTTGTCTACCGGTAAGGAGGATTTTCCTCATACTGGACCCAAAAGATTGGTTTCTCAATAAACATTTTTATTGGAAAACCGGTCGTGACATCTCTAGTTCCTCCATTGTTTTTGAGTTTTGGTCTTCATTTGAAAAATAATATGTCTTTGGTAGGGACGACATGGTCACTGTGAAATATATCAATTTTGATTTTAAGTCGCCACAAAATGTAGATTGTTCAGTCCAATGTGACTCCACATTGAATTTGATGCATTGCTACATGATTGATGTACATTATACAACTATAAATGCATCAAACATCCTGTCGTTTTTACATGATTGTGCATTTCAATGTGACTCGAAGTTGAAAATTGTAGTAACTATAGAACATTGTACAATATTGTGCTGGGCAATTACTGTCGTGGTTCTAAGTCTGACAGTAATGTAGGGGGGTAAGTATGGAGAGGCAAGATCTTAGCTATGGAGAAGTTGTGAGGACGCAAGGTTTACGAGTTCAGGCCCTTCTCAGAAGAAGTAAAAACCCTACGTCTCGGAGCCCGGAGGCGGTCGACTGGATTATGTGAGTATGAGTTAAAGAGGTGCGAACCCTTGTCTCGGAGGAGGGGGTGGCTTATATAGAGTGTGCCAGGACCCCGGCCAGCCCATGTTACGAAGGGTTCAATGTACATTAAGGCAGGGCGTTACTAGTAACGCTAGTAATAAAGTGCTATGATGACCATAAAAGCTATTTAATGACCGACCGTTAGCGTGCGGGTGACTTTAGGTCTCCTGGTCGTCGATTGGCTGGGTCTTGGTCGAGTGGTTGCTTCTTGCTCGAGTGACTTCGAGTCTATCGAGTGGAACACCTTCAAGTTGATTGAAAGGTGATTTCTTCTAGAGATGTCCTTGGGTAGGGCAGTTAGGACAGGTCCATGACCCTACCCTAGGTACATAGCTTCATCATTAGCCCCCGAATGGATCGAGGTTTGAGTGGGGAAGGAGTTGAGGACCTCTCCGACTCGTTTTTCATGCCGTGAGCATATCTTGCTCTAGATCAATGGACCCGAGTGATGGCAGCAACTTCCCTTTCAGTCGCCTTGACCCATTCTTAATTCTTCGTCGAATGAGTTTCTTTACTTGTAAGGCTCCGAGCGATGGTGCGGAGGAGATCTTCGGTCTGACAAGTTGTTTGCTGCCCGTGGATTTAGTGGGATCCGAATTTTGGGAAGCGCACGGGACGGGGGAGGCCGCAGTAATCGGATGGGATAGAGCGGAGCCGCCTCGATCCCCGCGCCATTTTTTTCACCATGTATCGCTCACGTGGTTGTTACGGGATTTGACAGAGCCATCTGGGCCTACCTGTCAGCCACTCGGAAGCGGCCTCATATAAGGCGCTGGACCGGAGTCCTCTGAACAGTGCGCCCCATTACCTCTTCTCCTCCTCACGCCTCTCTGCTGCGCTCGCTCTCGCCCCAGCGCCACCGCACCACATGTGTCTCGTCGGTGACAATGGTGAAGGAGAAGACAGCGGCTCTGGAGCGGACGAAGAAGGCGACGGCGAGATCGAAGGGGAAGGCGATGAGCCGGGGCGGATCTTCCTCGCGGACTAGCCTGCCGAAGGGTTCGATCCAGGGCGACTAGATCCACTCGAGGATCTCCCAAGAAGACCTCGACGACCTGGCCGAGGGAGGGCTGATCCCCTACGACTCGGCGCGGCTTCCGGGGAAGGAATCCGAGCCGCAACCCCGGGAGGGTGAGCGCGTTCTTCTTGCCACCCACGTCGACCGTGGGTTTTCCTTGCCTCCTCATCCTTTCTTCCGAGGGTTTATGAACTTCTTTGGGGCTCAACTCCACCATTTTACCCCCAACTCAATCGTTTATCTTGCCGCGTTCATTTCCTTGTGCGAGAACTTCTTGGGTTGTCGACCTCACTGGGGTCTTTTCAAGCATATTTTCACTTGTTGCTCCCATACAGTGAAAAAGGCTAATCCGAGTGATGAGAGGACCCAAGTGATCTAGATGTGTGGGGGTCTTGGCATCCAGACGAGGGGAAAAAGCTCCTTTCCGGCCATGATTCTTCCCGATTCAGTTCGCGGATGGCAGTCGACCTGGTTCTACTGCAAAGACCAGTCAACGCCAGGGCAATCGACTGGCTTCCCTCCCTTTACCATGGACCGAGCGGAAAATCCCTCCCCTTTGAAGGTGCTCCCGGAGGAGAAGGCGCACGTGAAGGTGTTGGTCAACCGAGTGGTCCAGCTCATTCGTGACGGGGTCACTGGTATGGATCTCTTGGAGGTCTTCCTTCAGCGGCGCATCCAGCCTCTCCAAGGCCGAGACCACCCGATGTGGATGTATTCAGGTCTAGAAGACTCCACTCGGATCCACCCGGAGGAGGTCGATGACGACACGCTGGAGAAGTGGCTGTCGAGCATTACCGGGAACATGGACAACCCAAGAGGAGCCAGGAGAGTTCCCCCATTCGACCAGTCGCGTGCACCAGAGAAGGTCGGATTCTGAGTTTTTGCTTGTAATCTGAATTCACTCGCGTAGCTGTCTGTATTGCGTCGACTGACTTTGTTCTCCCTGCTTTCTTTCAGGCCATTATTGAAATGTATTCGATGCCCAACGGAGAGCAAGAGCAAGCTCTGGAAGGCGAGGCGAGTGGTGGCGAAAGTGGCGAGTGGACTTCCGATGGTGAAGGGGATGGAGGAAGCGACAACTCGAGTGATGAGGAAGAAGTCGAGCCTCCTCCTCGCATAGAGAGACGATCCAAGCTTGACCAGGATCGGCCGAGTACCCGCGACAAGGCGACTGCTCAGGCTGGTCAGTCTTCGAAGCGTCCTCGGATCTCTTCACCAACCACGACTGAGAAGGCGCCAAAGCACCCCAAAGTTGCAGAACCGAAGACTCGGAAGGCGCTGCCGAAGATCAAGATCGATATCCCTGTAGCCTCCGCATGAGTGTCTCTCCTTGTATTCACTCGACGCTCCGCGCTGTTTGTTTTTCTTGTTTTAACTGGACGAACTTTGGAATTGTTAGTGTTGCCACTTCCGGGACCTCAGCTTACAGGGATGATGATGAGGTGATGGAGGATGCGGTCACTTCTAATCCGGGTATGACTTCTGCCATACTATCTTTCTTTGGTCGATTCAACTGCATCGTGCATCATTGGGTGACGTGATTTTGGAAATTTGAACTTTGTACAGCTCCCAACATTATTGACCTCCCTGATGATGATGAAGAGCCCGAGAGGTCTTTGACGAGGAAGAGTAGGCGAGCTCCTGTAAGTGAGGCGCTACAGTCGACACCGAGGGCGGAACCAGTCGTTTAGGACACTGGTGACGCCAATCGGGGTTTTGTTACCTTCGCGGAGCCCCTGTCGAGTGCCTTGCCTTCTTCTTTGACTGCTCAGGCCCCTGTCGACCCGCCTTCACTTTTTGCAACCCATCATGTCCCGGAGGACGAGATGAATGCTGCTAGGGAAGCCATACGCCAGGCAGGCATTATGATGGAGAAGATAAAGACGGTGCGGGACGCCAGCCAAGCCGCCTATGATGCCAGCTCGGCTCTCCATAGCAATGTTCAGGTTAGTTGGTCGCCGCTTGTTCTGTTAAGATATGCTATCTGAAGATTATTTCCGAAAATCTTTTCATCTATACACCCACTGGGTGTGTCGATTGAATTTTTTGGACTAGTGGGGGCACGCTGAGTGCTCCCACTGGGTGTAGTCCCCGAGGCTATGGTGGACTGCTGGCAGTCGACCGCAGTCTTTGTATTTTGTCAAGTAAAACTGAACTGGTAGTTTGTTTCTTCCGCTCGATCCGGTCGAGTGGGATCAGAACCGGTGGGGGCACGCAAAGTGCACCCACTGGGTGTAGTCCCCGAGACCGCGGTCGACTGCTGGCAGTCGACTGTAGTCTGAGTTCTACTTTGTCTCTCTCTTTTTTTTGAACTCGACTCCGGCGGGCCGATCGAGTGGAATCAGAACCGGTGGGGGCACGCAAAGTGCACCCACTGGGTGTAGTCCCCGAGACTATGGTGGACTGCGGGCAGTCGACTATAGTCTTAGTATTTGTCGTTTTTGCTATGGAATAATTTCTCCCCTTTGATTTCAGAAATCTTGTGATCTTGGAGCTCGCTTCACTGATTTGGAGAGGCAGCAGATTCAACTGAAACTTAACTTGGAGCTGGCCAGGACAGAACTGCAGACGGTCAGAGACGGCGCCGCTGGTAAGACAATTTTGTCGACTGGTCAGTTTTCAGCTCGAGAATCCTTCTGCTATTTCTGAATCAATCATCATTTCTTTGTAGAAAAACTAAGGGAAGCTTTGGCAAAGAAGGATCAGGACTTGGCTGCTGCCCGTAAGGAGGCTGACGACAAGACCGCTCTGGCCGAACAGAAGCTGGCTTCGGTGGCCAGTTAGAAGAAGAGAATACCAGGCTGAAGACCGCTCTGAATGAAGCCAACAGGGAGTGTACACGCTGGAAGAAGTATAACCTCAACCTGAACGAAAAGATGGAAGGCATCACTCACAGGAGGGACGATCTGGAGAGCTACTTGAGGAGCCTTGCCAAGAAGTTGTACATCAAGCTTGAAGGTGCACATTTAGTTCCGACTGGTGTTTTTTTTGTGTCGACTCAGTGTATGAAGATTGACTTATCCTTGGATCGTGAATGCAGAGTTTGGCCAGAACTTTGAAGAAGAGACTGGGAGGATCGAGCCAGGTTTGGATCCAATCAACTCTCCAGTGAAAGATGAAACTGCCATGAATCTGCTCCGACTGGAATCTCGCATCGACGGTGACGTGGACTACTTGGCTCGACTGAAGGTCGCCATGTCATGGATCGACCCAGCACTCTGGCCAGAGGCTACGCTCCAAAACGATCTTGAGTCTCTGATGGCTCGACTTAATGGAATCCCTGACCGAGTGCAGGAGTGGAAGAAGTCTTCTGCTCGTTGTGGCGCTGATGTGGCTCTGTCCTTGGTTCGTGTCCACTACAAGGAGGTGCGACAAGACAAGCTGGCCGCAATCAAGGTCGCAAACACCCAGAAGCACGACTTCCAAACTTTTATGGAGACCTTCATAGCTGCCGCCACTCGGATTGCCGATGGAGTCAACCTGGACGAGTTCGTTGAGCCTGCCAGCCCTCCTCCTGTGGAGTGAACAAACTCTTGTGTCCTACCTTAAATTTGCCTCAGAATCCCGAGTGGTTTTTGTAACCATTCAACTTTTTTGGGCTGCATGCCCGAGTACCTCGATCCGTGATCCAGAACCTTTAGAATTTTATCTGAACTTGGTTTACCGTTGAATATCTTTATGAATCTCCTGCTGAGTGAACCCAATATTTATTTGAGACAACTTTCTGTATTCGGAGCGCAGCTCCGAAGGAGGGGGAAGCAGTCGACCCATGTCTTGTATTTGTGGCGAAGCTCCCCAGGGGCGGGCGGCGGTCGACCCACACCCTGTTACTGCAGAGTGGGACAGAGCGCACATTGTATTTGTGGCGAAGCTCTCCTAGGAGAAGGTGGCAGTCGACCCGTACTTCGTTACTATAGAGCGGGATGAATCGCGCATTGTATTTGTGGCGAAGCTCTCCAGGAGAAGGTGGCAGTCGACCTGCCCCTCATCGTCCTTGAGGATTGAGATGTGTTTGGGAGAACTTAGGCGAGTACTGGACTGCAGCTAAGCCCCCGAGTGAGAGGATCGCTCTCCACTCGATAGGATTTTTTCAAACTTAGGCGAGTGCCTGAGTGCAGCTAAATCCTCAAGTGAGAGAACTTAGGCGAGTACTGGACTGCAGCTAAGCCCCCGAGTGGGAGGACTGCTCTCCACTCGATAGGATTTTTTCAAACTTTGGCAAGTGCCTGACTCCAGCTAAGTCCTCAAGTGAGGGAACTTAGGCGAGTATTGGACTGCAGCTAAGCCCCCGAGTGAGAGGATTGCTCTCCACTCGGTAGGATTTTTTCAGACTTAGGCGAGTGCCTGACTGCAGCTAAGTCCTCAAGTGAGAGAACTTAGGCGAGTACTGGACTGCACCTAAGCCCCCGAGTGGGAGGATTGCTCTCCACTCGGTAGGATTTTTTCAGACTTAAGCAAGTGCCCGACTGCAGCTAAGTCCTCAAGTGAGAGAACTTAGGCAAGTACTGGACTGCAGCTAAGCCCCTGAGTGGGAGGATTTCTCTCCACTCGGTAGGATTTTTCAAACTTAGGCGAGTGCCTGACTACAGCTAAGTCTCTAAGTGAGAGAACTTAGGCGAGTACTGGACTGCAACTAAGCCCCCGAGTGGGAGGGTTGCTCTCCACTCGGTAGGATTTTTAAACTTAGGCGAGTGCCTGACTGCAGCTAAGTCTCTAAGTGGGAGAACTTAGGCGAGTACTGGACTGCAGCTAAGCCCCCGAGTGGGAGGATTGCTCTCCACTCGGTAGGATTTTTCAAACTTAGGCGAAATGGATCCGCAGCTAAGCCCCCGAGTGGGAGGATTGCTCTCCACTCGGTAGGATTTTTCAAACATAGGCGAAGCGGATTCGCAGCTAAGCCCCCGAGTGGGAGGCTGGCTCGCCACTCGGTATGAAACTGTTTTTACAAACTTAGGCGAAGCGGATTCGCATCTAAGCCACCCACTGGGGGATTTCTTACGCAAACAAAAACAATAATAATCACTGGGAAAATTATAACACTCTTGTCTTTGATAAATAAACTATAGGAGTTTTTCTTATTACATCTCATCCGAGTGAGGATTCAAGTATGAAAGGGGCGGAGTAGCTCCGCATTCCAGGCTCGTGGCTCATCAATCTGGCGATCGACATTGTAGAGGTGGTATGCTCCATTGTGGAGGACTCTGGTGACTATGAAGGGGCCTTCCCAAGTAGGAGCAAGCTTGTGTGGTTTCTGCTGATCCACTCGAAGGACTAAGTCTCCTTCTTGGAAGGCTCGGCTCTTCACGTTTCTAGCATGGAATCGACGCAAGTCTTGCTGATAGATGGTCGATCGGATCAGGGCCATTTCTCTTGCTTCTTCTAGGAGGTCGACTGCGTCCTGCCGGGCTTGTTCTGCTTCATCTTCTGAGTAGAGCTCGACTCTGGGAGCGTTGTGAAGCAGGTCACTCGGTAAGACTGCCTCGGCTCCGTAGACAAGAAAGAATGGGGTTCTTCCGGTCGGTCGATTCGGGGTTGTCCTCAATCCCCAAAGGACTGATGGGAGCTCATCGACCCATGCACCTGCTCCGTGCTTGAGATCGCGCATCAATCGGGGTTTCAGCCCTTTGAGAATTAGGACATTTGCCCTTTCTGCTTGTCCATTCGACTGGGGGTGAGCGACCGAAGCATAGTCGACCCGAGTGCCCTGAGAGGCGCAAAAGGCCCTGAACTTGTTGGAATCAAAGTTTGCCCCATTGTCCGTGATGATACTGTGCGGAACTCCATATCTGAATATCAACTCTCTGATGAAACTGATAGCGGTGCAAGCATCGAGATTCTTGATAGGCTTGCTTCAATCCATTTGGTGAACTTGTCAACTTCTACCAGCACATGAGTGAAACTGCTCCAGCCTGTTCTCAGTGGCCCAACCATGTCCAGCCCCCAAACAGCGAAGGTCCAGATGAGTGGAATGGTTTTCAGGGCTAACGCGGGCTTGTGCGGCATATTGGAGTAATACTGACACCCTTCACATTTGTCGACTATCTCTTTAGCCATCTCATTGGCCCTTGGCCAGTAGAACCCCGCTCGGTATGCTTTAGCCACAATGGTCCGAGAGGACGCATGATGACCACAGGTCCCCGAGTGGATATCGTTAAGGATCATCTGACTTTCTTCTGGTGTGATACACTTCTGGCCGACCCCAGTCGCGCTTTCCCTATATAACTGTCCCTTTATGACTATAAAGGCCTTGGATCGACGGACGATCTGTCGAGCCTTTTCCTCGTCTACTGGGAGTTCTTTCCTTAGGATGTACGCGATGTACGGTTCTGTCTAGACGGGAGTGATAACCAGCACTTCCATTATCAGATCGACCACAGCTGGAACTTCAACTCCAGTCGGATCCGTGGCGCTTTTTGGCTGCGGGGCCTCTTCCGTGAAGGGATCCTCCTAGACTGATGGTGTGTGGATGTGTTCCAAAAACACATTGCTAGGAATGGCTTGTATTTTGGAGCCTATTTTTGCCAAATCATCAGCTGCTTGATTTTTCAGTCAGGGTATGTGATGAAGCTCTAACCCCTCGAATTTCTTCTCCAGCTTTCTCACTGGATTGCAATAACCATTCATGGCTGGACTTCTGACATCCCATTCCTTCATCACCTGATTAACCACCAAATCTGAGTCGCCATAGACCATGAGGCGACGGACGCCGAGTGAGATGGCCATGCGCAACCCATATAAAAGTGCTTCATATTCTGCCTCGTTATTGGAGGAATCAAAATGGATTTGAAGAACATATCTGAGATTATCTCCTCTGGGTGCGACCAACACCACTCCGGCACCGGAACCACTCAGCATCTTGGAGCCATCGAAAAACATAGTCCAATGCTCTGAGTGAATCTGAGTCGGCAGCTGCTGTTCAATCCACTCGGCGACGAAATCTGCGATTGCTTGGGACTTGATAGCTTTCTTTGCCTCAAACTTGATATCAAGGGGAAGGAATTCAATCGCCCATTTTGCCACTCGACCAGTTGCATCCCTGTTATGCAGGATCTCTGATAATGGAGCGTCGCTGACGACTGTAATGGAATGATCAGAGAAGTAGTGAGCAACTTTCTTGGTGGTCATATAAATCCCATATACAAGCTTCTGATAGTGAGGATATCTTTGCTTCGATGGGGTCAAGACTTCAGAAATATAATATACTGGGCGCTGAACTTTGAAGGTTTTCCCTTCTTCTTCCCGCTCGACCGTAAGTACCGTACTAACGACTTGTCCTGTGGCTGCAATGTAAAGCAGCAAAGGCTCTTTGCTGATTGGGGCAGCAAGCACCGGCTAGGTGGAGAGCAGATCTTTGAGCTCTGCAAACGCTGCATCAGCTTCAGGAGTCCACTCGAACTTGTCGGACTTCTTCATCAATCGGTAAAGAGGTAATGCCTTTTCACTGAGACGAGAAATGAATCGACTTAGGGCGGCCAAACAACCAGTAAGCTTCTGGATGTCGTGCACTCGCACAGGGCTTTTCATTCGGAGTATAGTGCCAACTTTTTCTAGATTGGCGTCGATTCCCCGTTCGGAAACGAGAAAACCGAGTAACTTTCCGCCAGGGACTCCGAATGTACACTTTGATTGATTAAGCTTGATATCATACCTCCTGAGGTTGGCAAAGGTTTCAGTAAGGTCAGTCAGCAGGTCGGAACCCTTCCGTGACTTGACCACAATATCATCCATGTATGCTTCCACGTTCCGACTGATTTGAGTGAGTAAACACTTCTGAATCATCCTCATGAATGTGGCTCCGGCATTCTTGAGGCCGAACGGCATGGTAATATAACAGAAGCACCCGAATGGAGTGATGAAAGTTGTCTTGATCTCGTCAGGTCCATACAGACGGATCTGATGGTACCCGGAATAGGCGTCTAAAAAAGACAGTCGCTCACATCCCGTAGTCGAGTCGACTATCTGGTCGATGCGGGGGAGAGGAAAATGATCTTTCGGGCAGGGCCGATTGATATGTTTAAAGTCAATGCACATGCGAAGTAACTTGTCCTTCTTGGGGACCATGACAACGTTGGCGAGCCACTCGGAGTGGTAGATTTCTCGGATGAACTCCGCTGCTAAGAGCCGAGCCACCTCTTCGCTAATAGCTTTTCTCTTTTGGACAGCGGACCGTCGAAGATGTTCCTTGACAGGTTTTACTTTTGAGTCGACTCTCAGGCGATGCTCAGCCAGCTCCCTGGGAACACCTGGCATGTCAGAAGGCTTCCATGCGAAGATGTCCCAGTTCTCACGGAGGAACTGGATGAGCGCTTCTTCCTATTTGGAGTCGAGTATTGTCGAGATATGAATCGGGGCGGCGCTGGGGTCGGTCGGGTGGATGTGAGCTATCTTCGTGTCGCCAGTCGACTGGAAAGCTGACTCTGTAGTGGGCTTCTTGGCTCGCAATAGATCACTCGGGTCTGCAGTCTTCTGGTATTCCTGCAACTCCACCACTGCCATCTGTGCGTCGACGATCTTCGAACCCTTCTGAAAACATTCTTCTGCTTTCTTCCGATTGCCCGTAATGGTGATCACACCTTCAGGGCCAGGCATCTTCAATTTGAGATACACGTAACATGGTCAAGCCATGAAGAGTGCATAAGGCGGCCTGCCCAAAATAGCGTGATAGGCACTCTAGAAGTCTACAACTTCAAATGTCAATTTTTCTTTGCAGTAATTCTTGGAATCACCGAAAACCACATCAAGAGCAATCTGGCCGAGTGATTCAGCCTTCTTCCCAGGAATGACTCCATGGAAACTCATGTTGCTGGCACTGAGTCTGGACATCGGAATGCCCATCCCCTTCAACGTCTCAGCGTATAATATGTTCAAACCACTGCCACCATCCATCAGGACTTTGGTCAGTCGAGTGCCTTCAACAACTGGGTCGACCACCAAAGCTTGCCTCCCAGGGGTGGCGATGTGCGTTGGGTGGTCGGACTAGTTGAATGTTATGGCAGTCTGAGACCATTTCAGGTAACTAGGTGTCGCCGGAGCGACCATATTCACCTCTCGGTTAATAACTTTCAGTCGACTTTTGCTCTCAACATCAGCAAAAATCATCAGGGTGGAATTGACTTGAGGATATCCGTCATCACTGTCCTCTTTGTCCTCGACCTTGTCTGACTCCTTTTCCTTTCCCTTGGGCTACTTTCCCTGGAACTGCTGGATCAAGAGTCGACACTGCCGAGTGGTATGTTTCAAGTAAATAAAATTACCCTCTTCATCTTTCTTCATGTGGACGAGACACGGTAAGTCCAACACATCATTTCCCTCCTGGTCTTTAACCTTTTTGGGGTTCCAAGGCCCTTTAGGTTTCCCTTTAGACTTTCCTTGGGCCAGAGCTAAGGCTTCCCCGAGAGCCGCTGGCTCGGCTTTCCGCTTCTGTTTCCGACTGGAATTGCCTCCGGTTTCTTGGGCGACTGACTTGAGCTTGCCACTCCTGAGTCGATCCTCATCTTCGCCGTTAGCGTACTTGGTGGCAATCTCCATCATCTGATTCAGGGACATATCTCCGGTTCGAACGAATTTCAAATTTAGTTCTTTGTACTTGACGCCTTCCTTGAAAGCACAAACTGCTTGGTGGCCAGGCACATTCTCCACCGAGTGATGTAATGTGATCCATCTCTGGATGTAATCCCTCAAAGTTTCATTCGGCTTTTGCACACAGGACCGTAGTTCCATCAGTCCTGCCGGTCGCTTGCATGTGCCTTCAAATGTGGTGACGAACACTCGGGAGAGATCTTCCCAAGTGTAAATGCTGCTAGGCGCTAGCTGGTTTAGCCACGCTCTGGCCGAGCCATCCAACATGAGAGGCAGGTGCTTCATGGCCACTTCATCGTTGCCGCCGCCAATCTGGACGACCACTCGGTAGTCCTCAAGCCAAGTATTGGGCTTGGACTCACCAGTGGACTTACTGACTCCAGTCGCCAATTTGAAATTGGGAGGAATCACAGTAGCCCTGATGGCTCTACTAAAGCACTCTGGCCCCGAAACATATACTCTGCTGCTGGCAGGCGCATCTCTGCCGTGGCCTTCTCGGTGAGCCCTGTTCCTGTCGACCAGACCTTGGACGAGGATGGATCTCGCGTCAAAGCCTGGCCCTCTGGGGTCGACTGGAATCCTTCGCCCACCACTATGAGGGCGCCTGTCATCCTGCTGGCGAGGCACATACGACCCGCTCCTCGGGGGAGGCGTGGGCACTCGACGTCGACCGTCACGATCGACTCGGTGATCATACTGCTCATGGTTCCCATACTGGTCATGCCGGTCTCCACGTCCCTCATGCCTCGGGGGCGATCTCGGGCTGTGAGCCAACTGGACTGTGTCCGCAGCAACGGATCTGCTGTGAATTCTATTCCGCGACTGAGAAACAACGGAATTCTGATCTCTTGCTGCCCGGAGTAATGCTCTGATCTGTAGCAAGCCTCTGCCAGCCTCCGACTGGGAAAGCTGAATCGACTCCGCTATACGGGCCGCGGCTGCTAAATTCTGAATCGGAGTCCGATATACCTGCGGGGGCGGGAAGAGCTGACGTCGACTGGATTCGGGAACCCGTTGTCGCGCCCGCTTGTCGAGTGCTCGCTAGAGGTTCTCCAGTCGAGTGGGCTCGGCCATGTTTGCCAGGCGCGCGTCCTGCAAGGCGCGAGCCTCAGGGGTTTCTCCAACGATAGGAGTGTGCAGCGCATCCATGTTCCGGCGGCGAAGTTCTTCTCTCTGCAGCGACGTGAGAGGCTCGGGAAGATACTCCTCATGGGGACGCGACGGGTCGCCTCCTCCTGCGCCTCCGTCGGTGCGAGTAAAACCGGGGCGACTGGGCGGTCCATCGACCATCAGAACCTCCACCGCCGGATCGCTGCTGTCGCACTCGGATGCAGTCTCTTCGGAGCCAGTCGAACAGGCCGTAGAGGGATTCGTCGGGCTCGATCGCCGCGACTTGAGGGATGGCCGACTGATGGGCCACCGCGTGTCTCACCCACCACTGAAGTCTCGACCGACCGGAGCGCTTGCGCCGGCGGGAAACGGGGAGGGAGGACAACACAGGAGCCGACCGGTAGGGGGTCGACGGTTGCCGCAGGAGAACGCCGCGGATGCACGTGCTAAAGTGCATTGCCCCGCGGACAGGGAGTGCGTCCACGTCGAGCGGAGCCTCCTGAAGCCAGGGGGAGTCATCGGCAATGAACGTGAGCGCGCCGAGACGGATCTCGCGGCCCTCCACCAAAACTCTGTCGAAAACCATGATGATTCGGGTCAGAAAAGATCGCAACTCCTCCAACAAAACGCTAAAACACCGGCCCCATGGTGGGCGCCAACTGTCGTGGTTCTAAGTCTGACAGTAATGTAGGGGGGTAAGTTTGGAGAGGCAAGATCTTAGCTATGGAGAAGTTGTGAGGACGCAAGGTTTACGAGTTCAGGCCCTTCTCGGAAGAAGTAAAAACCCTACGTCTCGGAGCCCGGAGGCGGTCGACTGGATTATGTGAGTATGAGTTACAGAGGTGCGAACCCTTGTCTCGGAGGAAATGGGTGGCTTATATAGAGTGCGCCAGGACCCCGGCCAGCCCACGTTACGAAGGGTTCAATGTACATTAAGGCAGGGCGTTACTGGTAACGCTAGTAATAAAGTGCTATGATGACCATAAAAGCTATTTAATGACCGATCGTTAGCGTGCGGAGTGACTTTAGGTCTCCTGGTTGTCGATTGGTTGGGTCTTGGTCGAGTGGTTGCTTCTTGGTCGAGTGACTTCGAGTCTGTCGAGTGGAACACCTTCAAGTCAATTGAAAGGTGATTTCTTCTAGAGATGTCCTTGGGTAGGGCAGTTAGGACAGGTCCATGACCCTACCCTAGGTACATAGCTTCATCAATTACAACAGCCAGCAGTTGAGCCTCCAAAAGATAGAGCAAGTGCACATGAAATAAAAAGAAGCCACTCTACTAAGTCTATATGAAAAAGGAACTCACCTTAAAAATTGGATGTTCATTAATTAAAAAGAGTAGTTAAAAGTACAAAATTGCGATGTTTCTAAAACATCTAATTTGGTTTTATTGTTTTAATATTAAAAAAATTGTGCTTGTACTTGTACTAATGCATGATTTATTTTGGCTTTCAAAATTCGTTTTTGAGAAGGTCAAGATGTTGTGTTGCAGAAGGTCAAGTGTGTATTTTATATGTGTTTCTTTTTAATGCATACCTTCATTGATTCACATCAGAATGCTCTTTTCAGAAATGTGCATTAGTATTTGTGTAAATTCATGTATCACACGAAGTATATGTGTATTGTTGCGTGTAATTTTCTTGAATTATAATACCATGCGAAGTTCATGTTTCAGAAATTCATAAGCTCAGGTCTACCACATACTGAAGAAATTCATCAATGAAATTCCATTTCACCGACAGCAAAAAATGCCTAAAAATGTCGAGAGACCAAAAAAACTACATAAGATATAACATAGTAAGTTCATAGAAAGGTGGAAAAACATAATTTTGTTTTGTAAGTTTAACCATTTCTAAAAAACACCTTGAAGTTCAAATTTAAATAATAGGGCGGTTCAATGCTTATTACAAACCTATAATTTTCCTCATTACTATTGAATAAACCAAGAAGTTGAAAAACTAAAAATGGAGCAGTTCGAAAAGTTTATAAAATATGGTGTTTCTACATTTTACTAAAAAATTGGAGAAGTTCAAATTTAAATAACATAGAAGTTCAAAATGTTTATTCCAAAACCAAGAAGGTCAAATATAAAAAAATCAAGCAGTTTAAAAGGTTTGTAAACATGGATGTGCCCATATTTGGACCTTGCCTTTTTTACTAAAATAATGGAGCAACTCGATGTATGCAGAAAACTCAAATTCTTCTTGTTTCTAAAAAATGTATTTAATTCAATTCATGAAAAATGTTGTTCAATGTTTACATACAAAAATTAATTTTCTAGAAATCAAACTAAGAAGTTCAAATTAAAATAAGAGAGAAGTCCGGGGTTTATAAAAACATAGAATTTACATGGTAAAAAAATCGATGCTATTTTTGGCATTTTGGAAACTACCCATAAATGGCGACGAATTTGAAAAATTTTGATGAAAAAATTTGCTTCTCAAACATAATCTTTCCAACGGTATATCATGCGCATTATTACCATAATATAATTTGAATGTTTTGTGTATATCATTCAAAACAAGTCCTAGCATGTTTGAAATATGCTCTTAACTAGTCATGATTTGTTAGAAAATGCTTTCCAATGCTATCATTTGCTCAAATTTGACGAGTGCTTTGGGAGTTAGGGACAACTTTTTTTACAGAGAAGTTTAAATTGAAAATGGCTAGAAGTTCACGTGTTGCATGCTGTGTGTTCGTTTTTACAGAGAAGTTTAAATTGAAAACAGAATAAAAAGTTAAAGTAGAAAACTTTCGCTGCAAGAAGTTCAGGTGCTCAGCACGGGAAAGTTCAAAAACTTCTTGTGAGAGAGGTAACCGGCACTATATACCATTTGTGCAACTCCGATGAACGGGTGAGAAATTACGAACAAAAATACATGGTAGAAGTTCAAAGTGAAAACAGCGGGAAGTTCGACGATTATAGAAAACTCAAATTTTTCCTCGTTATTAAAGAATGAAAACAAGAAGTTCAAAAAACAAAATAACAAGAAGTTCAACTTTTAAAAATAGAGCGGTTCAAAATTTCATAAAAAATATTAAAGAAATAAAACCAGGAAGTCCATATTAAAAAGATGGAGAAATTCAATTATTATAGAAAACTCAGATTTTTCTCGTTATTAAAGTATGGAAACAAGAAGTTCAAAAATAAAAAACAAGAAGTTCAACTTTTAAAAATAGAGCGCTTCAAAATTTTATAAAAAAGGATTAAGAAATAAAACCAGGAAGTCCATATTAAAATGATGGAGAAGTTTGATGATTATAGAAAACTCAAATTTTCCTCGTTATTAAAGAATGAAAACAAAGCGTTCAAAAATAAAATAACAAGAATTTAAAATTTTAAAAATAGAGCGCTTCAAAATTCATAAAAAAGGATTAAGAAAATGGGATTAAAAATTCATAAAAAAACTCCGATATATTCACGTAACCGAGAGTAGTTCAGATTGATAACTGCTAGAATTTCACGTACTACACAGTGTGCATTTTGTATTAAAAAGAATAAAAAAGCAAAGGCTACAAGTTTTGTTGTTATAAGTTCAAGTCCTAAGTCAGAGAAAGTTAAAAATTTTATTGTGAGAGAGGTTTGTACAAAAAGAATATCATTTGTGTGACTTTGACGAGAAAACAACAGGAAGCTCAACTACTATAGTGAATGAATTTCATATGAAAAACTTTTAAAATTGCCACAAGTATGAAAATACGATCAACATGGGAAAGTTGCGTGTTTACAGCAGCTTTCCACCAGTATATCACTTGCTCAATTCCGGTGAGTGCTCCGGTAAATGGATGGAGAGCTGCGGGCAAAAAAATCACGTGAAAAACAGAGTGAAGTTTAGGTAGACGCATCGAGAATTTCAGGTTCTTCACGCGGTGCATTTTCGAAGAATTTGTTTCACGATAAAGGCAGAACGAATGATCTCGTCGTTTTTGAAATTACATGAAAACGGCTAGGAATCAGACAAAACCATCAACATGAAAAAGTTTCGCATTTTCCGTAGCTTTTCAGCAGCATATTATTTGTCTCATTCCGATAAAGTTTGTAGAAATTACGGCGAAAAAATGTTTTTAGCCATTTTCAAAATGGACTTAAAACTGTAAGGAATTGGGAGAAACAATATATACAAAAAAATCGCATTTGTTCAAGCTTTGCAATGCCATATCATTTTCTACATTGGGATGTACGGTTAAAAAATTAGATCGAAAATACAAACTCGGTGGAACTTGTATCATTTCCTAAATTATTTTTAAACCGTTCAAAATTAGAAAAAACTTTTAACATGAAAAAGTAGCGCATTTTCATAAGCTTTCCAACGCCATATTATTTGCCTCAATTGGATTAGCCTTTTAGAAATGGCATCAAAAATACGAACTCGGGTGTTCGATTTGCGAAATTTTACGTTTTTTCAAATTACTCTTTAACCATAAAGAATTAGAGAAAACTTTCAACATGTGGAAGGAGCGGTTTTGCAGCAGCTTTCCAATGTCATATTATATGCCTCATTCCGATAAATGGTTTAGAAATGCGATCGACAATATGATTCATGTTTTTTGTGTGAAGAAAAAATGGTTTTCAAAACTGCTCTTAAACCGCTTGCATTTTGCCAAAAATTTAAGTTGGGTCATGATACTGGTGTCCATAGCTTTCCAACGGTATATCACAAGCCCCATTTGAGCAATGTTGGCGGAAGTTCAACCTAGTTCACAGGGAAGTTCAACGTACTACTAGCGGGGCAGGTCAGGTTGTGATCAGAATATTATTCTCATCCCGTGATCAGAATAGTGTATATACATATATATATATATAGGCTTCAAGTGTGTACTTGTTAGTTAAACCTATGTATAAATTGTGACACTAAATACGACTAATAAGTAGTACAGTAGCAGTACTAGTATACGTCGGTCAAATTATTCATCATGTCCACACATGGAATTGACGTGACAACACGCTGCGCGTGAGGAGACACAAGAATCTCGTCGGCGTGTTCGGGTATTCTGGACTTCAGATTTGGAGTACCACTTATCTGTCGAAATCTTTCATCATTCACTTAAAATAGTCGATTGATCATACATTGAGTACCATATAATTGGAATTACGGATGCAAGTCGAAGAAGGATTGGCCAGTGCTGCCGACTGGCGTCAAGTTCGATCCGACAGATCAGGAGCTGATCGAGCACCTTGAGGCCAAAGTGAGTGCTGACAGCGCGAGATTTCAGTCTCTCATCGATTTGTTCATACCAACCATCGACAGCGAGCACGACATATGCTACACCCAACCTGAGAAACTTCCAGGTAAGACACCGATCGGCCGTCTACTTGCACAAACATGTTCCTTTGTTTATAGCTCTATTTTTCTTTTTAGACACAGACCTGGTGAAGCAATTACAATTTTATAGTTAATAAAAAGTGAAACAAGTGACTGCAACATGCCAAAGATGTTATGAAAATGCCAACTAGGTACACTAAAACCTGTATTCCACAATACTGCAGGTATCACACTGATTGGCTTAAGGAAGCATTTCTTCCAGCGCAATTCTAGGGCGTTCAAAAGGGGCACGTGGACGCGTCGCAAGATAAAGTCGGAGTACGGCATGCACGCGATGTGGCACAAGACCGGCAATTCCTTGCCGGTGATGGTCAACGGCCGGCAGACAGGCAGCAAAAAAGGTTCTGGTGCTGCACACGAACAAGAACTTCGACCAGCAGAGGACCAACTGGGTGATGCACCAGTACCACCTCGGGGACCTAGAGCAAGAGAAGGAGCGGGAGCTGGTTGATACGTCTCCGTCGTTTCTATAATTTTTTATTGTTCCATGCCAATATTCTACAACTTTCATATACTTTTGGCAACTTTTTATACTATTTTTGGTACTAACATATTGATCCAGTGCCCAGTGCCAGTTCCTGTTTGTTGCATGTTTTTTGTTTCGCAGAAAATCCATATCAAACGGATTCCAAACGGAACAAAAACTGACAGAGATTTTTCTTGGAATATATATGATTTTTGGGAAGAAGAATCCACGCGAGACGATGCTCGAGGGGCCCACGAGGTAAGGGGCACGCCCCTGACCCTCGTGGCCACCCTGTAAAG
The DNA here is from genome assembly GCF_003073215.2 of Triticum urartu. Taxonomy (NCBI): domain Eukaryota; kingdom Viridiplantae; phylum Streptophyta; class Magnoliopsida; order Poales; family Poaceae; genus Triticum; species Triticum urartu. Next base: position 524,573,677 of record NC_053028.1, on the reverse strand, counting down.
CGGTTTATGACCTTCTTTCGTCGCAAGAAAGCTAATATCCGGATAGAGATCGTGTTAAAATTTCAGCCCAATCGGAGTTACGGATCTCCGGGAATATTAGAAACGGTGAAAGGGTAGAATCTGAGAACGCAGAAATAGAGAGAGACAGAGAGATAGATCCAATCTCGGAGGGGCTCTCGCCCCTCCCGTGCCATGGAGGCCATGGACCAGAGGGGAAACCCTTCTCCCATCTAGGGAGGAGGTCAAGAAAGAAGAAGGAGGGGGCTCTCTCCCCCTCGCTTCCGGTGGCACCGGAGTACCACCGGGGGCCATCATCATCACCGCAATCTACAGCAACACCTCCGCCATCTTCACCAACATCTCCATCACCTTCCCCCCTCTATCTACAGCAGTCCACTCTCCCGCAACCCGTTGTACCCTCTACTTGAACATGGTGCTTTATGCTTCATATTGTTATCCAATGATGTGTTGCCATCCTATGATGTCTGAGTAGATTTTCGTTGTCCTATCGGTGGTTGATGAATTGCTATGATTGATTTTATTTGCTTGTGGTTATGTTGTTGTCCTTTCGTGCCCATCATATGATTGCGCGCGTGGATCGCACCCTATGGTTAGTTGTATGTTGATAGGACTATGTATTGGAGGGCAAGAGTGACAGAAGCTTCAACCTAGCATAGAAATTGATGCATACGGGATTGAAGGGGGACCAATATATCTTAATGCTATGGTTGGGTTTTACCTTAATGAACATTAGTAGTTGCGGATGCTTGCTAATAGTTCCAATCATAAGTGCATAGAATTCCAAGTCAGGGATGACATGCTAGCAGTGGCCTCTCCCACATAATACTTGCTATCGGTCTAGTAAAGTAGTCAATTGCTTAGGGACAATTTCGCAACTCCTACCACCACCTTTCCACACTCGCTATATTTACTTTATTGTTTCTTTATCTAAACAGCCCCTACTTTTTATTTACGTACTCTCTATTATCTTGCAAACCTATCCAACAACACCTACAAAGTACTTCTAGTTTCATACTTGTTCTAGGTAAAGCGAACGTCAAGTGTGCGTAGAGTTGTATTGGTGGTCGATAGAACTTGAGGGAATATTTGTTCTACCTTTAGCTCCTCGTTGGGTTCGACACTCTTACTTATCGAAAACTGTTGTGATCCCCTATACTTGTGGGTTATCAAGACCTTTTTCTGGCGCCGTTGCCGGGGAGCAATAGCGTGGGGTGAATATTCTCGTGTGTGCTTGTTTGCTTTATCACTAAGTAATTTTTATTTGCTGTTCTTAGTTGTTTTCTATCTTTAGTTATGGGTAGGAAACGCAAAATACAAAAAAAATTAGTTGTACCTACTAAACCAATGGTTGAAGAACCACTCAAAATCTATCGCACTGCTGAAGCTTATTACTTGGATCATCTTCGATCCCCATGTGCTCATGCTGAAACCCCAACTAGTTTAGTTGAGGGCAAATCTTTAGATGAGCATGCTTGTTTTGTGCGACACCGAATATATGATAAAGAGAAAACTTTACTGGATCAAATTCATTGTTTGCAATGCTATGCTTGGAATTTATGTGAAATATATGATTATACTTGTTGTTCTGAAGAACCTAAGAAACACCTTCCCTACCAATGTTTGTTTAGTGATAATGGAATCGTATCCTCTTATGCTAAGGGTGTTTATAGTTACTATGATGTTCAACAAATTGAAGAATTTGTTGCTTTTAAGGGTGCTTATGAAATTGCTTCTTTGATTGAAAAGTGTTATGCTACTCTTTACAAATCTGAAAATTTTGCCATACTTAAATATTGCTATGATAATTATGCTTCTAATGCCTATGTTGAACCATATATTGAGTACTACTCCGCTGTCCAAGAAGAGACTAATATTTTGCAGGAGTCTATGGAAGAAGAAATTGATGAAACTGTGAGCTCATTGGATGAAAAAGATGAGGAGGAGAGCGAAGAACAAAAGGAGGAAGAGTGGATTAGCTACCTGTGCCCACCTTCTAATGAGAGTAACTCTTCAACTCATACATTGTTTAATTCCCCTTCGTGCTTACCGAAGGATGATTGCTATGATGATTGTTATGATCCCGTTGATTCTCTTGAAATATCCCTTTTTGATGATGCTTGCTATGCTTATGGCCAAGATGCCAATATCAATTATGATTATGAAGATGAACTTGCTATAGTTCCTTATGTTAAACATGAAATTGTTGCTATTGCACCCACGCATGATAGTCCTATTATATTTTTGAATTCTCCCGACTACACTATATCAGAGAAGTTTACACTTATTAAGGATTATATTGATAGGTTGCCTTTTACCATTACACATGATGATTTTGATGAATATAATATGCATGTGCTTTCTGCCCCTACTTGCAATTATTATGAGAGAGGAACTATATCTCCACCTCTTTATGTTTCCAATATGATAAAATTGCAAGAAACTCTTTATACCATGCATTGGCCTTTACTATGTGTGCATGAATTGTTCTTTTATGACATGTGATGCATAGGAAGAGAGTTAGACTTTGTCATTACATGATATATGTTACCTTGTGCTCACCACTAAATTACAAATCATTGTTAATTAAAATTGGCTTTGATATACCTTGGGATCCGGGTGGATCCATTACTTGAGCACTATATGCCTAGCTTAATGGCTTTAAAGAAAGCGCTGCCAGGGAGACAACCCGGAAGTTTTAGAGAGTCATTTATTTCTGTTGAGTGCTTTCATATAGTTTAAAAACAACAAAAATAAAGAGGGGAACCCAAAACTTTTTCAAAAAGGAAAGTGAAAGTGAAAGAGACAAGCATTGTTGAAATGGGAGCTAGCCTTGAACTTTGTTCATACTCACGGAAACTTGGTGAATCTTGATTACAGAAACTTTTCAATAAAAATAATTATCCCCTTGTACAATTCCATTGTATTATAAAAATAATGTGCCAAGGTTTGCCTTTAGGATGTTTACATTTGCTTGATGGTTTGTACGGTGCAGGACAGAAACTTTGGCTGTAGTGCGCGATTTTACATTTTTAGCTGGAACGTCAAATGGTTCTGATTCTTTTTGCACTGTCTTTCTATACAAATTGTTTATTTTTACTAATTTTGGTAAAATGTTTCAAGTATCATAAGTATGGTGAATGTTCAGATTATTACAGACTGTTCTGTTTTAGACAGATTCTATTTTTGATGCATAGTTTGCTTGTTTTGATGAAACTATCGATTCATATTAGTGGATTAAGCCATGAAATAGTTATATTACAGTAGACACAATGCAAAAACAAAATATGAATTGGTTTTCTACAGTACTTAGAGTAGTGATTTGCTTTATTATACTAACGTATCTTACCGAGTTTTCTGTTGAAGTTTTGTGTGGATGAAGTGTTCGATGATCGAGAAGGTCTCGATGTGAGAAGAAGGAAGAGAGGCAAGAGCTCAAGATTGGGGATGCCCGAGGCACCCCAAGTAAATATTCAAGGAGACTCAAGCGTCTAAGCTTGGGGATGCCCCGGAAGGCATCCCCTCTTTCTTTAACAAGTATTGGTATGTTTTCGGATTCGTTTCGTTCATGCGATATGTGCAATCTTGGAGCGTCTTTTGCATTTAGTTTTCATTTTTTTATGCACCATGCTGGTATGAGATAGTCCTTGGTTGATTTATAGAATGCTCATTGCACTTCACTTATATCTTTTGAGTATGGCATTATAGAATGCTTCATGTGCTTCACTTATATCATTTGAAGTTTGGATTGCTTGTTTCTCTTCACATAGACAACCGCCATTTGTAGAACTAGTCAATCAACCCGCGCACCACACGGGCTAGTAGTTTTAAGAAATAGAAAAATATTTTTTGAATAACATTATCCCTTTTAAGACAGTCATTGAAATCATTTTATAGATACCATTCAGTAATGGAGAGTTTTATGTTCCTTTGGTTGTATGACAGTATGCTTCCAATTATTTCCACAGTTTATGACTGCCCTGATGGTCTCATATATACGACTATTATTTACTGATGCGACAACTTTTTCCACCATTTTAAATCATTGAAATGCAAATGTAAACAAACCCAAATACTATTAAGCAATTTATACAGTGCCATAATAAATGAATGATCATGTTAGAGGATCACAATTCGTCAGCCTTAAATAATGTTGAAATAATTTGTAATATGATACTAGAAGGGAGCATGAAGCAAGATAATCAAATACAGAAATTATATTATGTATAAACTGACATACATTGGTATGAAATTATTGTTTATAAATATTATATCAAGATTTTTTCAATTAGATGGGCAGTCTCTTGCAGCAATAAGTATGATCATGGTGGACAATATTTTTTCAATCTAAGCCAGTTAAAAAAAGTGAAGTGATTATAATGGAAAAATGGAAGGTATTTTTCAATTATCATGATGGAAGTGATTTAATGAAATGCAACTATAAAAATGAGGTCTTTAGCTGTCAACAACAAAACAAAATGTTCATACTGATTGTTAATATAGTGCCTTCTGCATTGAACTGTGGGAACAGAATATGAGAAGCAGTTGGTACACACGTGAATGATGGGTAAGCATATACCTGCCTGAACGTCATCCATCCAGGAATGGAATCAAACCCAAACAGGAAGCATCCTATTGGAAGATGCCATGGAGATGATTTCAAGAAAATGAAAAGGCTGGCATGATGCAGCCATTCCCGCTTCTTGTACATACCATGTCGCACTTTGTCTATCACCGCTGGCTGCTGGTTCTGTTTCTTCCTAATGCGCCTACATGATCATCATGTAGAGAGCATCTTTCTTCTAGTGCCCAGTCGTGGCGCGCAACTCTAAAAACGCGTAGAGAAAGGAAATAAGTGCATTGTAAGACCGCTCCTATATATAATGGTATATTGTTCGGTTGTAATGAAAATATTTAATGTTAAGAAATTGTATGCATGAAGCTCCTGTAAGCCATACCATTTATCTTTGAAACCCCACTCTCAATCATATATGAAAAATAAATTAGCTCAAAATATAATATGCAACTAATTTTTTTGGGAGTAATAGCCGACTAAAAATTAATTATCAGTATATTCTTTTCGTCTGTTACGGTAAGCAAACAACATTATTCTATAGACTTCTAAACATTTGTGTTAGGAAATATTATAGTAAAATAAATTCTGGTTGATAACTTTCTGAAGGTGATTTCCTCAGATCTGATAAACACGTTGAAAATATATTTTAGAATAAAAAAAGAAAACTTTTGATGTTTTTAGAATCTTTTGGCTTAAGCCTTCAGATGAATCCTAACCTTGATTGCATAGACAAAGGGATTTAAATGCAAGAAGGCGTTGGTGGTTTGTATAAAAACCAAAAAACAAAGGAAAGCCCAATGTTAGCCAACCCAAAAGAATCAGAAAGTGTAAACCCATGCATCCTTTGTAAGTATAAAAATCTCTTCACATTTGTACAAACCACTTTATCTGGCTGCATAATGGAAAATTAGTTGGAGCCCATTACGATTTAAGAACATGTCAAAAGCACATGGGCGAACTTGGAATGGATGATGGCTCGTTATGTGATATGTACGCCTAGGACTTAACAGATATGTACTATCAAAATTGCTATGCCTTTCCAACAATGAAAGCCTGAGAAAAGCTAACATTGATCGATAAATGGAAGTTTGCACTATCATTTGTGGACCCTCCACGTACCTATCAGCCAAAGTACACATTGATTTTCTTTCACATTGAAGAGCAACTACCGAAAAACTAATCGTAGCATATATCATAGGACAACGAAACGGATCTGATTTAACAGCAAGTAGGAGAGGTGCATATGCCTTAGCTTACTGTGATACGTGAGACTGATACAACAACAAAGATGAATTAAGGCGGGTAGACCACCGTCAATGCTGCGGCCAATGTGCAAGATCTCCATGATGTGGAGAGGTAACGTTAGAGTCAGGCATGATATGATTGCTCCTCCACCTAGCACCTTCGTGGTGCTACTTTTTAAAGCAAAGTCACGATGCAACGTAACCTACCATATCAAACATCCAATCCAAATCAAACAACCCTGATTAAGCAAAGCACAGACATCATCCATACTTCACTTGATCGATTCACCACGCCTGGTACAGGTGCCAGCACGCCGTACCTAGTGTCTCCGCCAGGCACACCAAGTGCACCGGTGCACTTCCCTCGGTCGCTTCAGGGCCGCCGGCTGCTTGTACACACGCGTCGGCATCATGTCCACATTGCTCCGTGTATCAGTCAGTGGGCTATTCCAGATCAAATAGCCCTAATGAAACAAAGAAAAGAAATCATCCAGACTTCACTTGATCGCCACGAGTGATAGAAGTCAGAACGCCGGTAGCGACCTAGTGCCTCCGCCAGGCACGCGGAGCGCACAGGCGCACTTCGCTCAGGGGCTTCGAGGCCGCCAACTGCTTTTACATGCATGCCGGCATCACGTCTACACAGCTCTCTGTATCCGTTCGCGGGCTGTTTAGAGGGGAAAAGAAGAAGCCTACCAGATCACGATGGATTTGTACACGCATGCCAGCATCACGTCTACGCAGCTCTCCGTATCCGTTCTTGGGCTGTTTCGAGGGGAAAAGAGGAAGCCTGCCAGGTCATGATGGAGGCGGCCAGGTCAGGACGCAGCACAGGAGGATCAAGGCAACACAAGTGCTCCTAGCCCCCTGATCTCTCCATGGCGGCTAGGTGCTGCTCCTTCTCATCTGTCAGGGCGCCGGGCTAGATATCTTCACTGACTTGGCCCGCCGTGAAGGCTGGCTTGGGCTCATGGAAGATTGGAGAATCAGGGCATACAGGAGGGGAAGTGGACGCAGGGAGCCAAGGCGATAGGGATTGTGAGGACTGCAAGTCGTATAATTCTAGGACTCTTAGTGACTTCTTTAATCTAAACCATAGATAATATCCTGCGTATAATTCTAGGACTCATGGAGACTTTTTATTAATCTAAACCATAGATTTAATATCCTATGGTTAAATTTACATGCTTTCTAAGAATTAACATGGTAACTCGGTTGGTGCCTCCAATTAGTAAATATAAGATGCTCTTTTTCTTCACTTATATTTGTTAGAGCATGGGCATATCTTTTGTAGAAAGAATTAAACTCTCTTGCTTCACTTATATCTATTTAGAGAGATGACAGGAACTGGTCATTCACATGGTTAGTCATAAAATCCTACATAAACTTGTGGATCGCTAAATATGATATGTTTGATTCCTTGCAATAGTTTTGCGATATAAAGATGGTGATATTAGAGTCATGCTAGTGGGTAGTTGTGGATTGTAGAAATACTTGTGTTGAAGTTTGTGATTTCCGTAGCATGCACGTATGGTGAACCGTTATGTGATGAAGTCGGAGCATGATTTATTTATTGATTGTCTTCCTTATAAGTGGCGGTCGGGGACGAGCGATGGTCTTTTCCTACCAATCTATCCCCCTAGGAGCATGCGCGTAGTACTTTGTTTCGATGACTAATTGATTTTTGTAATAAGTATGTGAGTTCTTTATGACTAATGTTGAGTCCATGGATTATACGCACTCTCACCCTTCCACCATTGCTAGGCTCTCTAGTACCACGCAACTTTCGCCGGTACCATAAGTCTCATTATATCTTCCTCAAAACAGCCACCATACCTACCTATTATGGCATTTCCATAGCCATTCCGAGATATATTGCCATGAAACTTCCATCATCATCATATACATGACTTGAGCATTCATTGTCATATTGCTTTGCATGATCGTAAGATAGCTAGCATGATGTTTTCATGGCTTGTCCGTTTTTTGATATCATTGCTAGTGAGGAAAGGATGATGGAGACTATGATTCACCCATAAGTCGGGATGAGACTCCGGACTTTACAAAAAAATAAAAGAGGCCAAAGAAGCCCACCAAAAAATAAAAAATAAAAAAAATGAGAGAAAAGAGAGAAGGGACAGTGCTACTATCCTTTTTCCACACTTGTGCTTCAAAGTAGCACCATGTTCTTCATATATAGAGTCTCTTGAGTTATCACTTTCATATACTAGTGGGAATTTTCATTATAGAACTTGGCTTGTATATTCTGATGACGGGCTTCCTCAAATGCCCGAGGTCTTCATGAGCAAGCAAGTTGGATGCACACCCACTTAGTTTTAGTTAGAGCTTTCATACACTTATAGCTCTAGTGCATCAGTTGCATGGCAATCCCTACTCACTCACATTGATATCTATTGATGGGCATCTCCATAGCCCGTTGATATGCCTAGTTGATGTGAGACTATCTTCTCCTTTTTGTCTTCTCCACAACCACCATTGTGCTATGTCCATGGCTCACGCTCATGTATTGCACGAAAGTTGAAAAGGTTTGAGAACGTCAAAAGTATGAAACAATTGCTTGGCTTGTAATCGGGGTTGTGCATGATGTGAATATTTTGTGTGGTGAAGATGGAGCATAGTCAGACTATATGATTTTGTAGGGATAACTTTCTTTGGCCATGTTATTTTGAAAAGACATGATTGCTTTATTAGTGGGCTTGAAGTATTATTGTTTTTATGTCAAATGATAGACTATTGCTTTGAATCACTCGTATCTTAATATTCATGCCATGATTAGATATGTGATCAAGATTATGCTAGGTAGCATTCCACATCAAAAATTATCTTTTTTATCATTTACCTACTCGAGGACGAGCAGGAATTAAGCTTGGGGATGCTGATACGTCTCCGTCGTATCTATAATTTTTGATTGTTCCATGCCAATATTCTACAACTTTCATATACTTTTGGCAACTTTTTATATTATTTTTGGGACTAACATATTGATCCAGTGCCCAGTGCCAGTTCCTGTTTGTTGCATGTTTTTTGTTTCGCAGAATATCCATATCAAACAGAGTCCAAACGAAATAAAACTGACGGAGATTTTTTTGGAATATATATGCTTTTGGGGAAGAAGAATCCACGCGAGACGATGCTCAAGGGGCCCACAAGGTAGGGGGCGCGCCCTGGGGAGGCAGGCGCGCCCCTGACCCTCGTGGCCACCCCGTAAGGCGGTTGATGCCCTTCTTTCGCCGCAAGAAAGCTAATATCCGGATAGAGATCGTGTTAAAATTTCAGCCCAATCGGAGTTACGGATATCCGGGAATATAAGAAACGGTGAAAGTGTAGAATCTGAGAACGCAGAAACAGAGAGAGACAGAGAGACAGATCCAATCTCGGAGGGGCTCTCGCCCCTCCCGTGCCATGGAGGCCATAGACCAGAGGGGAAACCCTTCTCCCATGTAGGGAGGATGTCAAGGAAGAGGAAGAAGGAGGGGGGCTCTCTCCCTCTCGCTTCCGGTGGCACCGGAGTGCCACCGGGGGCCATCATCATCACCGCGATCTACACCAACACCTCCGCCATATTCACCAACATCTCCATCACCTTCCCCCCTCTATCTACAGCGGTCCACTCTCCCGCAACCCGCTGTTCCCTCTACTTGAACATGGTGCTTTATGCTTCATATTATTATCCAATGATGTGTTGCCATCCTATGATGTCTGAGTAGATTTTCGTTGTCCTATCGGTGGTTGATGAATTGCTATGATTGATTTTATTTGCTTGTGGTTATGTTGTTGTCCTTTGGTGCCCATCATATGATTGCGCCCTTGGATCACACCCTAGGGTTAGTTGTATGTTGATAGGACTATGTATTGGAGGGCAAGAGTGACAGAAGCTTCAACCTAGCATAGAAATTGATGCACACGGGATTGAAGGGGTGCCAACATATCTTAATGCTATGGTTGGGTTTTACCTTAATGAACATTAGTAGTTGCGGATGCTTGCTAATAGTTCCAATCATAAGTGCATAGAATTCCAAGTCAGGGATGACATGCTAGCAGTGGCCTATCCCACATAATACTTGCTATCGGTCTAGTAAAGTAGTCAATTGCTTAGAGACAATTTCGCAACTCCTACCACCACCTTTCCACACTCGCTATATTTACTTTATTATTTCTTTATCTAAATAGCCCCTACTTTTTATTTACGTACTCTTTATTATCTTGCAAACCTATCCAACAACACCTACAAAGTACTTCTACTTTCATACTTGTTTTAGGTAAAGCGAACGTCAAGCGTGCGTAGAGTTGTATCGGTGGTCGATAGAACTTGAGGGAATATTTGTTCTACCTTTAGCTCCTCGTTGGGTTTGACACTCTTACTTATCGAAAACTGTTGCGATCCCCTATACTTGTGGGTTATCACTGGTCCTCTGCAAGATTTTCTACCAGACGAACACTAGGGCCAGGAGTAAAAAGATTATAAGTTAGTTTGGTATTGGTAGTTGTGCTACCTTGTCGTCCGCAAGTTGGTATTGTTGTGAAAGATCTTTTGGTATGAACTTGCATTTGCTTCCAACCATCATGCCGAAGGTCGACGTGGATATAAAGCTGAATCATTTGTTTTGAAACGAATTTTCAGGCACCTGATTTTTAGTTGATGGGTAGCATAAGCACCCGCCGTTCGAATTCTCAGTTCTCCAATTTTTTTGAAACAAGTGCATGCACTTATTATCACGATAAAAAAAAATATCCGTGCTGCATCCCAGTTATCAGTTTGTAGTTGCAGAATTCTCTCATTTATTGAGCACGTATATTGTTTTTTCAGGTCGAGCAAGTTTCAACTGGGTTGTAGACTGCCCAGGGTTGGTTTTGTTTTTAGCAGGCCCAGCCCATGACGACAATGGGGCACCAAGATCCAGCAGTTATCTACTGGCCTCTGGCCCGCCAGCGTTAGTTATATTTTGTCTTACAACATTCGCAGGCAGTTTTTTTACCGAATCAAACACACAACCCAGTTCTATTTTCCTGTTGAAACAGATGTCCTACATCCGTTTTCTAATCTCTACCTATAGTTTTACTAGTTCATATACACGTATCATTATATTGAAAACACATAATATTCCCTTTTCATATTTACATCCTTATTTTTGTGGTTTTTTCCCACCCAGCGCTGATTTTTTTACCAGTGATTTTCCCTTAAACAAACTCAATTGTCCCACGTCTTATTTGCTTACAAAAACAAAACGATTTTTTTGCAAATCAATAAGTTCTTAAAAAATGTTTATCATTTCGGGATTACAACAGTTCGGACTCCACCGAAATATGCAAAATAAGGTTGAACTTTTTGACCGTAGTCCTGGGCAGAAAATGAGTTGTAATAAATTATTTAAGAATTAGCAAATGGGCTGCAAATTATAAAAAATAGCAAATGGGCTTTATGTTGTCTGCCACAGATTTGGAGGCTGACTTGTGGGCCTACTAAGTTCATGCGTACACAAGGTTTCTCAGAAAAGAAACTTAGTCAATAATCGACTCTACCAGCGTCAGACTGTTAGATGTCAATCTAACGGCAAGCATGCTTCTTCAGTCTCTGACCTTCCCGCCCCAGTCGCCCAAACCAGTGCTGTCGGAACCGCCTTCTCCCACCTCCCATGGCCGGCAGTGCTGCTGGGCAGGCCTCACGGCCCCATCATACTCGCATAACTGGCCTGTCTATCCCTCTACTCACCCACAGCTCCTGTTATTTTCCGGCGACGGCAGCCGAACCAGTCAACCCTCGTACTCTCCACTATGTGGGCAGCCACTGTCGTGTCTTCCCCGGCTCCGTGTTGTTCCCTCGTAGGCCTCGCCGTCGTCCACCGCCATGGTGCTCTCGGCGCGGCGTGGTCAACGATGTCCATCCAACGGCCGTAGTGCTTCTTCAACCACTGGTCTTCTTTCCCCAACCGCCCAAAGCAGCGTCGGTCGTGCCGCATGCTCCTGCGTCCCGTGGCCGGCTGTGCTGCCGCGGAGGCCTCACCGTCCCCATACTACTCCAACCGCTGGCCAGGCCACCCCTCCACTCACCCACTCCCCCAGTTATTCTGCGGCAACGGCAGCCTCACACCGCAGCCGAACCAGTGAACCCTCGTACTCCTCTCCGCGTGGGCATCCACTGCCGCGTCTTCCCCGGCTCCGCGTCATCCCCTTCCTAGGCATCGCCGTCGTCCACCGCCAAGCTGCTCTCGGCGTAGCATGGTCAAGGTAGTCAACGAACGACTTCCATCGGAAGAGTACTGTACATGGAGAGGCTGATAGCTGGGTCCACGGCAGCCGCAAGGAAGTGCCTCCTTATTACGCGCAAAATAATTATTTCTCCAACTGACAGCAGGGACCCACCGGACGGGCCACCAGTATTTCGCGGAAAAAACGTTTCCCCCCTGACTGCTGGGACCCACCGGACGGGCCACCGTATTTCGCGAAAAAAACGTTTGCCCCTGACAGTTGGGACCAACCGGACGGACCACCGTATTTCGCGAAAAAAATGTTCCCCCCGCTGTCAGCTCGGACCCACCGGAAGTGCCTCCTTATTACGCACAGAAAAATGAATACTCCCCCTGCTAGCTGGGACCCACCATGGTGGGAGGCTGACTTGTGGGCCTACTAAGTTGACGGGGACGGAGGGCTTTGTCAACTTACACTACAAGAAATATGTCAACTTGTGACCTTGACTATTGGTCACTGAAAGGTCATTATTTTTTCATTTGCGACCTTTTTTGACCGAAAACAGAAGGTCAAAAGCTTGCGGTCGTAAACTGAAATTACTACCTTCTCTGTGAGAAGGTCATGGACGTTTACGACCAAAATATGCCTATTGTTTTGTTTTGGTCATTAGCAGCCTCCCCAGGCCATGTAGGCATCCGACGTGGCAATCTGATGTAACACAAGAATCAGCCCGGTTCAATTCGGTTTTCTACATGGGCCTAGCCCAACAATTCAGCCCATTTATGATTTTTTTCCTAGATGTTTTTGGGCCTTTTCTATCATGGGCCTTTACCTTTCCACAGAGTTTGTTTCCTTTTTGTTTGTATTTTCTATTTGAGTCAAGGCCTTCTTATATTACTTCTGAATAGCTTTTCAGCCCAGGTTATTTTGGGCCATGCATCTTAATAGTACAAGTATATTTGGGCCGTGGCCACTATCAGGTCCAGTAAGAACATTTTCTGGAGAACTTAATGTTCAAGTAAAATGTACACAACATTACAGGAAAATAACACATACAACAGCAGATAAAATTTCATTTCACTCCTACAGCTCACTACATCATAGACAATACATGACAATCTTTCAATTTTTTACCAGGCAGTAGCCGAGTACATCATTCAATTTCAAATAAATAGTACTGCTCCTGGAAGCAAAATAGGCCGCCACACGCCATGGTGCCCCAAGTAACCAGCAACACTGCTTGCCCCCTTGGCCCAGCTCCTTGCTGCCGACGATGGACGAGACTAGGATGCAGAGCTCCCTCACATGACATATTGTGTCAATGCTTGCAGCAATAGAAGGAACTCACATACCACAGAACTTGCACAGTAGTGTATCAACACCCGAAAGATTGACTGAAATGAACTGTTATATAACCAAGTTAGAGCTGGCAGAAGTTGCAGGTACATAAACATCCATAGAGCTAACATGTTGTATTTCTGTAGAAAGAAGCATCAACTCACTATTCTACACAAAAAGCTAGCCCATACATGCACAGACACCAGAACGGTACATAGAATGAAGCACGGGTCTAGTACTTGCTACCCTGACATTTCAGGCATTCTAGTGTTTAGGAGATTTGACTTCCAGCAGAAAACTAAGTCGATAGACTTAGCACTTGTGACTTCAACTAACTTGACCAGTGCTAAGTTATTAATAGACTTACTTGTGACTTCAACTAACTTGTGCACTGATTTTGCTCAAGTTTCTTAATAGACTTACAATGTTTAGCTTCCAGAAATTAAATCACAAAGTTTAGCTTACGAAAACAAAATTACAAGGTTTTCTATCTGCAATCAGTACAAACTTGATAGTGCTACAAGTGCTAATGATCCAACAGCGTCCCAGCTCCACACATCCTAGTACTGGATTTCCTCAAACTTGATAGTGCTACAAGCAAGCAAGCAAGCAAACATGCAAATACAAGTAGTAGTACTGGTTGTCTAATGAATGGGATACATGATTCTCCTCAAATAAATTGACAAGGTTTTCTTCTTTTTTCTAGTTAATGACAACAAGTCATCAATCAAGCAAGCAACATCACATTGGTACAGCAGCTAGCATCGTTCAGCATATATGGGGTGTGAGCAGTCAACACCTACTAATTTTATTTTATTTGTTTGCATCGAGTCAGCACCTACTAGATGGGATGGAAATGCATCTTCTGTATTAGTTGTGGAGCATGCATGTATTATTAACAACAAAAGCAAGGGTCGACACTAGTGAAAGAGCAGACAGGAATATTTGCTTGCAACCAGACAACGTTGCTTGTGCGAGGCGAGGCGAAGAGCAGCTCCTCGCTCTTGGCGCCGAGCTTGACGAGGGGAGGGGGCTCCATGGAACCTGCGACAACCCGACCTGTGTAAATCATAAGGTCTTGATTAGATATAAACAGTAGTACTGAATGATAGATATAAACATTAGTATTGCCTGAGCTCAGTTTTTTTTTCAAGGATAAGCATGTCCTAAACCGCCATTGTGAGATCGTTGAAGTAATAGATGCCAGAATGTGAGAATGGATAAAACAGAACATGAATGTTCTCAAGTTCCATGAAGTGAGAAAGCAGGTAGTCAGAATGACGAGGCATGTTAGTGCCATGAAATGTGAGAAGGTTTGGATGGTTAAACCTCCTCCTCCAGTTCCGGTGGTAGAGGAGGATGGACCTGAGGTAGCCTTTCAAGTAGTCTTTTCGGATGGATGTAAAACTTGAGAATATAGTATACTATAGTAGAACTAATTTTCATATGCAGCATAATTTCAACCACCCAACTTAATTCTAGCCCTCCATTCTGAAGGATCTACTACTGAACCATGTAGAACAAACAACAACAAAAAATAACAGCATTTCAAACAGTATAAAAAAGGGCAGCCATGCCAATAAACTAATAATAAAATTCCGTGATAGATAAGAGAAACACGGGACTACAATCTAATTTAAATAAGACCAGATCTACAGCATATTTTCAATCATAAGGTGGCATCCTAACTTAAATTGACAAGCCATCCTAACTTAATTGACAAGCCATCCATTCCTAAGGATCTAATTTGAGAATCTGACGTAGAACAATCTCAGAAACAGGGGACTACAGGTGTTTATGTCCCTTGCCGTAGTTCATTTGGGTAGCAGTTGTACATGTGGTATGTGCTTATGATTTGGGTAGCACATTTCTCTCATGCACAAAGTTGTACCAGTGTTGTTATTAATCTATAAGGTTATTACTGTTCTGAACACGCCACATTGTAGTGCTAGCGTATTTTGCTATGTTTTTGGTATGCCTATCACTACTGCATAAATAAACAAATAAATAGACAGATAAAGAAAAGCACCAGTACTACTGACTTTCCAGCTCTGAAATAGTAAGGTGTCTTGCATGCATAGAAAATGAGGATCCCAGTTTTACTTTTACCAATGGAGAAGATTCAGAGGTACCATAGCTTGGCGTTCAGCTCCGCAAAATTCTCACGGCTGCGTGCAACAAGAAAAAATCAAGAAGATTATCTATCTGTAGTTGCAGTGCAAGAAAAGAATCATATCATCTTCAGTAGCTGCAGTGATGCAGGAGATCGATCATCTGAGAATTTGTGATTAGATTCAGAAAAAAGGAAGTTCATGAAGATGGACCTGAAGCGGAGATGCCGGCACAGACCCGTAGCGGGCCTCCGTGTACGGCGGCTGCAGCCTCAGGTCGTCCACGAACATGGAGCTGACCCTCATCAGGGATCTTCCCAGCGTGAGGTCCTATCATATGATTCCAACAGCATGCAACCTTAGAAATGTTCACGTGCAGGTAATGAACAAAGCGACAGGTGGGCGGAGTGTACCTCCGGCGAGCACAGCTGGAAGAACTTTGCTCGAGTGACCAGCGGCCCGAACAGCATGGAAGTAGGCAGCTTGCCCTCGGGATCTTGAGGCTTGAACTCCGTGTCCATCCAGTCCAGCGTTCTCCCCTCCACGAACTGTTTTAGAGGAAAACATATTAGATCGCCAGCAAACATTCAGTAGTAAGAAAAGTACTCCTACAAAGTTTGGCAATAAGCTGGTGGCGGTCAGGGGTTTTCTATTTCCGCGTCCGAATCTAGACTTCAAGCACGTACGACGGCGGCGACCTATGGTCCAGCATGAAGGCGGCGACGAACACCACAGCGGCGATCTTCTTCGGGAACAGCTCGTATGCGAGGGCGACGTTCACGCCGCCGAGGCTGTGGCCGACGAGCACCACCTTCTCGCCGGGCGGGAGGGACTCCAGGAGGTCCAACAGCGGCTTGGTGTAGTCGCGGAACGTCGGCACCTCGCGCAGCGGCCTGGGGTCGACGCCCGACGCCGCCAGGTCAGGCGTGCTGACGCGGTGCCCGGCCGACCTGAGCCGCGTCGCCACCTTGAACCAGGACCAGCCGCCGAGGCATGCGCCGCTACGGACCTGAGGGTTTCGGGCTCCTCCCCTCCTGCCATGGCCGCGGCGCGGGAGTCGCCGGAGAGGAGCGGCGCCATGGGAGATGCTGGAGTGGATCCTCCCCTCGGCGGCATGTCCGCTGCTGGATTGGATCAAGTGCCACCGCGTAGGGAGAGAAGGAGAGGGTGAGGGTGGTGGTCGCCAGCGGCGGGGTGATGGAGGGAGGGCGGATCTGTCCGCTGCTGGAGTGGATCCGCGACCATGGAGGGCAGGTCACCGGGGCTGAATGGCAGCGGCGGCGGTGTGTGTGGAATCGATGGAGGGAGATGGTTTAGATTGGGGCGGCGGCAGATGTGGGGAAGGAGGGGGCGGCGACGGGGGGGCCATCATCGTCGATCTGGATCGGGCAGAGTGGGAGAGACAGGCGGCGGCGGGTGAGGAGGAAGGGTTGCCGCGTTGGAGAGGACTTGATCGGGAGGGGGCGGCGGCGCGGACATGGGAGGATGGGTGCGACGGGGGGATCGATCTGAGCTAGGGTTTGGGCTGCGGGTGGGGGATCTCTTTTTGTTTTCTTTTTTCTTTTTTCTGTAGAAATATGGATGGATGGATGTGGGATGCAGAGATGGATGGATGGACGGATGGATGCCATGTCATCAATCCGTGGGAAGTGTTCTGATTGGTTCGGAAAATCAATGGTTTAAAATAATTTTGAAGTACTAAAAATAGAGGGATTTTGTAAATTAGCTATCAAAAATATTTTTCAAAAGGGCACCACACAAATTTTCACTAGAGTTAGATCACATTTTATGGATAAGGACCAATTTGTATGCATTTCTGATCTTTCTAGCTATTTTTAATCATTTTCCGAGTGGCAAAAATGGGTTTTTTTTGTGAAGAACCTACCAAATATTTGTTGCAAAATTGGACTCAATCAATTTTATAAAATACTACTGCATATTTAATATACAATTGACCAAATGATTTGGTGTCAAAATATTTGATCCACCTCTCGTGAAAAAAAAAATTCCGCCGGTTCAGCTGGAAACGGGTCAAATTTGAACTGCAGCTGCCTCATAGTTTGCACTTTATTTTTTCCCAAAAATCATTTTTAGGTACAAAAGTATCTATTTAATCAGAGAAAAACCAAAAGTTTTCCAAGATTCAACCACTAGTTAGCAACGGTCATGCCCGCCGTTTTGACCGCATTTTCAAATGGGCATAAAGAATTTAAAAAAATCAAAAAATTGGAAAACCTTTGCATTGTGTCATTATATGTGACCAATTACCCGGAAAAATAATAAATTTGTAATACGGTAATTATTTTGAAAAAATGTTCTCGGAAACGAGCTATCATGTGTGAAGATGCATGGCTTTCAAGCCAAATGATCAATCTTATGGCCACATTCATGGCATAGTTTGTTCAAATGATCTCATATTGTGCACAAGGGTCCATCTTGGGATGGCAAACAATGTTGCCTAAGGAAGTTTTCATTTTCTTTGCACAAAAAATTCATTTTTCTAATTTTTGAGTGTCCAAAATGAGTTTTTTTGAAGGACCTAGCAAATATTTGTTGCATATTTGGACCAAATCATTTTTAGAAAATAATAGGCCATATATAATGCACAATTGATCAAATGGTTGGGTGTTAAAAGTTTTGATCCACCTCTCGTGAAAAAGACAAATTTCCGCTGATTCAGTTGGAAGCGGGTCAAATTTGAACTGTAGTTGCCTTGTAGTTTGCTATTTATTTTTCCAAAAATCATTTCTAGGTACATAAGTATCTATTTAATCAGAGAAACACCAAAAAAATCCAAGATTCAACCACTAGCTAGGAACGGTCATTCCCGCCGTTTTACCCGCACTTTGAAACGGGCATAAAAGATTCAAAAAATCAAAAAATTGGGAAACCTTCGCATTGTGTCATTATATGTGGCCAATTTCTCAGGAAAAATAACAAACTTGTAATACGGCAATTATTTTAAAAAAGTGTTCTCAGAAACGAGCTATCACGTGTGGAGATCGATGGCTTTCAAGCCAAATGATCAATCTTATGGCCACATTCATGGCATAGCTTGTTCAAATGATCTCATATTGTGCACAAGGGTGCATATTGGAATGTCAAACAATGTTGCCTAAGGAAGTTTTTATTTTCTTTGGACGAAAAAACCATTTTCCATTTTTTGAGTGCCCAAAAGGAGGGTTTTTTGTGAAGGACCTCCAAAATAATTGTTGCAAAATTGGACCAAATCATTTTTATAAAATACTAGGACATATTTAATGCACAATTGACAAAATGGTTGGGTGTAAAATTTTTTGATCCACCTCTCGTGAAAAAGACAAATTTCCGTCAATTCAGTTGGAAGCGGGTCAAATTTGAACTGCAGCTGCCTCATAGTTTGCTATTTATTTTTTCCAAAAATCATTTCTATTTACATAAGTACCTATTTAATCATAAATACATGGTTTGGTGGCGATACTCGAGGTTTGGGCGGTGGCCGAGGCCCCCAACTCTAGAGCGCGTAAACTCGCATGCCCGCCGCGCGGTCACCGCGTGACCGTGGCATTGCCATGAGTTCTGTGCAGTCTAGGCATGTGTAGTGGGTTGGGCACTCCCCAGGTAGGTGCTAGGAAGAAAATTACAACATAAGATTCTCACGAGGAGACCGATCGATGCTCAAACATGAATTAGCAGCCAAGTGTTTGATTAGCGGTACGGGAAATGTACATGGCTAATGGGCGTGAGTTTTGGCTGTGGATGATCAGTTACTAAGTAGACCGTCTTCACAAATTTTCAGCTCAAAAGGAGGAGCCTAGGTGGTACTTGCTTTGCAAACTACCACACTGGACATAAATACGAATGTTGAAGCTCAGCTCAAAATAATGAATGGATTGAGCTGGCATTTGGTGGAGGATGGTTATTTGGGCATAGGAAAGCACTGTAGAAAATGGATACTATTTGGAGATGCCAAAGTGGTACTTCCTTCACAAACTGTTGTTTCGAACAGAATAGGAAAATGAATATTTTTTGAATTATTTTTGAACTAGGAAAGGAAGGTTTTTACATATTTGACGAAGATATGACCCAAAGAATTTATGAGATTTTTTTGGGAATTTTGGGAATGACAAAAATATAGGTTGCTTCACAACCTAGGACAAAAACTACCACATGGACATGACACATAGGAAAAACTGATGAGGTGGCGCCTAGTCATAGCAACCCACCACAATTTACAAGGCTATGACCATCTATATTGGTCGTTAACAACTAGAGATAAGGCAGCGGACTAGCGATGTTTGCTTTATGACCATTTCATGTAAGGAAATTACAACCTTTCTGATCAAAATGGTCGCAATGGTTTAGGGTTTGGAGCCCCCCGAACAGCTTTTGACCAATTGGTCTGAAATGGTCATAGATCTATGACCATTTCTTCCAGGGTCACTGACAGAAGGTCACTAGTTGACATATTTCTTGTAGTGTTAGTCAATATGAACGATTCTAGCTCCAGTGACCATACAATGTCCAAAAAACGGCCGTCTTCCCTGCCTCCGTGTCGTTCCCTTCCTAGGCCTCACCGTCGTCCGCCGCCCTGGTGCTCTCGGCGCGGCCTGGTCAACGTGGTCAACGACCGACATGCATCTTAAGTGGACTGTACGTGGAGAGGCCGACAACTGGGTCCACGGCCGCACGCTAGGAAATGCCTCCTTATTACGCACAAAATAATGATTCCTACACCTGACATCAGGGACCCACCGAAAGGGCCTCTGTATTTCGTGAAAAAAACATTACCGCCGCTGAGAGCTCGGACCCACCAGCTATATCTTCGTACGCAAGGAAGTGCCTCCTTATTACGGACAAAAAAATGAATACCCCACTGTTAGCTGGGACCCAGTATACAGGCTGACTTGTGGGCCTACTAAGTTGACGGGGACGAAGGGCTTTGTCAATTTAGTCAATGCACGATTCTAGCTCCAGTGACCGTACGATGTCCATCCAACGACCGTAGTGCTTCTTCAACCTCTGGTCTTCTTGCTCCAACTGCCCAAACCAGCGCCGGTCGTGCCTCGTGCTCCTGCCTCCCGTGGTCGGCTGCGATGCGGTGGAGGCCTCACCGCCCTCTACTACTCCCACCGCTGGCCAGGCCATCCCTCTACTCACCCACACCCCCTGTTATTCTGCGGCGACGACAGCCTCACACCGCAGCGAACCAGTGAACCCTCGTACTCCTCTACGTGTGGGCATCCACTGTCGTGTCTTCCCCGGCTCCGCGTCGTCCCCTTCCTAGGCCTCGCCATCGTCCACCGCCCTGGTGCTCTCGGCGCGGCGTGGTCAACGTGGTCAAGGAACGGCTTCCATCGGATGTGGACTATACGTGGAGAGGCTGACAGCTGGGTCCACGGCCGCAGCAAGAAAGTGCCTGTCACAGCCCTAGAATTTGATTGCAATTAGTTTCATAAGCATCCATGCATCATGTCTATATTTGTTTGAAATTTGAAATGGGGATGGCAAGCCCTAGCACTAAATGAAATGCAATTAGGATCAAAATAAAAATATTTTCAATGAACCCAGAATGCCCTTTAGAAAAGTTCAATATTTTTGATAAACGTGAAAACCTCTGCCAAAAATGATGCACATATTTTTAGGCCATTCTGGAATTTTGAATAACTCATATTGTATTTGAATCGGGGCATTTAAATACTATTAATATTTTTAAATGCTCCAATAATTCTGAAAATAGTTAAGGGCCTCTGTAATAATTCATTTAATGCCCACAATTATTTTCAGGATTTATTAAAATGATTTGGGTTATAAACTAAATCAAAACAAAATAACATAAATAGAAAACAGAAACAAAAAAAAAGAGAGAGAGAGAGAAGGACTACCTGGCCACCTACCTGTAGCAGCAGTCCACATGGAGGCCCAGCCCACCAAGGGCAGCGATGTCTTCTTCCTCCTGCCAGGAGGAGAAGCAGCTACGTGCGGCGCGCACAGCCACCCGTGGCCACCTCCTGCCTCCCTGCTGGCCTCCCCGGTGCCTCAGAGATGCCACGCAGCACCCTGGCTCACTCCCTCACTCCCCCCATCTCTCTGGTGCCTCTCTCCCCCTCCAGCCCCTGCTCCCTGCGACCACCCGAGAGCCCTGCCGGCCACCGCTGCCGCTCGCGTGGCCATCGTCATCCCCTTGTCGCGCTACCATGCTCGGGAGCTCTGCGCCGACCTCGTACACGTCCCCATCGTCGACAGCAACTAGAGGAGCACAACATGGCCGCCATCGGCGCCGTCTTCGTCTTCTGCACCAACGGCCGTCCTCGTCGATTCGCAGCAACCCGACCGTCCCCGACCTCATCGACGACGCCATCGGATGCACTGTGAGCTCCGCCGCATCTCCCCTCTCTCCATTTGCTCGCCCCCATGCCGTAGTGCCATTCCCCGCCGTCACCATAGCTCGTCAGCGCTGTGTCCGTCATCACCGCCGGTAGCAGCCCCGCCTGGCTAACCCGAGCACGCAGGCGTGCTCAGGTAGCTCCCAGGAGCCCAACGCGTCCATCAGCTCGCTCGCTAGCGCGCTGCAGTCCTCGCGCCCGTGGAGCCGTAGCTCCGGCCACCGCCTCGCTCGCCGCCGACGCTGCTCCTGGCCACCCTGCAGCCTCTCGTCCGGTCCTTTAGACGCGGACGAGCAAGAGCTCCTCCCCAGTGCCCTCAGCACACCGCGCCGCTGGCCCTTGCGCCACTCCGGCGAGCCACCGCCGCTCTGGTTCATCGCCGTCGTCTAACCATCGGCGGTTCTAACGTGGCACCATCACTAAACGCTAATGACGCCGCAAATTAACCCACTAACCCACTTACATATGGGCCCCACGCCCTTAATTAACAATAGTTATTTTCTGATTAGTTCTAACCTAAGCACAGTGGACCCCACACGTCAGTTGATCGGCTGACGTCACCGTTGACCTGGCCCCACCTGTCTGTGAGACAAACTGGCACCGGGTCACTGACTAGCGGGCCCCGCTAGTCAGGTTTAACCTGGACCAACCAGTTGACTTGCTGACGTGGTGCTGATGTCACTCTAACGTCATAAATCTTTTTTCTGGAATTAAAATAAATCAGAAATGATTTATAAATTTCAGAAAATACCCCAAACTTCAAAAATTCATAGTAATTCAACCGTAACTCCAAATCAAACAAATTATATATGAAAAATTATCAGAAAAATTCAAGGAATCCATCTGTACCATTTTCATGCATGTTTGAGCAAGTTAACCTCACTGTTTAGGATGAAACATGATTAGGGCAAATTTCATAATAGGTTTGGAGTTGGAATTTGATGTAGTTTTGAATTCCACTTCAATTAAAATGACTTTCTGTTGCATTAGCCCAAACACCAGCATGTTGCCATGTCATGATCATACATCATATTGTTGCATTGCATTGATTGTGTTTCTTCCTTGTTTGCCGGTGTTTGTCCCCTCTCAGTAGACGTGGTTTCGACGATGTGATCGATGACACCGATGAAGAGTTATACTATCTTCAGAAGTGACAGGCAAGAAAAACCCCCTTGTTCATTCTGATACAATCCCACTCTCTCGCTCCTGCTCTCTTTTACTGCATTAGGACAACAACAATTCAACTGTTCCATACTGCGGTAGCTGAACCCTTTTCCTCTACATGACCTGTCATTGCCAGAGTAAATAGATGAAACCCACTAGCATGAGTAGGAGTTGTTTGAGCCCTGATGTGCCTACTCATTCATGTTTGTTGTCATGCCTGCTACTGCTTAGAGTTGAGTCAGGTCTGATTCATCGGGGATGAATTGGAATGTGGTGAACATGTCCTATTGTTGAGAGCTAAGTGTGTGAACACGATTTGGTAAAGGTAGCGGTGAGAGGCCATGTAGGAGTACATGGTGGGTTGTCTCATTGCAGTCGTCCTTAGAAATTGAGTTCTGTGTTTGTGATCCATGAACAGCTACTACCACGCATTGGAATGCTTAAGTGCCCCTCTCGACTTATTAATCAACCTGATCTCTGTCCAGGAGTTGCAACTAGTTTCTGGTGTTTGTAGGTAGTGTTAGTAGTCTACCAAGTGGCACCGGGTACAGGTGGGCTTGGGACAGACTAGGCACAGTGGCCCGGTGTACCAAGTGGCACCCGGATGGTGGGCTTGGGAACCCTATACACATCGTTTGGGGCCGTGAGCGACACCCCGGCCGGATCTCCTTGCGGATGGAACCCGAACAGGAGATGAACCTGGACTAGAGACTTGTTGGTTAGTCAGGTCGTGGCCGCCCTCGTCAGGCTTCCGCTTGAAGGTTGCCGAGATACACGACGTGTACATGGTGGTAAGTGGCGAGAGCGTGTGTGAAGAAGTACACCCCTGCAGGGTTATCATTATCTGTTCGAATAGCCGGATTCCTCGGATATGGAAACCTGGCCCCTTGCATAGTTCATAGACAAGTGAAAGTGGATACTCTAAAATGCGCAAGAGAAGCGTGAGTGCTATGGATGGCGTTCTCGTAGGGAGACGGGAGCGGATCCATAGTGGTGTATTGATATGGTGAATATGTGGACTCGTGTGCGCCACCTCAAAAGAGTTGCTTGAAGTCGTAGTTCAGGTTAGCCACTGAGTCAAAGCTGGCTTGCTGCAATTAAACTCCACTACCCCTTTGTTGATACTGATGCGTATGTAGTTAGTTCTGATGTAAGTCCTGCTGGGTACATTTGTACTCACGTTTGCTTAATTTATGTTTTGTAGAGAGACGTCAGTATCACTAGTAGTTCCGCTTGGACTTCGACGTTTAGCTTGTTACCTCAGCTACGATCTTGTACCCTTGGGAGGGTCTTGTAGATAGTCAAGCTCCTCAGCCTTCTTCATTTTTAGTTGTGTGTACTCAGACAGGTTAAGCTTCCGCATGTGCTTTGACTTGTATGCTCTGAATGTTGGGTCATGAGACCCATGTTTGTAATATCTCGCTCCTCGGAGCCTAATGAATAAATACTTGAGTCGTAGAGTTATGTTGTGATGCCAGGTGGTATTTACACATATCGAGCATATTGTGTGTATGATTGAAATACTTGGTATGTGTGGGATCCGACAACCTAGTTGTTTATCCTTGGTAGCCTCTCTTATGGGGAAATGTAGTCTTGTGCTTCCATGAGCCATAGTAGTCCGCTACAGCCCGGTTCACCGGAGTCCTGCTAGCCCAGCACTACTGCTCCGGAGCATTTGACTGGCCGACATGTGATTCACTTTGTTCCTGTGTCTGTCCCTTCGGGGAAATGTCACGCGGTGACATCCGGAGTCCTCCCTAGCCTGCCACAGCCCGGGTTACCGGAGTCCTGTTAGCCCAGTGCTACAGCCCGGATTCGCACGCTGCTGACCGACATGCTCGAAGTTGATTCATGTATGCCTGTCCCCATGGGTTAGTGCCGCTTTGGGTTAACGACTAGCCATGTCGGCCCAGGTTCTCTGTCATATGGATACTAGCGACACTATCATATACGTGAGCCAAAAGGCGCAAACGGTCCCGGGCCATGGTAAGGCGACACCCGTGGGAATACCGTGCGTGAGGCCGCAAAGTGATATGAGGTGTTACCGGCTAGATCGATGTGACTTGGAATCGGGTTTCTGACAGCGTTGGTATTAGAGCCTGACTGCCTGTAGGATTACCAAGACAAACTGGTCGAAGTTGAGTCTAGAAATGCTTTAGTTATATGTAAGGGAATTGATTGTGGGAAGGGACGTAAGGCTCTTTTTACTCCTTATACCTTATGCCCTTCTGATCCGAGTCATACTATCTTTCCTACGGGGTTAAGAAACTAGGCTTTCTCTTCTTTCTATCAGGATCACGTGTTACTAATCTGTAGACTTATAGGATTGATGGATTCAAGGCTTAGTTCAGTTCCTACTACTTCTGTGTGTTGACAGTTGATCTCAGAACCTTGATATTGTGATGTTAAGTGGTTATGCCACTATTTTGCAGGATGTCTCAAACCATTTTGAGCATTTACAGCCGTTATGCTGTCCGAGTCCTCCTAGGTTTCTAACTAGTCTGATGCATTTGCAAATCCCTTCTTTCCGTTCCCGATGTCCCTTTGGGCTAGTTTAACCACACGTCGATGAGTTGAGGTACTCTATTGCCTCGACATATGTGTTGGAGCTATTATTATGTCCCTAGGAGTCTTAGGGAGTCACCTAGTAACCTAGCAATGTTTTGTATTCCCAGTGTGATGATTCTGGCCATCATTCTCGAAAGCATCCTGTGATGCCATTTAGTTAGTAGGAATTCTATTTCTGGGTTCTTGAACCGAAGATTCACTCTACTTAATTCGTGTAGATAGTGTTGCTCGTTCCTTTAGGATATTAGTAACCTTGCGACAGTCCTCGAGGTCCGTGGTACTTCCTTTTTCCAAATACCACGAACTGATTATGGCATAAGTTCTTTTGAACCAAAAGATCACAACCAGAGTGCTCTTGATGAGTTCTCCATTTTACATTGTGAATCCGCCAGTTCTACCTTTCTGCATGGGTTATCCGGAAGAAATGTTGACCTTTGCTCGACATACTAATCTATGCATCCACAACTCAGAAAGATATATGTTCCTTTGAGTTGTTCATCCCTAGTTGTTTTCTGATCTTCATCTATCAATTGATAGTCAGGAGTATGTGTGCATTCGTGTTCATCGATGCCTAGTATTCTTGTGGTCCGTCAAGCCGTTCTATTTTAGAATGACTAGGAGAAACAAAACTCCAGTACCTCATCCATATCCAGGATTGGGTCAAAGTAGTTGTATTTCGCAGATCAAAATGCCAATCCAGCTTTTGCTCTGTTCTACCTTGGAGTGTTACTGTAACACCCCGGATGTACCTTACCCAATATGTATTCCAACTCTTGCCGTTTCCGGCTTTAAGTTATTTTATTTTCTCGGGTTCGGGTTTTTGTATCCGTGTATTGTTTCCGTTGTCATGCATCTCATATCATGTGACCATGTGCATTGCATTTGCATATGTGCTTATCTCATGCATTCGAGCATTTTCCCCGTTGTCCGTTTTGCATTCCGGCGCTCCGTTCTCCTCTGGTGGTCATTTCTACCTTTCTTTCATGTGTGGGGATTAAACATTTCCGGATTGGACCAAGACTTTCCAAGCGGCCTTGGTTTACTACCGATAGACCGCCTGTCAAGTTTCATACCTTTTGGACTTCGTTTCATACTCCAACGGTCAACCGAGGGACCGAAAAGGCCTCGTGTGTGTTGCAGCCCAACACCCCTCCAATTTGGCCCAAAACCCACCTAAACAATCTCCATCATCTAGAGCATTCGATCACGATCGCGTGGCCGAAAACCGCACCTCATTGGACTCTCCTAGCTCCTCCTATGCCTATATATAGCCCCCCTTCCGAAATTCTAGGTTCTTCCCTCTCCGAAACCCTAAAAAACCTCATCCGCCGCCGCCGGACATGTCCAGATCCCGCCGGACATCTTCCGCCGCCGTCCGCAGCCGATGCACGCCTGACGCGTGGCCTCACCACCGCGCCCCACCGCGGCCCGCTCGGGCCCGCCACCGGCCCCCGCGGCCCGCCTTCGCCGCCACTCGCCCGAGCCGGCGCCTCCCTCGCCGCGCCGCCCGCGCCGGCTGCCGCCTCCGCCACGACGCTCCTCGCCGCCGGCGCCGACCCCGCCGACCGCCGCACGCCGCCGCCGTCACCTCCCTCGTCGGCGCTCTGCCGCGCCTCCTCCTTCTCCGGCAAGGCCGCGCCGCCACCACCCGGAGCCGGCGACCGCCGCCGCCGACCGCGCCCCGGCGAGCCCCTCCTCTTCTCGGCAAGTCCAGCGACGTCTCCGGCGAGCTCCAAGAAATCCGGCCATCCTCGTAAAATGTGCCAGATCTGAGATCTAAAATCTCAAGGGTTGACATTTTGCCCGAAACCCTAGTTCATATTGCCCTGTTAATCGTGCTATAACTTTGCATCCGCAGCTCCGTTTTGGACATATAGCATATCAAATTGTTCGACTCAGAGAGCACATCATTTCATTCCATTGCATCATTTTCATTTGAGTTCATCTTGATGCCCAAAATTCTGTTAGAAGAGGGCTACTTGAGATAACTGTCAGATCTGCTGCTCCATTTAGATATTTGTCATTTTTGCCATGATTAATGTGTGCATGATATGCCCATGAGCTCTACATATGTTCTGTTAAGGGTTTTGCCATCTTTCCAGAGGTGCAACCCATGTAGTTTTGTGATGTGTGTGGTGACTAGCACAAGCTTGCAAAGTGAGGCACTTGGTAATGCTTATTTCAGGGACTTAGCATTTCCACTAAGTCCTTGACCTATTTATCTCATATGGCCATATGTTCATGTTGTTTCCTAGTGATCCGTGCCTCGTTTGAGGATGATCAGTAAGGTTGTTTTGTTAATCTTGTAGTGCTCTATCCATCCATGCCTTTGTTTGCAATTATGGAGCACCCTAGCTTGAGCCAATCGAGCTCTATTTTTGCTACTTCATGAATCTGGGCAGATTGTCTACTTGTTAGCGATTTTGCCGAGGATGTTGTAGTTGATCCGTGCATGCTATGCTATTGTTCTTGCCATGTCTAGCTTGCATTTTGTGTATTCTTGATGGGTGTATGCTTAGCTTGTCATGACTTGCTCCGTAGTGCGTGCATCGAGCTCGTAAACATGCCTACTTGATATCTGTTTTTTAGCATGCTCCAGTTTTCACTTAGTCTGGGATCTGATTATGTTTTTGCCATGTTCACATGCTTGCAATTGTATTTTCTGATCCCTTTTCGCTCAAGGTCACTAAGGGACTTTTGTTAAGCTCTTTGAGTAGCTCCATGCCATGCTTTACTTTGCCATGTTCAGGTCCTGTAGCATGTAGTTTTGCTGCTCCGAAGAGTGCTATCTGATCTGAACTTCCAGACAAGTGTCAATTTCACTAAGTCTGAGATCTGTTTACCATATGCATTTTTGCCATGCTTGTTTGAAGCTGTTAATGGATGATTTGGCCGTAGCTCAGTGCTAGACTTCTGTTAAGCATCTTGAATGCATCCCTGCCATGTATTTTGTTGTCATGTTTGGGTGCTGTAGCATGTTCATCTTGTTGCATTTAGATGGCTACTTGCTGTAAATCGCAGAACATGGTCATATTTGAATTGCTTGCCATTTCCAAACCGTAACTCCGATTCCGGCGTTCTTTATATCGTTTTCAAGAGATTTCAACTCATCTTTCCAGTGGCACACTTGGATTCCCAAGTTGAGGCCAGGTTCATGCATCCCTTGTCAAATCTTGCATATACATCCCGCATCGCATCCCGCATAGCATACCATCCTTGCATCATATTGTTTGATCCTTGCACGTGGTTGATTGTGTCCTTGTTGCTTGTTTGTCTTGTTTGGGTAGAGACGGGAGACGAGTTCGCTAACGAGGAGCCCGTTGAGTTTTCTTTCAAGGATCCAGTCAACTCTGACCATTTTGCAGGCAAGATGATCATACCCTCGAAATCACTACTATCTTTGCTATGCTAGATTGCTTGCTCTTTTGCTATGCCTATGCTAAGATGCCTACCACTTGCTTTCAAGCCTCCCAAATTGCCATGTCAAACCTCTAACCCACCTTGTCCTAGCATACCGTTGATTGGCTATGTTACCGCTTTGCTCAGCCCCTCTTATAGCGTTGCTAGTTGCAGGTGAAGATTGGAGACCGTTCCTTGTTGGAACATTTATTTACTTGTTGGGATATCATTATATTATCTTGTTATCTTAATGCATCTATACACTTGGTAAAGGGTGGAAGGCTCGGCCTCTCGCCTAGTGTTTTGTTCCACTCTTGCGCCCTAGTTTTCGTCATATCGGTGTTATGTTCCCGAATTTTTGCGTTCCTTACGCGGTTGGGTTATAATGGGAACCCCTTGATAGTTCGCCTTGATTAAAGCTTTTCCAGCAATGCCCAATCTTGGTTTTACCATTTGCCACCTAGCCTCTTTTTACCTTGGGTTTCTGGAGCCCGAGGGTCATCTTATTTTAAACCCCCCCGGGCCAGTGCTCCTCTGAGTGTTGGTCCACCTGTCAGCTGCCGGTGGCCACCAGGGGCAACTCTGGGCTGGCCTACCCGTACCTAAGACAATCTGAGTGTGCCCTGAGAAAGAGATATGTGCAGCTCCTATCGGGATTTGTCGGCACATTCGGGCGGTGTTGCTGGTCTTGTTTTAACCTGTCAAAGTGTCTTGAAGAACCGAGGTACCGAGTCTGATCGGAACGTCTCGGGAGGAGGTCTATTCCTTCGTTGACCGTGAGAGCTTGTCATGGGCTAAGTTGGGACTCCCCTGCAGGGATTTGAACTTTCGAAAGCCGTGCCCGCGGTTATGGGCAGATGGGAATTTGTTAATGTCCGGTTGTAGATAACTTGAACCTTAATTTAATTAAAATGAATCAACTGAGTGTGTTACCGTGATGGCCTCTTCTCGGCGGAGTCCGGGAAGTGGACACGGTGTTGGAGTAATGCTTGCGCAGGTTGCTCTCTAGTTTCTCGCTCGCGCTTTGCCTCCTCTTCTCGCTCTCTTTTGCGAATAGGATAGCCACCATATTTGCTAGTCGCTTGCTGCAGCTCCACATATTTACCTTGCCTTACCTATAAGCTTAAATAGTCTTGATCGCGAGGGTGCGAGATTGCTGAGTCCCTGTGGCTCACAGATTACTATTACACCAGATGCAGGGCCTGATGGTTCCGCTCCAGGTGACGCGCTCGAGCTCAAGTGGGAGTTTGACGAGGACTCTCAACGATACTATGTTTCCTTTCCTGATGATCAGTAGTGGTGCCCAGTTGGGGGTGATCGGGACCATGTCACATGTTGGGTTATCTTTTATTTTGGCGCCGTAGTCGGGCCATGGGTGTTTGAATGATGTGATGCTATTTTATGTACTTGATTGACATGGCGGGTGTAAGCCAACTATGTTATCTCCCCTTTTATTATCTATATTACATGGGATGTTGTGAAGATTGCCTAACTTGTGACATATGCCATCAATGCGATTATGCCTCTAAGTCGTGCCTCGACACGTGGGAGATATAGTCGCATCGAGGGTGTTACAAGTTGGTAATCAGAGCCTTCCCCGACCATACGAGCCCCATTGTTTGATCGTTTTTACGGACGAGTTGTGTCTAGAAAAATGTTTTGAGTCATTTAGGAATTATATATCGGAGAGTTTAGGAATTCTTTTTACTTCCCAGTCTCCTCATCGCTCTGGTAAGGCATCCTGACGTAGAGTTTTGACTCTTCTCTTCTCAAATTTCACAAAAAAAATTAGGATCACGCGGGTATCTTGGAATCATTCTGATGGTTTTATGATGAGAACATTGTCTTGGTGCCTCCTGTCAGGGGTTTTGTGGAAGTGTCCCGGGGAGTTGAGCTCTGAGGTGTTGTCGTCATAATTTTATTGTTGCAGTTCTGGAATACCTGAGTTTAGTACGCCGACATTGAAAATCTCTTTTATGCAGTTTGTTGGTGAGATAACCTCGACGCCACCCAGTACTGGGGCGGGAGTTCGGGAGTAACGCCATAACTTGTATAACAGATGCTTTTCGAAGGTTGAGGTAGATGGTTTCCGAAGTTTTTCTTGGTTATGTGTTGAAGGATGGATACAGCTGGATGTAGGATTTGCTAGATTTGGGTGAGATATTATGCTTCCCCTGTATCCCCAATACCTGGTTGCATAACCGGAAAGGTTCGGGAGTTTCATAGGTGGGAATTCTAGTAGCTCTAGTTCTTCTTCCACGGATAGTTGGTTTGAGATTGGGATTTCTTACCGATTATCCGTTCTTGATCCGTACCTTGTTGATTTATTTCTCTACCTAAATTCTAAGTGGCTTCTCAATTTATGGATATGTGACCATTTCAAGAGGAATGCATTCGTTCATTTTGTTCGGATGTGAAGACTATATGTTGCAATTTTCATTCCGTTGGATTCAGCTTCAATATTTGTCTATCAATGTGCTAATGGATGTCAACCTCTTCAGGATGGCTCCTCCAACGCGCACGACTCCCAATCCTGATCCGCCACCACCTCCACCTCCTCCGGAGGCATGGCAAGCTGTGATGGCCGCAACCAATGCAAACACACAGTTAATCATGCAAATTCTCCAAGAGCGCAATCAAGGCAACCAAGGGAACCAAGGCAACAATCAGAATCACTTTGCTACACTCAACCAGTTCCTTGCTAACGGGCCAAAGACTTTCAGCAATTGTGTTGAGGCAACCGATGCTGACGATTGGCTCGTGGATCTGTGCAAGCATTTCGAGTGCAGTAATGTCAGGCCTGAGGACTTTGTCAAATTCGCTTCCTTCCAACTCAAAGATCAAGCTGCAGAATGGTTCCAGCAGTACAAGGATTCCAGAGGTGGACGTGTTATCACTTGGGATGAATTCCGTCAAGATTTCAGAGCTCATCATATTCCTCAGAGCGTGGTTGAAAGCAAGCGTGAGGAATTCCACAACCTGAAGCAAGGCTCTTTGTCTGTCTATGACTACAACAAGTTGTTTCAGAAGCTCGCCCGTTTTGCCAAGCAGGACGTCCCTGATGAGAAGAGCATGATATACCAGTTCAGGGGTGGTCTTAGAGATGAAATCCAGCTCTCTCTTGTCCTCTTTGAGCCCTTGAGGTACGATGAGTTCTACAACATGGCATTGAAGCAAGAGGCCGCTCAACTGAGGTGTGATGCTTCCAAGAAGGGAGTCAGAGATGTTACTCCTTCTTCCTCTACTCAAGTGGCCAAGCAGCAGAAGTATTGGCTTCCTCCTCCTCCTCCGTTCCGTCAGCCGTATCAGCAGAAGAGCAAAGGTGGCAGTGGATCTTCCCACCCACCCAACCCTGGCTTTCAGAACAAGACTTCGTCTCAAGCTCCACCGTCCGCTTTCAGAGGTCACGTGCAACAAGTGCCAACAGAAGGGTCACTATGCCAACAAGTGTCTCAACCAGAGGCGTCTTCCTCCTCCTCCTCCTATGAGATTGGCAAGTACAGCTATGGTCAAGCATAACACTAAGCATGCCAAGGTCAACTTGATGAATGCAGCTCAGGCATAGGATTCGTTAGATGTCATCATGGGTAACCTTCCTGTTAACGATGTTCCTGCAAAAGTTCTTTTTGACACGGGTGCATCGCATTGTTTCATCTCGAGACCGTTTTCATCTAAGCATGGTTTGGCTTTGCAAATTTTGCCTAGTCCATTAGCAGTTGTTCTCCCGGTAGGCGCATGCATGCTAACTCCATTGCTCCGGATGTTACTATCACTTTGGGAGACTACAAGTTTCTATCTTCTCCTACGGTTCTTGGTGATTCGGATATTGATCCTATTCTCGGAATGGATTGGCTTTCTAAGCACAAGGCGCATCTTGATTGTGCTGCTAGGCAGATTCAATTGACTCATTCGTCTGAGGATGAAATTGTCTTTGCCGCTCGGGATAATACCATCTGTCTGTTTTCTCTCCATGAGAAGGGTGAACTGGATGCGATCTCGCAAATTCCAGTCGTTTGAGAATATCAAGACGTCTTTCGAGAAGAGCTTCCAGGAATGCCGCCGCACCGGCCAGTTGAATTCGTTATTGATCTTGAGCCCGGCACGGAACCAGTGTGCAAGCGTCCTTACAAGCTCGAACCTGAAGAAGCAACTCGATATTCAAGAAAGAATGGGTCTCATCTGGCCTAGTTCTTTTCCGTGGGGTTGTGGTGTTCTTTTTGTGAAGAAGAAGGATGGAACGGACCGACTTTGTGTTGATTACCGTCCATTGAACAAGAAGACCATCAAGAATAAATATCCACTTCCCAACATCAATGAGCTGTTCGAACAACTCAAAGGTGCCCAAGTATTCTCCAAGCTTGATCTCCATATGGGTTATCATCAGATTCGAATTCGTGAGCAAGATATTCCCAAGACGGCTTTCAGAACAAGCTATGGTTCATATGGATACACTGTCATGTCTTTTGGCCTCGTCAACGCTCCTCCGACTTTCTCTTGCATGATGAACTTCATCTTCAACGCCTACACCAATGACTTTGTTTTGGTTTATCTCGACGACATTCTGGTTTTCTCGAAGACCAAGGAAGATCATGCCAAGCACTTGCGTTTGGTGCTCGATAAGCTGAGGGAACACCAGTTCTACGCCAAGTTCTCCAAGTGCGAATTTTGGCTCGATGAGGTTCTTTATCTTGGTCATATCATCTCTAACAAGGGCATTGCGGTGAATCCTGAGAAGGTGTCTGCAATTGTGAATTGGGAACCTCCTCAGAACGTGAAGCAACTCCGTAGCTTCCTCGGTCTCGCAAGCTATTACCGAAGATTCGTTGAAAACTTTTCTAAGATCGCGAAGCCCCTCTCAAATCTTCTCCAGAAGCACGTCAAGTACGTCTCGTCTCCGGAGTGTGACATTGCTTTCAACACCTTGAAAGAGAAATTGATAACTGCTCCAGTTCTGACTCCGCCTGATGAATCCAAGCCGTACGAGGTCTTTTGTGATGCCTCTCTCCAAGGTCTTGGCGCAGTGTTGATGCAAGAGAAGAAAGTTGTTGCTTATACCTCTCGCCAGTTGAAGCCCAATGAAAAGAACTACCCCACTCATGATCTCGAGTTGGCGGCAGTTGTGCATGCTCTTTTGACTTGGAGACATCTCTTATTGGGAAGAAAAGTGGACATTTTCACTGATCACAAGAGTCTCAAGTACATCTTCACTCAGCCTAATCTCAACCTCAGGCAAACTCGATGGGTCGAAATGATTCAATAATATAATCCGAGTATTGAGTATACTCCAGGCAAGGCCAATGTGATTGCTGACACATTGAGCAGGAAAGCTTATTGCAACAGTCTGATTCTCAAGCCTTATCAACCCGAGCTTTGTGAAGCTTTCCGCAAACTTAATCTGCAAGTTGTTCCTCAAGGTTTCCTCGCCAACCTTCAAGTCTCTCCTACCTTGGAAGACCAGATTCGCCAAGCTCAGCTTCTTGATGCTATGGTGAAAAAGGTGAAGATTGGGATTGCCAAGAGTCAACCCAAGTACAAGTGCTACCGCCTTGATGACAGGGATACTCTCTTCTTCGAGGATCGTATTGTTGTACCCAAAGGTGACCTCCGTAAAGTGATCATGAGCGAGGCTCACAATTCTCTCCTCTCCATCCACCCTGGGAGCACGAAGATTTATCAGGACCTCAAGCAAGCTTATTGGTGGACTCGAATGAAGCGCGAGATTGCTCAATTCGTGAATGAGTGTGATGTCTGCAGAAGAGTGAAGGCAGAACACCAAAGGCCATTTGGTCTCCTCCAACCTCTTGCCATTCCAGAATGGAAGTTTGACCACATTGAGATGGACTTCGTGACTGGGTTTCCAAAGTCCAAGCGTGGCAATGATGCTATATTCGTTGTCATCGACAAACTCACCAAAGTGGCTCACTTTCTGCCTATCAAAGAGTCGATCACCGCAGCTCAATTGGCGGAACTCTACACCTCTCAGATTGTCTCTCTGCACGGTATTCCACAAGTGATCTCTTCAGACCATGGCAGCATCTTTACCTCCAAGTTTTGGTATTCTTTTCAGAAGGCCATGGGCACCAACATCCGCTTCAGCACAGCTTTCCATCCTCAAACTAGCGGTCAAGTCGAGCGTGTTAACCAGATTCTTGAAGATATGCTCAGGGCTTGTGTGATCTCCTTCGGCATGAAGTGGGAGGATTGTCTTCCTTATGTTGAATTCTCCTACAACAACAGTTTTCAAGCAAGTTCGGGCAAGGCCCCATTTGAAATTCTGTATGGCAGGAAGTGCCGTACCCCTCTCAACTGGTCCGAAACCGGCGAACGTCAGTTTTTGGGAAATGACTTAATCACAGAGGCAGAGGAAATGTGCAAAGTCATTCGAGATAACCTCAAAGCAGCCCAATCCCGCCAGAAGAGCTACTATGATAGTAAGCACCGTGATTTGGCTTTCGAGATCAGAGATCATGTTTACCTCCGCGTCTCTCCTATGAAAGGTACTCGTTGTTTCGGTATCAAAGGGAAGCTTGCCCCTAGATACGTGGGACCTTTCAAGATTGTCAGCAAGAGAGGCGATCTCGCCTACCAACTCGAGCTTCCTTCAAACTTTGCAAATGTTCATGATGTGTTCCATGTCTCTCAGCTCCGAAAGTGCTTCAAGACTCCTGACCGCACCGTCAACTTCGAGGACATTGAGCTCCAAGAAGATCTCTCTTATCGTGAGCACCCAGTTGCTATTCTTGAAGAGACTGAACGCAAGACTCGCAACAAGTCAATCAAATTCCTCAAAGTCAAGTGGTCACACCATTCCGACCATGAAGCTACCTGGGAACGCGAGGATCACCTCCGTTTTGAGTACCCGGCGTTCTTTCAGTCCTAGATCTCGGGACGAGATCCTTTCGTAGTGGTGGAGTGTTGTAACACCCCGGATGTACCTTACCCAATATGTATTCCAACTCTTGCCATTTCTGGCTTTAAGTTATTTTATTTTCTCGGGTTCGGGTTTTTGTCTCCGTGTATTGTTGCCATTGTCATGCATCTCATATCATGTCATCATGTGCATTGCATTTGCATATGTGTTTATCTCATGCATTCGAGCATTTTCCCCGTTGTCCGTTTTGCATTCCGGCGCTCCGTTCTCCCCCGGTGGTCATTTCTACCTTTCTTTCGTGTGTGGGGATTAAAAATTTCCGGATTGGACCAAGACTTGCCAAGCGGCCTTGGTTTACCACCGGTAGACCGCCTCTCAAGTTTCGTACCTTTTGGACTTCGTTTGATACTCCAACGGTCAACCGAGGGACCGAAAAGGCCTCGTGTGTGTTGCAGCCCAACACCCCTCCCATTTGGCCCAAAACCCACCTAAACCCTCTCCATCATCTAGAGCGTTCGATCACGATCACGTGGCCGAAAACCGCACCTCATTTGGACTCTCCTAGCTCCTCCTATGCCTATATATAGCCCCCCTTCCGAAATTCTAGGTTCTTCCCTCTCCGAAACCCTAAAAAACCTCATCCGCCGCCGGACATGTCCAGATCCCACCGGACATCTTCCGCCGCCGTCCGCAGCCGATGCGCGCTTGACGCGTGGCCTCGCCACCGGGCCTCGCCGCGGCCCGCTCGGGCCCGCCACCGGCCCCCGCGGCCCGCCTTCGCCGCCACTCGCCCGAGCCGGCGCCTCCCTCGCCGCGCCGCCCGCGCAGGCTGCCGCCTCCGCCGCGACGCTCCTCGCCGCAGGCGCCGACCCCGCCGACCGCCGTTTGCCGCCGCCGTCACCTCCCGCGCCGGCGCTTCGCCGCGCCTCCTCCTTCTCTGGCAAGGTCGCGCCGCCACCATCCAGAGCCGGCGACCGCCGCCGCCGACCGCGCCCCGGCGAGCCCCTCCTCTTCTCAGCAAGTCCGGCGACGTCTTCGGCGAGCTCCAAGAAATCCGGCCATCCTCGTAAAACGTGCCAGATCTGAGATCTAAAATCTCAAGGGTTGACATTTTGCCCGAAACCCTAGTTCATGTTGCCCTGTTAATCGTGCTATAACTTTGCATCCGCACCTCCGTTTTGGACATATAGCATATCAAATTGTGCGTCTCAGAGAGCACATCATTTCATTCCATTGCATCATTTTCATTTGAGTTCATCTTGATGCCCAAAATGC
This sequence comes from Triticum urartu, assembly GCF_003073215.2. Classification (NCBI taxonomy): domain Eukaryota; kingdom Viridiplantae; phylum Streptophyta; class Magnoliopsida; order Poales; family Poaceae; genus Triticum; species Triticum urartu. The sequence continues at coordinate 524,536,541 of NC_053028.1, read as the reverse complement.
TGTTAGAAGAGGGCTACTTGAGATAACTGTCAGATCTGCTGCTCCATTTAGATATTTGTCATTTTTGCCATGATTAATGTGTGCATGATATGCCCATGAGCTCTACATATGTTCTGTTAAGGGTTTTGCCATCTTTCCAGAGGTGCAACCCATGTATTTTTGTGATGTGTGTGGTGACTAGCACAAGCTTGCAAAGTGAGGCACTTGGTAATGTTGATTTCAGGGACTTAGCATTTCCACTAAGTCCTTGACCTGTTTATCTCATATGGCCATATGTTCACGTTGTTTCCTAGTGATCCGTGCCTCATTTGAGGATGATCAGTAAGGTTGTTTTGTTAATCTTGTAGTGCTCTATCCATCCATGCCTTTGTTTGCAATTATGGAGCATCCTAGCTTGAGCCAATCGAGCTCTATTTTTGCTACTTCGTGAATCTGGGCAGATTATCTACTTGTTAGCGATTTTGTCGAGGATGTTGTAGTTGATCCGTGCATGCTATGCTATTGTTCTTGCCATGTCTAGCTTGCATTTTGTGTATTCTTGATGGGTGTATGCTTAGCTTGTCATGACTCGCTCCGTAGTGAGTGCATCGAGCTCGTAAACATGCCTACTTGATATCTGTTTTTTAGCATGCTCCAGTTTTCACTTAGTCTGGGATCTGATTATGTTTTTGCCATGTTCACATGCTTGCAATTGTATTTTCTGATCCCTTTTCGCTCAAGGTCACTAAGGGACTTTTGTTAAGCTCTTTGAGTAGCTCCATGCTATGCTTTACTTTGCCATGTTCAGGTCCTGTAGCATGTAGTTTTGCTGCTCCGAAGAGTGCTATCTGATCGGAACTTCCAGACAAGTGTTAATTTCACTAAGTCTGAGGTCTGTTTACCATATGCATTTTTGCCATGCTTGTTTGAAGCTGTTAATGGATGATTTGGCCGTAGCTCAGTGCTAGACTTCTGTTAAGCATCTTGAATGCATCCCTGCCATGTATTTTGTTGTCATGTTTGGGTGCTGTAGCATGTTCATCTTGTTGCATTTAGATGGCTACTTGCTGTAAATCGCAGAACGTGGTCATATTTGAATTGCTTGCCATTTCCAAACCGTAACTCTGATTCCGGCGTTCTTTATATTGTTTTCAAGCGATTTCATCTCATCTTTCCAGTGGCACACTTGGATTCCCATGTTGAGGCCAGGTTCATGCATCCCTTGTCAATTCTTGCATATGCATCCCGCATCGCATCCCGCATAGCATACCATCCTTGCATCATATTGTTTGATCCTTGCACTTGGTTGATTGTGTCCTTGTTGCTTGTTTGTCTTGTTTGGGTAGAGCCGGGAGACGAGTTCGCTAACGAGGAGCCCGTTGAGTTTGCTTTCGAGGATCCAGTCAACTCTGACCACTTTGCAGGCAAGATGATCATACCCTCGAAATCACTACTATCTTTGCTATGCTAGATTGCTCGCTCTTTTGCTATGCCTATGCTACGATGCCTACCACTTGATTTCAAGCCTCCCAAATTGCCATGTCAAACCTCTAACCCACCTTGTCCTAGCATGCCATTGATTGGCTATGTTACCGCTTTGCTCAGCCCCTCTTATAGCGTTGCTAGTTGCAGGTGAAGATTGGAGACCGTTCCTTGTTGGAACATTTATTTACTTGTTGGGATATCATTATATTATCTTGTTATCTTAATGCATCTATATACTTGGTAAAGGGTGGAAGGCTTGGCCTCTCGCCTAGTGTTTTGTTCCACTCTTGCCGCCCTAGTTTCCGTCATATCGGTGTTATGTTCCCGGATTTTTGCGTTCCTTACGCGGTTGGGTTATAATGGGAACCCCTTGATAGTTCGCCTTGATTAAAGCTTTTCCAGCAATGCCCAACCTTGGTTTTACCATTTGCCACCTAGCCTCTTTTTCCCTTGGGTTTCCAGAGCCCGAGGGTCATCTTATTTTAAACCCCCCGGGCCAGTGCTCCTCTGAGTGTTGTTCCACCTGTCAGCTGCCGGTGGCCACCAGGGGCAACTCTGGGCTAGCCTACCCGTACCTAAGACAATCTGAGTGTGCCCTGAGAAAGAGATATGTGCAGCTCCTATCAGGATTTGTCAGCACATTCGGGCGGTGTTGCCGGTCTTGTTTTAACCTATCAAATTGTCTTGAAGAACCGAGGTACCGAGTCTGATCGGAACGTCTCGAGAGGAGGTCTATTCCTTCGTTGACCGTGAGAGCTTGTCATGGGCTAAGCTGGGACTCCCCTACAGGGATTTGAACTTTCGAAAGTCGTGCCCGCGGTTATGGGCAGATGGGAATTTGTTAATGTCCGGTTGTAGATAACTTGAACCTTAATTTAATTAAAATGAATCAACTGAGTGTGTTACCGTGATGGCCTCTTCTCGGCGGAGTCCGGGAAGTGGACACGGTGTTGGAGTAATGCTTGCGCAGGTTGCTCTCTAGTTTCTCGCTCGCGCTTTGCCTCCTCTTCTCGCTCTCTTTTGCGAACAGGATAGCCACCATATTTGCTAGTCGCTTTCTGCAGCTCCACATATTTACCTTGCCTTACCTATAAGCTTAAATAGTCTTGATCGCGAGGGTGCGAGATTGCTGAGTCCCTGTGGCTCACAGATTACTATTACACCAGATGCAGGGCCTGATGATTCCGCTCCAGGTGACGTGCTCGAGCTCAAGTGGGAGTTTGACGAGGACTCTCAATGATACTATGTTTCCTTTCCTGATGATCAGTAGTGGTGCCCAGTTGGGGGTGATCGGGACCGTGTCGCATGTTGGGTTATCTTTTATTTTGGCGCTGTAGTCGGGCCATGTGTGTTTGAATGATGTAATGCTATTTTATGTACTTGATTGACGTGGCGAGTGTAAGCCAACTATGTTATCTCCCCTTTTATTATCTATATTACATGGGATGTTGTGAAGATTGCCTAACTTGCGACATATGCCTTCAATGCGATTATGCCTCTAAGTCGTGCCTCGACACGTGGGAGATATAGTCGCATCGAGGGTGTTACAGTTACCATCTTTATGACAGGAATGTCATGAGAATTGCACCGCCTCCTCTGAACTCTTGACGTAGTGATACTTCTCTCCATCATTATTCATTCCTCGGTCCTGTGTTGTTGTAACCAGAATGCCGACGAGTGAACCATGATGTGTGAAATCAATACTCCTAGCAACTGTGTTGCTTGGTAGTTATGGACATTATTATCATTCTTAGCGTGTTGGTGATTGAATCATCATCCTAAGATTGATTCTGCTACCTAGTCCATATTTCCGGGTGCACTCATCGACCAATGAGTTAGGATTGTGACAATCCCTCGCTCCTTGATCATATCGTCTTGCCCTGAAAATCAATATTGTTCTCGAGCTTAATAACATATCGGTGGTTTGTGATTTTCCGAATATCCTCTCGGAAGTATTACCAGGTTGTTCCCTGATCGCTATGTTTAGTTCATGATCATGTTGGTTTTTCTTTAAACCATCCATTCTCCAAGAATCTGTGTTGGATACCCCTGAGCTAGTTGGTTAAGCCGAACAACAACTTGGAGAGTTGGAAGATAAAAGCTTGCCTAACTTAGTTCGTTCCAAAGGGATACTCTTGTGTAGTGTGTGTTGAAGAAAGATGATCTCTTCATTGATTGGTCCCTGTGATCAGTTGTTGGACCTATTGTCTTATCAATCCTTTGATTTGAGTGTGGGCGATCGTCAAGTCAAATCAGAACCATCGATGTTCGTAATGTTGTCTTACTCGTGGTTGATCCCTCGAGCATACACCATTACATCTTTTGGTCTGACCAATACTATCACATTGTTCACATAATGGTGGAAGTCCAGTGATATGGAAATTCCGATGAGTTGCTGTTGAGCCCATTAGCAAAATTTTGTATCCTCCCAGATTCGTGCTAAACATCCAGCTAGAGTTGGAAACTTGTGTAAGCATTTTCTTCGTGCCCTGTTCATGAGGTATATGTTTGGATGAAAGTAGTGACTTCCTCTAGATTCACGTGCAATCGATGCAAGTTGCCGCCGTGAATTCAAGGGAGCTTGTTTTTGCTTCCTTTGGAATCATCCCAAGTCAGTCATGCAATCGTGCGAAGTATTCTATGGTTTGGTAGATTAATTACCTCCACTCCATATGTGTTCCTAGCACACCAAGCCACTGATTGATTTGTTCAAGGAAAAGAAGTTCTTAAGTGCTAATCCTAAAGGACCCAAAGGTACATGCGCAGGACTTCGCTCTCCGCAATGATGGTTCCCAATTAGAACTCGGTAGTGTTTCGTTGTAAGACTACTATGTGGTCATGCTTGTCTTGGACAACATGTTCACATGTATGTAGCAGAACCAGCTCATATTTTGGAGCTTACTACCATAGTTCATTTCCCCGAGAATCTCGCAACATCGTATCGTCGAATTGTGTTGCAAACTTTCATTTTTCTTTCTAGACTTGATGAGTCTGGAATATCCTGACACCAACCAGATCTGAATCTCAGGCAGATATGATGGTTGGAACATTCCCAACATTTGCATTTTGTTCCCAGCTTGCACCTCAGTAGTTGTTGTCCAGGATCATCTTCAAAAGTGGACTTACCATGGGTCCCATCCATTTCCGATGATAAGCAAAATCATCCATTGCGATGTCTTCAACAAGGGAGTCCACATAATCCTTTCTAGTCCAAGTATGTCATTCTTTTGAACTCCTTCAAATGATCGATTGTGATTGCCTTAGGCTAATATAAAGAGTTTCAAAGATCTTTGTATCAAAAGTAATTCTTTTTGCCACTTAAGGGAATAGTTCTATGAGTCACCTCTTCTAGGGTGTCCCATTATGGAATCATGGCAATTCAGTCCTTGCTACGTTGAAACACATCCACCATTCTATTAAGCGTGGAGTTGTTTCCTACCAAATCGAACCTTCGCCATCTGTGTCTTCCATCCCTCTTGATGTATGTTTGTGTCTAAACTCGAGAGAGTTACTATGTCTCATCCCGTGAGTTGATCGTGAATTGCTCGATCTTCGAGAAGATCGTTTTCTATAGAATATCTTTTTGTCGTCATCGTGTTGGATCAAGATCTATTGGAGCAATGAATCAACATCTTCGAGGAGGACAGTCAGATCGTGAAGGTCGTGTTAGATTTGTATCCCCTCTGTCTTCTTACCTCACATCTTGAATCTCGGGACGAGATTCTTGTTTAGTGGGGGCGAGTTGTCACAGCCCTAGAATTTGATTGCAATTAGTTTCATAAGCATCCATGCATCATGTCTATATTTGTTTGAAATTTGAAATGGGGATGACAAGCCCTAGCACTAAATGAAATGCAATTAGGATCAAAATAAAAATATTTTCAATGAACCCAGAATGCCCTTTAGAAAAGTTCATTATTTTTGATAAAGGTGAAAACCTCAGCCAAAAATGATGCACATATTTTTAGGCCATTCTGGATTTTTGAATAACTCATATTGTATTTGAATTGGGGCATTTAAATACTATTAATATTTTTAAATGCTCCAATAATTCTGAAAATAGTTAAGGGCCTCTGTAATAATTCATTTAATGCCCACAATTATTTTCAGGATTTATTAAAATGATTTGGGTTATAAACTAAATGAAAACAAAATAACATAAATAGAAAACAGAAACAAAAATAAAAGAGAGAGAGAGAGAGAGAGAGAGAGAAGGACTACTTGGCCACCTACCTGTAGCAGCAGCCCACCTGGAGGCCCAACACACCAAGGGCAGCGATGTCTTCTTCCTCCTGCCATGAGGAGAAGCAGCTGCGTGCGGCGCGCACAGCCACCCGTGGCCACCTCCTGCCTCCCTGCTGGCCTCCCCGGCGCCTCAGAGATGCCACGCGGCACCTTGGCTCACTCCCTCACTCCCCCCATCTCTCTGGCGCCTCTCTCCCCCTCCAGCCCCTGCTCCCCGCGACCACCCGAGAGCCCCGCCGGCCACCGCTGCCACTTGCGTGGCCATCGCCATCCCCTTGTCGCGCTACCATGCCCAGGAGCTCTACACCGACCTCGTACACGTCCCCATCATCGACACCAACCAGAGGAGCACAACATGGCCGCCATCGGCGCCGTCTTCGTCCTCTGCACCAATGGCTGTCCTCGTTGATTCGCAGCAACCCGACCGTCCCCGACCTCACCGATGACGCCATCGGATGCGCTGTGAGCTCCGCCGCATCTCCCCTCTCTCCATTTGCTCGCCCCATGCTGTACTGCCATTCCCCGCCGTCACCAAAGCTCGCCGGCACTGCGTCCGTAATCACTGCTGGTAGCAGCCCCACCTGGCTAACTCGAGCACGCAGGCGTGCTTAGGGAGCTCCCAGGAGCCCAATACGGCCATCAGCTCGCTAGCTGGCGCGCTACAGTCCTCGCGCCCGTGCAGCCGTAGCTCCGGCCACCGCCTCGCTCGCCGCCGACGCTGCTCCTGGCAACCCCGCAGCCTCTCGTCCGGTCCTTTAGATGCGGACGAGCAAGAGCTCCTCCCCAGTGCCCTCAGCGCACCGCGCCGCTGGTCCTAGCGCCACTCCGGCGAGCCACCGCCGCTCTGGTTCGTCGCCGTCGTCTAACCGTCGGCGGTTCTGACGTGGCACCATCACTAAACGCTAATAACGCCGCAAATTAACCCACTGACCCACTTACATATGGGCCCCACGCCCTTAATTAACAATAGTTAGTTTCTGATTAGTTCTAACCTAAACATAGTGGACCCCACATGTCAGTTGACCGGCTGACGTCACCGTTGACCTGGCCCCACCTGTCTGTGAGACAAACTGGTACCAGGTCACTGACCAGCGGGCCCCGCTGGTCAGGTTTGACCTAGACCGACCAGTTAACTTGCTGACGTGGTGCTGATGTCACTCTGACATCATAAATCTTTTTCTGGAATTAAAATAAATCATAAATGATTTATAAATTTCAGAAAATACCCCAAACTTCAAAAATTCATAGTAATTCAACCGTAACTCCAAATCAAACAAATTATATATGAAAAATTATCAGAAAAATTCAAGGAATCCATCTGTACCATTTTCAAGCATGTTTGAGCAAGTTAACCTCACTGTTTAGGATGAAACATGATTAGGCAAATTGCATAATAGGTTTGGAGTTGGAATTTGATGTAGTTTTGAATTCCACTTCAATTAAAATGACTTTCTGTTGCATTAGCCCAAACACCAGCATGTTGCCATGTCATGATCATACATCATATTGTTGCATTGCATTGATTGTGTTTCTTCCTTGTTTGCCGGTGTTTGTCCCCTCTCAGTAGACGTGGTTCCGACGATGTGATCGATGACACCAATGAAGAGCTATACTATCTTCAGAAGTGACAGGCAAGCAAAACCCCCCTGTTCATTCCGATACAATCCCACTCTCTCACTCCTGCTCTCTTTTACTGCATTAGGACAACAACAATTCAACTGTTACATGCTGCGGTAGCTGAACCCTTTTCCTCTACATGACCTATCATTGCCACAGTAAATAGATGAAACCCACTAGCATGAGTAGGAGTTGTTTGAGCCCTGATGTGCCTACTCATTCATGTTTGTTGTCATGCCTGCTACTGCTTAGAGTTGAGTCAGGTTTGATTCATCGGGGATGAATTGGAATGTGGTGAACATGTCCTACTGTTGAGAGCTAAGTGTGTGAACACGATTTGGTAAAGGTAGCGGTGAGAGGCCATGTAGGAGTACATGGTGGGTTGTCTCATTGCAGCCGTCCTTAGGAACTGAGTTTTGTGTTTGTGATCCATGAACAACTACTACCACGCATTGGAATGCTTAAGTGCCCCTCTCGACTTATTAATCAACCTGATCTCTGTCCAGGAGTTGCAACTAGTTTCTGGTGTTTGTAGGTAGTGTTAGTAGTCTACCAAGTGGCACCCTGTACAGGTGGGCTTGGGACAGACTAGGCATAGTGGCCCGGTGTACCAAGTGGCACCCGGATGGTGGGCTTGGGAACCCTGTACACATCGTTTGGGGCCGTGAGCGACACCCCGGCCGGATCTCCTTGCGGATGGAACCCGAATAGGCGATAAACCTGGACTAGAGACTTGTTGGTTAGTCAGGTCGTGGCCGACTCCCTCGCCAGGCTTCCGCTTGAAGGTTGCCGAGATACACGACGTGTACATGGTGGTAAGTGGCGAGAGCGTGTGTGAAGAAGTACACCCCTGCAGGGTTATCATTATCTATTCGAATAGCCGGATTCCTCGGATATGGAAACTTGGACCCCTTGCATAGTTCATAGACAAGTGAAAGTGGATACTCTAAAATGCGCAAGAGAAGCGTGAGTGCTATGGATGGCATTCTCGTAGGGAGATGGGAGCGGATCCATAGTGGTGTATTGATATGGTGAATATGTGGACTCGTGTGCGCCACCTCAAAAGAGTTGCTTGCAGTCGTAGTTCAGGTTAGCCACTGAGTCAAAGTTGGCTTGCTGCAGTTAAACTCCACTACCCCTTTGTTGATACCGATGCATATGTAGTTAGTTCTGATGTAAGTCTTGCTGGGTACATTTGTACTCACGTTTGCTTAATTTATGTTTTGCAGGGAGACGTCTGTATCACTAGTAGCTCTGCTTGGACTTCGACGTTTAGCTTGTTACCTCAGCTACGATCTTGTACCCTTGGGAGGGTCTGGTAGATAGTCAGGCTCCTCAGCCTTCTTCATTTTTAGTTGTGTGTACTCAGACAGGTTAAGCTTCCGCATGTGCTTTGACTTGTATGCTCTGAATGTTGGGTCATGAGACCCATGTTTGTAATATCTCGCTCCTCGGAGCCTAATGAATAAATACTTGAGTCGTAGAGTTATGTTGTGATGCCAGGTGGTATTTACACATATCGAGCATATTGTGTGTATGATTGAAATGCTTGGTATGTGTGGGATCCAACAACCTAGTTGTTTATCCTTGGTAGCCTCTCTTATGGGGAAATGTAGTCTTGTGCTTCCATGAGCCATAGTAGTCCGCTACAGCCCGGTTCACCGGAGTCCTGCTAGCCCAGCACTACTGCTCAGGAGCATTTGACTGGCCGGCATGTGATTCACTTCATTCCTGTGTCTGTCCCTTCAGGGAAATGTCACGCGGTGACATCCGGAGTCCTGCCTAGCCTGCTACAGCCCTGGTTACCGGAGTCCTGTTAGCCCAGTGCTACAGCCCGGATTCGCACGCTGCTGACCGACATGCTCGAAGTTGATTCATGTATGCCTGTCCCCATGGGTTAGTGCCGCTTTGGGTTCACGACTAACCATGTCGGCCCGGGTTCTCTGTCATATGGATGCAGCGACACTATCATATACGTGAGCCAAAAAGGCGCAAACGGTACCGGGCGATGGTAAGGCGACACCCGTGGGAATACCGTGCGTGAGGCCGCAAAGTGATATGAGGTGTTACCGGCTAGATCGATGTGACTTGGAATTGGGGTTCTGACAGCGCCTCCTTATTACGTGCAAAATAATTATTCCTCCACCTGACAGCGGGGATCCACCGGACGGGCCACCGTATTTCGCGAAAAAAATGTTTTCCCCCTTGACTTCTGGGACCCACCAGCTACACCTTCGCACACCAGGAAGTGCGTCCAGGCAAAAAAAAAAAGATTCGCCCCCCTGACTGCTGGGACCCACCAGCTACATCTTCGCACGCAAGGAAGTGCCTGACAGTCGGAACCCACCTGGTCGAAGTGTACATAGCGTTGTCATTGTGGTCACGAACGTGTACGTACATACTGGTCGATGTAGAGGCGCGCATGTGTCGTAGTAGAGGCGCACACGTGTCGTAGTAGAGGCGCACACGTGTCGTAGTAGAGGCGCACACATAGCATGTACACGTACATACAGCGGCCAGGGTGCAAGAAAGAAAATACGGCCACGTATGTGTACATACGGGCGGGGTCTCGCACGCCTACTCGCGCATACGTACGGCCAGGGCTCGTGTACATGGCTGGGTCGGAATGGAGAAACATCATCGTCATCGTGTTCATGGGGAGGCAAAGGAATGCGTCATGTTCATGGGGATGCAACGAAATGTGTCATGTTCATGGTGAGGCAACGGAATGCGTCGTGTTCATCGGGAGGCAACGGAACGCCTGGGAGCCAACCGGCTAGGTCGGAACGGAATGCGTGGTCGTGTTCATCGGGAGGGCTTGAACGAAACGAGGCCTGGCATACCGCAGAACGGAGGAAATGACCTTGTGTTTGACCGCCACGTTCGAAACGGGATCCTGTTCATCGGGAGGGGTCTGGTGTACCGCAAATGGACGAAACGGACCTCCTACGGTCGAAACGGGGGTCCTGTTGATCAGGAGGGATGTGGCGTACCGCAAAACGGACGAAACGGACCTCCTACGATCGAAACGGGGGTCCTGTTGATCGGGAGGGGTGTGGCGTACCGCAAAACGGACAAAACAGACCTCCTATGGTCGAAATGGGGGTCCTGTTCATCGGGAGGGGTGTGGCGTACCGCAAAACGGGACTCCACGGGATATTGTTCATCTCCACCGTCGACCTCCTCCAGCCTCCACGGGCTCCTGTTCATCCAGCCTCCACCATGCGCTACTCCACAGGCTACTATTCAACCACCCCTCCACGGGCACCCCTCCACCGTCTACTGTTCATCCAGCCCTCTACACCACGGGGTCCTGTTCAACCACCCCTCCACGGGCACCCCTCCACCGTCTACTGTTCATCCAGCCCTCCACACCACGGGGTCATGTTCATCCAGAGGCAACGCCACCGCTCATTGTTCATCCACCCCCTGCAACGCTCACTGTTCATCCAATTGATCGGCTTCAGTTAGCAGCAGTAGCGAAGGAATCGCTCGATCGGGTTCAGTTAATAGCCATCAATCGATCGCTCGGGTTCAGTAACGCGTAGCCTACAGTGCAATCGCTTGGGTTCAGTTAGAGCCAACGCCTCACACACACGCGCATACGTGTACGAGAGAAACGCGCATCGCTCAGCCCCCGACCTCCCACCGTAACCGGGAACTCCCTGAAATTTTCCTCGCCCTCGCTTCTACCACGGTTTTTTCCGTCATGGACGGCCCAAAGAATGTCATGCAGCTGCGTCTCCGGCCCGCCCAGGACAGAAAGCCCATTTTCTGTCATGATTTTTTGTCATAGAAGTAGGAGCCCACCACATCTATGATGATACCGGGTTTTGTCACAATTATCATCATAGAAGTGTCATATGTATGACAGAAAAAAAATCGTTCGGCCCAAAATGTCACAGATGTGTCTTTTTTTGTAGTGTGAACAAGCTATTTCATTGAATTGAGATATTTCATTTTGGGTTTGATTCCTGTTTTTGAGTGGGTCGACTATTTGTCATATAGTAAATCGCTAGCAACGAGCATGTAAAAACACATTACTCCCGAGCATCATCTCTCTATCTAAAAAGAAGTGGCAAGCTAATATTTCAAAATTTGATTTGAATCGACTTGGTAAGGTAGACGTGGATGCTCGTTCTCCCAAAATTTGAACGAACCGTTAAACATCCTCTACTCGGTGGAATTCGCCCGAGCAAATAAATGGGAGACGAGAAATTACCGTCCTATGTGGGACACGCATCAATTGGCCCGTTGTACATCGAGGGTAGGTTCATAACTTCATCCAAGCGCGCCTTCTCCTCGGCCGAAATGACATATGCCGAATAATTCAAAAACCACGGTCGGAAAAACATGCTCTCCTCGCCCGAAATAGCTCACGCCCACTATTTCAAAACACGCTCTCCTCGCCCGAAATCGCTCATGCCCACTATATTTCAAAGCACGCCCTCCTCGCCTGAAATCGCTCCCGCCCACTATTTGGGGAGAAGCAAAGTTACTCTACTATCCCCGACCCTCAGTACGCAGACCCAAGTCGAGAAGCCTAAAGGCAGGGGTAGAACTGTAGCTCCCCCTCACATTTTAGACAAATGCGTCCGTAAAACATGGTTCCACTCCCATCCCAATTCCCCCCCCCCCCATTCATACCTCGTGGGTGCCAAATCACCTTCTCCCCGGAAGCTCCCTTCTCTCGAGCCGCGAAACCTTAGCCCCTCCTCCATGGCGCCCCCACTGTTGGGGATCATAGCAGAAATTCAAAATTTTCTACGCATCACCAAGATCAATCTATGGAGTAATCTAGCAACGAGGGGAAGGAGAGTGCATCTACATACCCTTGTAGATCGCTAAGCGGAAGCGTTCAAGTGAACGGGGTTGATGGAGTCGTACTCATCGTGATTCAAATCACCGATGATCCTAGTGCCGAACGGACGGCACCTCCGTGTTCAACACACGTACAGCCCGGTGACGTCTCCTACGCCTTGATCCAGCAAGGGGAGAAGGAGAGGTTGGGGAAGACTCCATTCAGCAGCAGCACGACGGCGTGGTGGTGGTGGAGGAGCGCGGGACTCCAGCAGGGCTTCGCCAAGCACTACGAGAGACGAGGAGGAAGAGAGGTAGGACTGCGCCAAGAGGGAGAGGATCTCGTGTGTCTTGCAGCCTCCAATACCTCAAGTATATATAGGGGAAGGGGAGGGGCTGCGCCCCCACCTAGGGTTCCCTCCCTAGGGGTGGCGGCAGCCCCCAGATCCCATCTGGGTGGCGGCCACAAGGGGGAGAGGGGGAGGCGCACCTGGGGTGGGCCTTAGGGCCCATCTGCCCTAGGGTTTGCCCCCTCCCCTCTTGGAGGCGCCTTGGGCCTTGATGGGAGGTGCCCCAGCCCACCTAGGGGCTGGTCCCTTCCCACTATTGGCCCATGTAGGCCTCCGGGGCTGGTGGCCCCACCTGGTGGACCCCCGGACCCCTCCGGTGGTCCCGGTACACTACCGGTGATGCCCGGAACACTTCCGATGGCCAAAACCATACTTCCTATATATTAATCTTTACCTCCGGACCATTCCAGAACTCCTCGTGACGTCCGGGATCTCATCCGGGACCCCGAACAACATTCGGTAACCGCGTGCATACTTTCCCTATAACCCTAGCGTCATCGAACCTTAAGTGTGTAGACCCTACGGGTTCGGGAACCATGTAGACATGACCGAGACACCTCTCCGGCCAATAACCAACAGCGGGATCTAGATACCCATGTTGGCTCCCACATGTTCCACGATGATTTCATCGGATGAACCACGATGTCAAGGACTTAATCAATCCCGTATACAATTCCCTTTGTCCAGCGGTATTGTACTTGCCCGAGATTCGATCGTCGGTATCCCGATACCTTGTTCAATCTCGTTACCGGCAAGTCTCTTTAATCGTTCCGTAACACATCATCCCATGATCAACTCCTTGGTCACATTGTGCACATTATGATGACGACCTATCGAGTGGGCCCAGAGATACCTCTCCATTTACACGGAGTGACAAATCCCAGTCTCGATTCGTGCCAACCCAACAGACACTTTCGGAGATACCTGTAGTGTACCTTTATAGCTACCCAGTTATGTTGTGATGTTTGGCACACCCAAAGCACTCCTATGTTATCCGGGAGTTGCACAATCTCATGGTCTAAGGAAATGATACTTGACATTAGAAAAGCTTTAGCAAACGAACTACACGATCTTGTGCTAGGCTTAGTATTGGGTCTTGTCCATCACATCATTCTCCTAATGATGTGATCCCGTTATCAACGACATCCAATGTCCATGGTCAGGAAACCGTAACCATCTATTGATCAACGAGCTAGTCAACTAGAGGCTTACTAGGGACATGGTGTTGTCTATATATCCACACATGTATCTGAGTTTCCTATCAATACAATTCTAGCATGGATAATAAATGATTATCATGAATAATGAAATATAATAATAATAACTAATTTATTATTGCCTCTAGGGCATATTTCCAACAGTCTCCCACTTGCACTAGAGTCAATAATCTAGTTCACATCGCCATGTGATTAACACTCACAGGTCACATCGCCATGTGACCAACATCCAAGAGTGTACTAGACTCAATGATCTAGTTCACATCACTATGTGATAAACACTCAAAGAGTTCTGGGTTTGATCATGTTATGCTCTCAATGGGTCTTGCCATATTCAGATCCCTATGTATTTCGCAAAACTTTATATCATAGATGCTGCTACCACGTTCCACTTGGAGCAATTCCAAATTGTTGCTCTATTATATGTATCCGGTATCTCTACTCAGAGCTATCCGGATAGGTGTTAAGCTTGCATCGATGTAACTGTTTACGTCGAACTCTTTATCACCTCATAACCGAGAAACATTTCCTTATTCCTCTAAGGATAATTTTTGACCGCTATCCAGTGATCTACTCCTAGATCACCTTTGTACCCTCTTGCCAGACATGTGGCAAGGCACACATCAGGTGCGGTACTTCAGCATGGCATACCATATAGAGCCTATGACAAAAGCATAGGGGACGACCTTCGTCCTTCCTCTTTCTTCTGCCGTGGTCAAGTTTTGAGTCTTACTCAACTTCACAACTTACAACTCAGGTAAGAACCCCTTCTTTGACTGATCTATTTTGAACTCCTTCAAAAACATGTCAAGGTGTGCGTTCTTTGAAAGTATCATCAGGCGTTTTGATCTATCTCTATTGGTCTTGATGACCAATATGTAAGCAGCTTTATCCAGGTTTTCCTTTGAAAATCACTCTTCAAACAACCGTTTATGCTTTCCAGAAATTCTACATTATTTCAGATCAACAATATGTCATCCACATATACTTATCAGAAATGTTGTAGTGCTCCCACTCACTTTCTTGTAAATACAAGTTTCTAGCAAACATTGTATAAACCTAAAAGCTTTGATCACTCCATCAAAACATATATTCCGATTCCGAGATGCCTGCTCTAGTCCATAGAAGGATTGCTGGAGCTAGCATACCTTTTAGCATTCTTAGGATCGTCAAAACCTTTTATTGTATCACATACAACTTTTCTTATGAAAACTGGTAAGAAAACTTGTTTTTGACATCCATCTGTAAGATTTCATAATCAAAAAATACAGCTAATGCTAACATGATTCCGACAGACTTAAGCATCGCTACGGGTGAGAAATTCTCATGGTAGTCAACTCCTTGAACTTGTGAAAAAACTCTTTCCCACAAGTCGAGCTTCATAGACGGTAACATTACCGCCCACGCCCGTCTTCTTCTTAAAGATCCATTTATCTCAATGGCTTGCCGATCATCGGGCAAGTCCACCAAAGTCCATACTTTGTTCTGATATATGGATCCTATCTCGGATTTCATGGCTTCTAACCATTTGTCGGAATACGGGCCCACCATCACTTCTCCATAGCTCGTAGGTTCATTGTTGTCTAACAACATGATATCTAAGACATGATTATCGTACCACTTAGGAGTAGTACATATCCTTGTCGACCTACGAGGTTCGATAGGAACTTGATCCGAAGCTTCATGATCACTATCATTAACTTCCTATTCAACAGACGTAGGTGCCACAGAAAACATCTTTCTGTGTTGCATCATTCTCTGGTTGAAATAAAGGTTCGACAACCTCATCAAGTTCTATCTTCCTCCCACTCAATTCTTTCGAGAGAAACTCCTTCTCGAGAAAGGACCCGTTCTTAGCGACAAACAATTTGCCCTCGGATCTGAGATAGAAGGTATATCCAACTGTCACCTTTGGGTATCCTATGAAGATGTGTTTGTCCGCTTTGGGTTCGAGCTTCTCCGGCTGAAGCCTTAAGCATCGCAGCCCCAAACATTAAGAAACGACAACTTTGGATTCTTGCCAAACCAATGTTCATATGACGTTGTCTCAACGGACTTTAGATGGTGTCCTATCTAAAGTGAATGCAGCTGTCTCTAACGCATAACCTCAAAATGAAAACGGTAAATCGGTAAGAGACATCATAGATCGCACCATATCTCATAAGGTTCGATTACGACGTCCGGACACACCATTACCTTGTGGTGTTCCAGGTGGCTTCAACTGCGAAACAATTCCACAATGTCTTAAGTGATTGCCAAACTCAGAAAATCCCCTTTTGATCAGATCGTAGGAACATGATCTTCTTTGTTATGATGATTCTTAACTTCACTCTGAAATCGCTTGAACTTTTCAAACGTTTCAGACTTGTGCTTCATTAGGTAGATATACCTATATCTACCCAAATCGTCAGTGAAGATGAGAAAATAGCGATATCCACCGCATGCTTCAATTCTCATTGGATCACACGCATCAGCATGCATGATTTCCAACAAGTCACTTGCCCGTTTCATTGTACCTGAAAACGGGGTCTTAGTCATCTTACCCATGAGGCATGGCTCACATGTGTCAAGCGATTCAAAATCAAGTGACTCCAAACATCCGTCGACATGGAGTTTGCGCCAATATGACCTAAGCGGCAGTGCCATGAGAAAGTGGTACTATCATTATTAACTCTACATCTTTTGGTGTGAACATGTGTATTACCATGACCGAGATTCAATGAACCATTCACATAGGGTGCATGACCATGAAAGGTATCATTCATGTAAACAGAATAACCATTATTCTCTAACTTAAATGAATGACCGTATTGCAATGAACATGATTTAATCATATTCATGCTCAACGTAGACACCTGATAACATTTATCTAGGTTCAATACTAATCCTAAAGGCATATGGAGCGTGCGATGGTGATCTCATCAACTTTGGAAACACTTCCAACACACATCGTCACCTCGCCCTTAGCCAGTCTCCGTTTAGTCCGTAGCTTCTGCTTCAAGTTACCAATAATAGTAACTGAACCGGTATCCAATACCCAGGTGCTACCAGGAGTACTAGTGAGGTACACATTAATAACACGTATATACTTTGAAGTTGCCAGTCTTCTTATCTATCATGCATTTGGGGTAATTCCGCTACCAGTGACCGTTCCCCTTACAATAGAAGCATTTAGTCTCGGGTTTGGGTTCAACCTTGGGTTCCTTCACTGGAGCGGCAACTGGTTTGCCATCCATGAAGTTTCCCTTCTAGCCCTTGCCCTTCTTGAAACCAGTGGTCTTGTTAAACCATCAACACTTGATGCTCCTTCTTGATTTCTACCTTTTGCGGTCTTAAGCACCGCGAATAGCTCCGGGATCGACTCCATCCCTTGCATGTCATAGTTCATCACAAAGATCTAGTAGCTTAGTGATAGTGGCTAGAGAACTCTATCAATCACTATCTTATCCGGAAGTTTAACTCCCACTTGATTTAAGTGATTGTTGCACCCAGACATTCTGAGCACATGCTCACTAGCTGAGCTATTCTCCTCCATCTTGTTGGCAAAAGAACTTGTCACAGGTCTCACACCTCTCAACACGGGCATGAGCCTGAAATCCCAATTTCAGCTCTTGGAACATCTCATATGTTCTATGGCGTTCAAAACGTCATTGGAATCCCGATTCTAAGCCGTAAAGTATGGTGCACTAAACTATCAAGTAGTCATCAGGATGTGTCCGTCAGGTGTTCACAACATCCATAGACGACGTTGTAGGGGTTTGCACATCGAGCGGTGCATCAAAGACGTAAGCCTTTTGTGTAGCAGTGAGGACACTCCTCGGACTACAGACCTAGTCCGCATCATTGCTTACAATATCTTTCAACTTAATCTTTCTCTAGGAACGTATTGAAACAGGGAGCTACAACGTGAGCTATTTATCTACAACATATTTGCGAAGACAATTTAGACTATATTCAGGATAATTAAGTTCATCTTATGAACTCCCACTCAGATAGACATCCCTCTAGTCATCTAAGTGATTACATGATCCGAGTCAACTAGGCCGTGTCCGATCATCACGTGAGACGGACTAGTCATCATTGGTGAACATCTTCATGTTGATCGTATCTACCATACGACTCATGCTCGACCTTTCGGTCTCTTGTGTTCCGAGGCCATGTCTGTACATGCTAGGCTCGTCAAGTCAACCTAAGTGTTTTTGCTATGTAAATCTGGCTTACACCCGTTGTATTCGAACGTTAGAATCTATCACACCCGATCATCACGTGGTGCTTCGAAACAACGAACCTTCGCAACGGTGCACAGTTAGGGGGAACACCTTTCTTGAAATTTTAGTGAGGGATCATCTTATTTAAGCTACCGTCGTTCTAAGCAAATAAGATGTAAAACATGATAAACATCACATGCAATCAAATAGTGACATGATATGGCCAATATCATTTTGCTCCTCTTGATCTCCATCTTTGGGGCTCCATGATCATCGTTGTCACCGGCATGACACCATGATCTCCATCATCGTGTCTTCTTGAAGTTGTCTCGTCATCTATTACTTCTACTACTATGGCTAACGCTTTAGCAATAAAGTAAAGAAATTACATGACGTTTATGTTGACACGCAGGTCATAAATAAATTAAGACAACTCCTATGGCTCCTGCCAGTTGTCATACTCATCGACATGCAAGTCGTGATTCCTATTACAAGAACACGATCAATTTCATACATCACATATATCATTCATCACATCCTTTTGGCCATATCACATCACAAGGCATATGCTGCAAAAACAAGTTAGACGTCCTCTAATTGTTGTTGCAAGTTTTTACGTGGCTGCTATAGGTTTCTAGCAAGAATGTTTCTTACCTACGCGAAAACCACAACGTGATATGCCAATTTCTATTTACCCTTCATAAGGACCTTATTCATCAAATCCGATCCGACTAAAGTGGGAGAGACAGACACCCGCTAGCCACCTTATGCAACTAGTGCATGTCAGTCGGTGGAACCGGTCTCATGTAAGCGTATGTGTAAGGTTGGTCCGGGCCGCTTCATCCCACGATGCCGCCGAATCAAGATAAGACTAGTAACGGTAAGTAAATTGACAAAATCGACGCCCACAACAACTTGTGTTCTACTCGTGCATAGAAAATATGCATAGACCTAGCTCTGATACCACTGTTGGGGATCGTAGCAGAAATTCAAAATTTTCTACGCATCACCAAGATCAATCTATGGAGTAATCTAGCAACGAGGGGAAGGAGAGTGCATCTACATACCCTTGTAGATCGCTAAGCGGAAGCGTTCAAGTGAACGGGGTTGATGGAGTCGTACTCGTCATGATTCAAATCACCGATGATCCTAGTGCCGAACGGACGGCACCTCGGTGTTCAACACACGTACAGCCCGGTGACATCTCCTACGCCTTGATCCAGCAAGGGGAGAAGGAGAGGTTGGGGAAGACTCCATCCAGCAGCAGCACGACGGTGTGGTGGTGGTGGAGGGGCGCGGGACTCCAGCAGGGCTTCGCCAAGCACTACGAGAGACGAGGAGGAAGAGAGGTAGGGCTGCGCCAAGAGGGATATGATCTCGTGTGTCTTGCAGCCTCCAATACCTCAAGTATATATAGGGGAAGGGGAGGGGCTGCGCCCCCACCTAGGGTTCCCTCCCTAGGGGTGGCGGCCACAAGGGGGAGAGGGGGAGGCGCACCTAGGATGGGCCTTAGGGCCCATCTGCCCTAGGGTTTGCCCCCCTCCCCTCTTGGAGGCGCCTTGGGCCTTGATGGGAGGCGCCCCAGCCCACCTAGGGGTTGGTCCCTTCCCACTATTGGCCCATGTAGGCCTCCGGGGCTGGTGGCCCCACCTGGTGGACCCCCGGACCCCTCCGGTGGTCCCGGTACACTACCGGTGATGCCCGGAACACTTCCGATGGCCAAAACCATACTTCGTATATATTAATCTTTACCTCCGGACCATTCCGGAACTCCTCGTGATGTCCGGGATCTCATCCTGGACTCCGGACAACATTCGGTAACCGCGTGCATACTTTCCCTATAACCCTAGCATCATCGAACCTTAAGTGTGTAGACCCTACGGGTTCGGGAACCATGCAGACATGACCGAGACACCTCTCCGGCCAATAACCAACAGTGGGATCTGGATACCCATGTTGGCTCCCACATGTTCCACGATGATTTCATCGAATGAAGCACGATGTCAAGGACTTAATCAATCTCGTATACAATTCCCTTTGTCCAGCGGTATTGTACTTGCCCGAGATTCGATCGTCGGAATCCCGATACCTTGTTCAATCTCATTACCGGCAAGTCTCTTTACTCATTCTGTAACACATCATCCCATGATCAACTCCTTAGTCACATTGTGCACATTATGATGATGTCCTACCGAGTGTGCCCAGAGATTCCTCTTCGTTTACACGGAGTGACAAATCCCAGTCTCGATTCGTGCCAACCCAATAGACACTTTCGGAGATACCTGTAGTGTACCTTTATAGCCACCCAGTTACTTTGTGACGTTTGGCACACCCAAAGCACTCCTACGGTATCCGGGAGTTGCACAATCTCATGGTCTAAGGAAATGATCCTTGACATTAGAAAAGGTTTAGCAAAGGAACTACACGATCTTGTGCTAGGCTTAGGATTGGGTCTTGTCCATCACATCATTCTCCTAATGAGGTGATCCCGTTATCAACGACATCCAATGTCCATGGTCAGGAAACCGTAACCATCTATTGATCAACGAGCTAGTCAACTAGAGGCTTACTAGGGACATGGTGTTGTCTATATATCCACACATGTATCTGAGTTTCCTATCAATACAATTCTAGCATGGATAATAAACGATTATCATGAACAATGAAATATAATAATAATAACTAATTTATTATTGCCTCTAGGGCATATTTCCAACACCCACTGCACCAATTTCACAGCCGCCCTCCTCCCTAATGCCGGAGACAATGTCTATTTGGCGTCGTGCATTGAGTCGTGTGCCTCTTACTCCATGCTGCTGGAGCTGCCTCGACGACGGCTGCGTGAACCGTACCGGAGCCGATTCACCCCCGCCGTTGTTCACTGCGCCGGAGCGGCTCCAACTTCAGATCCGTCCAGAGTCCCGGCGCGGCTTCCCCGTAGCCGTCGACCGTCGCGACATCAATGTTTCCCTGTCGTTGGTCGCCACGGCAACCGCGTCGGCCTCACCGACTCGCCAGCTGGACCTGCCTACTTCACCATGCCGCAGATAGGTCGCACCCTCATCTCAAATCACTTTATTTAGGCGTCAGTTGTATGAATTTTTATTCTGGGCCAATTGGTTCCCAATGGGAAGCAGCACCCCTCGAGGCGGCGGAGCTCCTAGGCTGTCGGTTGGCTGGTGTCTAATGTAAGGGTGCAGGGCCACAAGTTCACTGCGGAAGCAGCGCTTAGATGTCTATATTAGAGTTGCGTGGGTTGAAGTTACTCCCGCCGCCGGATCTAGATGACGGGAAGTCTTTGTGGATTGGCCCGGGGGCGGCGCAACCATGACAGTGCGGTGGGGCGGGGAGCGGGGTTTTGGTCGGGGCCACAGACGGCGGAGGTGGGCTGCTCTGCCATTGGTCACTGGCTCTTTGGGGAAGATTCCTAACAGTGTTAGCCGGGAGGCACAAGACGGCCATCAAGCCATCCGGCGTAGATCAGACAGTACCAAAATAAAATAAAATCGTGTGACCCCAATTTAGTCTTCAGTCAACAGACGTGTGACCACTCTCGTACATTGCTATTGATCTCTTAGTGTATTTCTTCAGATCAAAGAGATGTGTCGTTCTTAACATTATGCGTTATCTGCATCTTCAGCCACACCATCTTCCGACTCACCGCAACTGCTCCAACAAGGGAAGCATACATCAGAAGGGAGCTATAGTCCCCACTCAACAGTTCCCTACATCGAATGCGCGTGCCCGACATGGACAGCCACAACAACTGTAGGGCGATCGACAAGTCAGCACATGATGCTCACTCCTATGGATGGCGGCCAGATAGGTTGTACCCTCATCTTACTTGTGTGCAACATTTATGGCTTTGTTATTCATCTAAGCATGGAAAATATATTATCACATTTCACTGTATATTCATGCTAATCTCTTACGGGACTTGTTCAGGATTTAACATTGTTCCATAGTTCAGCTAAGATACTTGTTCTTTAGGTAACGATGTTCCATATATATCATCCATCATCCAATGCTATCCCATAGGCTGGTGATTATAGTATTATACCACTTCTAATATTACCTATGTTGTTCTTTAATACTTTTGTGTTCCATCTAGTTAATCTCGAGTACAAACGATACATATTCTGTAGCTTGCATCTGTGTTCTCCCTTTAGTATTTGAGACATGTTGCTGCTAGTTAACCCCAGTCCTACTATTTATGTTGTCTCCTACAGGCACTCATTACATAAATCTAACTACTAGTTGTCTTCCATGCATGTCAGATATAATTGCACACACTGATATATCCACAAGAACCTCACGGAGAAATGTAAAGGCCAATAAACTTGATGTCAATGATACCCAATATGATGGAACATGTAAAGGCAGTTCTTCAGAAGACTTACAGAAAGATGTTGAATCCTCTTCACCCCACAAGGTCCTTGCTCTAACTTGACCCGTGATATGGGCACAACATGCATATAATGTCCTCGAGTGTATCTACTCTCTCGCAATGCCATGTGCTTAGCATGCTGATCATGCATGTAAATATGCCATGCCTTCCTGTTTTTCAGTACCTATTCCATTCATGATAACATGTTTTCGAATTAAAGTACTGTCATTCTACTCTATCGCAATGCCATCTGCTTAATTTGGACATCATGCTTCTGAATATCTTATGCAATGTTATTCATCAGTATGTACTTCATCTGTCTACCATACCATGTTTTTTTACATTGAAGTGTTGTTCTAGTTCTCTGTTGCAATGCCATCTTAGTTTCCCAATCATACACGTGTGTGTTGCCTTAGTTTTTTCTGTATGTATTCCGCTAGCATACAGTTTTACATTCAACCAGTGTTTTTTACTGTGTTGTCCTGTCGTATCCCTAGCTCTTACACCATACTCCCTCCTTCCGGATTACATGTTGCCGAAATGGATAAAAAGGGATGTATCTAGAACTGAAATACGCCTAGACCCATCCATTTTTTCCAGATGGAGGGAAAACATGTCAATATGTCATGCCTTTCTATTCTTCAGTACCCATTCCATCTCTCTAATGTAGCATGTTTTATAATTGAAGCACCATTCTTCTATACAAGGCATGCAAGGGGAAGACAACTATGTTAGAATATGAAGGGTTATAAACCAGGTCTTTACAAAAGATCCAAACGCCAGGAGATAATAAACCAACTCCAGTTTTTATAGATACTGCTCCAGCACAGAGAAACCCAACTCCTACTGAGAATAAGCAGATTCCAGTGGCCAAAGAACTAGTCCGCTCCAGTCCAGCAAATATATGTCAACTCCATTCTAAGAAGCGTGTGCGTATCCTTGCATCATGAAATTTTATAGCATGCTGATCATATTTTCTACATGTTTCTTACCCATCTCTATTTTAGAAAATAAGTTTAACAGATAGAAGAATTTCTGCACTGGTATCGTCTGTTAGGAAAGATTCTTGCGGGAATTCTCTGTGCTCCAATGCAGACGTAAGTACCTGTTGTATATCACTATATTTTTACATCAGCATGTATTTTGTTAATCGGCATGAATCCAACCTTTATATGATCTAAATTTAGTTGTAGAAAAATGTATGATTAAAGGCCAAATGTTGATTTTTGTAAGGAAAACTGCCAGGTAGTTTTGCATCCTGAGCTGCATGAGTGTACTATCTCAGATCAGTGGGTTTGATCACTTTGGTTCTGCAGTGGGTTTTCAGTGTGTTTTTACTATGTTGTCTTGTCGTATCCCTAGCTCTTACATCATACTCCCTTCGTCCGGATTACATGTAACAGAAATGGATAAAAGTGGATGTATCTAGAACTGCAATACGCCTAGACCCATCCATTTATTTTCAGATGGAGGGAATACATGTCAATATGTCATGCCTTTCTATTCTTCAGTACCTATTCCATCTCTGTTGTAGCATGTTTTATAATTGAAGCACCATTCTTCTATACAAGGCATGCAAGGGGAAGACAACTATGTTAGAATCTGAAGTGTTACAAACCAGGTCTTTACAAAAGATCCAACCGCCAGGTGATAATAAACCAACTCCGGTTTTTATAGATACTGCTCCAGCACAGAGAAACCCAACTCCTACTGAAAATAAGCAGATTCCAGTGGCCAAAGAACTAGTCCGCTCCAGTCCAGCAAAAATATGTCAACTCCAATCTAAGAAGCGTGTGCGTATCCTTGCATCATGAAATTTTATAGCATGCTGATCATATTTTCTACATGTTCCTTACCCATCTCTCTTTTAGAAAATAAGCTTAACAGATAGAAGAATTTCTGCACTGGTATCGTTTGTTAGGAAAGATTCTTGCGGGAATTCTCTGTGCTCCAATGCAGATGTAAGTACCTGTTGTATATCACTATATTTTTACATCAACATGTATTTTGTTAATCGGCATGAATCCAACCTTTATATGATCTAAATTTAGTTGTAGCAAAATGTATGATTAAAGGCCAAATGTTGATTTTTGTAAGGAAAACTGCGAGGTAGTTTTGCATCCTGAGCTGCATGAGTGTACTATCTCATATCAGTGGGTTTGATCACTTTGGTTTTGTAGTGGGTTTTCAGTGTGTTTTTACTGTGTTGTCTTGTCGTATCCCTAGCTCTTACATCATACTCCCTCCGTCCGGATTACATGTCACAGAAATGGATAAAAGTGGATGTATCTAGAACTGCAATACGCCTAGACCCATCCATTTATTTCCGGATGGAGGGAATACATGTCAATATGTCATGCCTTTCTATTCTTCAGTACCTATTCCATCTCTCTTGTAGCATGTTTTATAATTGAAGCACCATTCTTCTATATAAGGCTTTCAAGGGGAAGACGGTTATGTTAGAATATGAAGGGTTACAAACCAAGTCTTTGAAAAAGATTCAAACGCCAGGAGATAATAAACCAACTCCATTTTTCATAGATACTGCTCCAGCACAGAGAAACCCAACTCCACTGATAATAAGAAGATTTCAGTGGCCAAAGAACTAGTCCGCTCCAGACCAGCAAAAGAATGCCAACTCCATTCTAAGAAGCGTGTGCGTATCCTCGCATCATGAAATTTTATAGCATTCTGATCATATTTTCTACATGTTTCTTACCCATCTCTCTTTTAGAAAATAAGGTTAAATGATAGAAGACTTCCTTCATTGAGATTGTATTCGAGGAAAATATCTTGCGGGAACTCTCTGTGCTCTAATGCTGATATAAGTACCTATTGTATATCACTATATTTTTACATCAGCATGTATTTTGTTAATCGGCATGAATCCAACCTTTATCTGATCTAAAATTAGTTGTAGGAAAATGTTAAAGGCGCCAATGTTGATTTTTGCAAAGAAAACTGTCTGGTAGTTTTGCATACTGAGCTGCATGAGTGTACTATCTCATATCATGCACATTACTGAATTGTAGTGCTGCTCTGGTTGCCCATTCATTCATTGTGTCAATGTTGCTTTCGTATTACCTTACCTAGCTGATGATAGCTGTGCCATATTGTGCTAATTTGGTGTTGGCTAGTAGCCCAAACATTCGTTGTGCCAATGTTGCTTTCCTATTATCTAACTTGGCCAATGATAGCAATGCTAGTGTCTAAATTTGGTGCAGGATGCTGAAGATAAGAAGACAAACTCTTAAAACAGCAAGGCAACCCCATTGTTTCTTTCTAATAAATCTAGGCCAGGTAATATGGTAATAACTCATGATTAATCTGTTTGGTACCCCTCCTAATTTATGTTATGATGCAGTGATGAAGTGGTCGAGATACTCTCCACTATCAATAATACAAGCCTTCCAAAATCGCCATCTGAATCTGTTCAGTATCCTCTGTCTCGAATGCAACGGAAAAATGTATGTTTGTGAAGGAATGATGGAAATGGTGGAGGAATCAGAGGTGCAGAGTCGTGCGACACAACAACTGATCAATGTTTTCAGAGACAGTGTAGCAAAGCAGCAAGAACTTGCCCACATGCTTATGGGCGTCATCCGTGCTAAGGTTGCAGATTGTGACGTTGTAGATCACTAGGTTCTGTTTATTTATTTGCACTAGCATCAATCTTTGATTGCCCAGTGGATGTAATTTCATGTAATATATGCTGGATGTGCAACGTTTTTCCCTGTATGTCGTACCTTTGCTTGATCGGTTTTGGTCCTGTGCATAATTGCTCATCGTAATGGGCTCAAATTATCTAATTTGGCCTAAAGACATGTATGAACTTTAGTGGGCCCATTAAGCTAATGTGCCGTTACCAGGCCAAAAGTTAATGGTCGGCCCTCTTAACTCCTTGGTCGTTAACAGGCCAACATCAAAGCAGGCAACAGGTGGTCCCAATTGATTTCACGGGCCGTTAACAAGCCGTTACTAAGTTCGGGCTACATATGGCCCAACTATACTGTGGGCCTTTAGCAGGCCGAAAGAGACAGCGGGCTTGTACTAGACCATGAAGAGCATGGGCCGCTAAGAGGCCGAAAGTCAGGTCGTATTGTAAATGGCCCAACTGCGTTATGGGCCTTTAGCAGGCCAAAAGAGAAACCGAGCTGGTATTGGACCATGAAGGGCATGGGCCGTTAAAAGGCCAAAACTCAGGTCCGACTACAAATGGCCCAACAGATATATGGGCCGTCAACAGGCTGAATGACACACCGGGACGAAAATTGGCCCAACACTTAAATGGGTCGCTAAAAGGCCGAAACTTAGGTCCTACTACAAATGGCCAACTCATTTATGGGCCGTCAACAGGCTGAAAGACACACCGGGCTGGAAATTAGCCCAACATTTAAATGGGTCGCTAAAAGGCTGAAAGATGTACATCATGAAAATTGGCACATCCACTGAATGGGTCGTTAACAGGCCGAAATCTCATCGGGCCGATATTGAGCCCAAATATATAGCGGGCTGTTAACGGGCTCGAACTAACGATGGGCTGCAATGGTGTCAAATCTTTAACGGGCCATTGACGGGCCGAATTGGCACATCTCGTATGGGTCGTGGGCTTAAATGGACCTGACACAAGTAGGCTTTATATGGGCCGGCCTGCTAATTTTTACTGGGCCGACCTTTTTCACCGGAATGGGCCACTATTGGGCGTGCCATGTGTCGACTTATCATAGGCGCCTCCTGTCCAATGAGTGGATGACATCTGTCCCAACGGTGAGGCAACACGTGTTTCCTCCGGCCAATGATGATTTTACACGTGGAAAATCCCCATTGGTCTGGGCTGTTAACGGGCTATCGGATCCAAAACCGGACCCGATAGCTTAACGGCGTTCCGTTACGGTGGATGCCACGTGTCGGTCACCCTTGACGAAAGCACTTCTGTGATGCGCGATTTATCATCATGGAAGTGGACACTTCCGTGATGATAATTTTGATAATATCATGGAACACTTCTACGGCAGCACACGTATGACTATCTTGATTCTGTCATCAAATTGTCATGGATGTACATGCATGACAAAAAACGTGACCTACTATGACAAACACGTATCATCACGGAAGTGTATTTTTTTGTAGTGAATGGTACTATTTGCACATTTTTGAATCTTGTTAATAAAGGACATCCTGACCAAAGCTTTGGAATTGGCTAACAACTCATTGCACCTTAGTTGTTGTCCAATTGATGAATACAAACATATTTGACCCTTGTTTCTACAAGTTTTTATCATTTAAAGGGAAAAAGAGGTGTATGTGGTTGGAATTAAACTCTTCAAGACGACCCTTAGTGGAATCAAACAAACCAACTAGATCAATAATTCTTTTTTTATGTTTTCTAATCAAAATCTTATTTGTGTGTATGTGAACTGATCAAGATGACCAGCCTAATTTTTCAAGTATACTTTGATAGGCCATAACTACTACGATGCATATATCAAAATTACTAACCTGGTTATTGTGTGGTTATCGGGCTCCATATGGTATAGTTATGAACAATGTTATTATATATGTGCAAACATAAAAATTATTTAAGTTGTTAGGATTCATGCTAAAGTCATTAGCTTTCTCATGCTACAGCTACCGTTCTGCCCTTGCTAAAGCTATTAGGATGTAAAGTTACTATGCTAGTCATGTTGAAGTTGTGATGCTTCTCATGTTATAGTTACCAGGCTGCTCATGTCATATTCATCACGCTGCTCATGTTAAAATTACCAGGATGTCCATGCTACAGTTACCAACATAGTGATTATGTTGTTATGAGGTTGTGCATGCTATAGTTACTGACATGAGAAAAATATAGTTACCCACAGTCACCGCTGTAGTAGTCATGTAGTTATAGACTTACAGTGGTGTTTTTGGCGGATCAAGTTTTAGAATCCATAACTGTCCACGAGTAATCCGATAACCTAGATAACATGCAACTCTTTTCATACCGGGTGATAACTTTCAAACTAAAAAACCATTCACATGTTGCCAAAAAAGGTTTTCATGCTCAATTACTTATGTATGAACAAGTTGATAGATTAAGTACTATAGCTAGGTGACTTACATACTCCAGCTTTACTAACTTACTACAACTTTAGCTAGGTAACTTACATACTACAACTAGGTAACCTACATACTAACATGGAAACTAGTTTTAAAGGTCTCATCGCAACAAATTGATTTAATGGTCAGAACGTATTTTGAATCAGACCGACGATTTCAGTTAAAACATTATAAAACTTGAATTTCTGTGGAATCTTTGCAGACATCAACGTTTGTCCTCTAGCGATGGAATATTTGTTGATATCAACTTTTGTTCTCTACTTCATGTGGGCAGAAGTTTTGAGTTGCCCGCTAACTTTTGTCTGAACAGCTTGGTAACTCATGTACTGCAATTTGGTAACTTTTGACTTGAAAAAAGTCATCAGAACCGAATAACATGAGATCTAATTTTGAATGTCTCATCACATGAATTTAATGGTGTAAAGAAATTTTGTGTCAGGGTGACGGTTGGAGAAGGTACAAAATATTTTTGAATTTTTAAAATAAGGAGAATCTAGGATGACATTCGTTTTGTCCTCTAGTGCATGCATGGATGTGCACGTGAATGTAGAAAGGAGGAGTGTTTGTATGTATACTGAAATCAAGACCATTCGCAAGTCATCGCAATCCTTTTTTAAAACTAATGAACATTTTTTAAATTCATGAATCTTTTTTAAAATTTGTAAACACTTTTTAAAATTGGGATGAACATCATTTTGGATATACAATTTTTTTGTCATATAGATTTAGTTTTTTTGGGAATAATTCTTATATCAAGTAAAACATCATTCCCAATAAAAAAGTCAATAAAGCTAATGAACAAAGAAAATATTTTTTATGATAATTTATGTTGGCGCGAGGATGATAAATTTAGTTGGTGAACAAGATAATATTCAGACAAAAAATGATCTAAGGCGAATTTGCCATGCTCATCAACTAAACTTGACACTCGTGGCAAATATAATTTGCAATGAGAAACGTTCGATTTGCCATGCCTAAAAATCTTATGTTTGCCGGATATCCGGGGCCAAACTATAACAGCCTTGCTGACCCGCTGTTCCTGCCAGGCGCGCCTATATCTTGCCTTCAGCAAGTCTAGCTTTAGACTCGCTCAAGGAGCAGCGAGCTGGACCAACCCACGAGTGCGGGAGGTCACAACCTCTTTTTCCTTTTTCTTCTTTTTACGTTTTCTCTTATCTTTTTTACATTTATTTTTTTACTTTTGTTTATACTTTAAAATATTCTATATATATATATTACAAAAAATAATCTACAGAAAACATTTGAAAATTGTTGAAAAAGTATTTAAAAAATATTGAACAAGTATTGGAAAAATATTGAATATTTATTTGAAAATATTGTTAACAAGTATTTAAAATAAATGGTGCTCATGTATATAAAAATGTTGAACAAGTATTTGAAAAATGATGAAAAAGGATTCTGAAAAATGTTGAACTAGTATTTTAGAAAATGTTGATCATGTATAGAAAAATGTTGAACAAGTATTTGAAAACAATGTTGATCATGTATATAAAAATGTTGAACAAGTATCTGAAAATTTTTGAACAAGTATTTGAGAAAATGTTGATCATGTATATAAAAATATTGAAATGGTATTTGAAAAAATACTTAACAAATATTTGGAAAATATTGAATATATATTTGAAAATATCTTTAACAAGTATATAAAATAAATGTTGATCATGTATATAAAAATATTGAACAAGTATTTGAAAAATGATGAAAAAGGATTTTGAAAAATGTTGAACTAGTATTTAAGAAAATGTGGATCATGTATAGAAAAATGTTGAACCAATATTTGAAAACAATGTCGATCATGTATATAAAAATGTTGAACAAGTATTTAAAAAAATTAAATAAGTACTTGAGAAAATGTTGATCATGTATATAAAAATCCTGAAATGGTATTTGAAAAAATGTTTAACAAGTGGTTGAAAAAATATTGATCATATCTTACCCTAATAATAAAGCAGCTAATGCTTCCGGTCGTACATCATCACCAACTTTTTTTTCGAGCGGTCCGTACAATCCCTACAATTTTCGAGCGGAATCAAGAATCCCCATCCGGTTCCCTCAAATAAAACTGCCAACCTAAGCGAGCCTCCGAACTCGATCAGAAGCGGATCCGAGAGAGAAGACCACGCTGGTCAGGAGAGGAGCTGGTGGATCCGGCCACAACCGACTGGATCTGGAGTTGCTGGCATTGAAGGAAATATGCCCTAGAGGCAATAAACAAGTTGTTATTTTATATTTTCTTAGATCATGATAAATGTTTATTATTCATGCTAGAACTGTATAAACCAGAAACTTGATACATGTGTGAATACATAGACAAAACATCGTGTCCCTAGTAAGCCTCTACTAGACTAGCTCGTTAATCAAAGATGGTTAAGTTTCCTAACCATGGACAAGTGTTGTCATTTGATAAACAGGATCACATCATTAGGATAATGATGTGATGGACAAGGCCCATCTGTTAGCTTAGCATATTGATCGTTCAGTTTTATTGATATTGCATTCTTCATGTCATATACATATTCCTTTGACTATGAGATTATGCAACTTCCGGATACCAGAGGAATACATTGTGTTCTATCAAACGTCAAAATGTAACTGGGTGATTATAAAGATGCTCTACAGGTATCTCCGAAGGTGTTTGTTGGGTTGGCATAGATCGAGATTAGGATTTGTCACTCTGAGTATCGGAGAGGTATCTCTGGGCCCTCTCGTTAATGCACATCATAAGAAGCCTTGCAAGCAATGTGACTAATGAGTTAGTTGCAGGATGATGTATTACAGGACATGTAAAGAGACTTGCCGGTAACGAGATTGAACTAGGTATGAAGATACCGACGATCGAATCTCGGGCAAGTAACATACCGATGACAAAGGGAATAACGTATGTTGTCACTACGATTCGACCGATAAAGATCTTTGTAGAATATGTAGGAGTCAATATGAGCATACAGGTTTTGCTATTGGTTATTCACCGGAGAGGTGCCTCGGTCATGTCTACATAGTTCTCAAACCCATAGGGTCCGCACGCTAAATGTTTGATGACGATTTCGTATTATATGAGTTATGTGATTTGCTGACTGAATGTTGTTTGGAGTCCCGGATGAGATCACGGACATAACGATGAGTCTCGAAATGGTCGAGAGGTAAAGATTGATATATAGGACGATAGTATTCAGACACCGGGAGTGTTCCGGAGAGTGTCGGGTACATATCGGGTCACCGGAAGGGGTTCCGGGCACCCCCGGCAAAGATATGGGCCTAATGGGCCAAGAGGGGAAACGCACCAGCCAGCAGGGGCTGCTGCGCCCCCCATATGGGTCGAGCCAGAAGGGGAAGGAAAGAGGGAATAGAGAAGGAAGGGGAGGGATTCGGCCTCCCCTTCCTCCCCCCTCCGGAAAATACGGTAAGGGGGGCCGAATTGGACAAGGCCCCCAGGTAGGATTCCTCCTACTTGGGGCACCCCCTTGGCTTCTCCCTCTCCCTCCCACCTATATATATGAGGGGGGAGGCGCCTAGAACACAAACCAACATCGTTTAGCCGTGTGTGGCGCCTCCCTCCACAAATTACACCCCCGGTCATATTCTCGTAGTGCTTAGGCGAAGCCCTGCGCGGATCACGTCACCATCACCGTCATCATGCCATCGTGCTGACGGAACTCATTACTTCCTAGACACTTTGCTGGATCAAGAGTTCGAGGGACATCAAACACTTCCGCTTTCGGTCTACGAGGGTACGTAGACACACTATCCCCCTCTCGTTGCTATGCATCTCCTAGATAGATCTTACATGAGCGTAGGCAATTTTTTTCAAATTGCGTGCTATGTTTCCCTATAGTGGTATCCGAGCCAGGTCTATCCGTAGATGATATGCACGAGTAGAACACAAAGATTTGTGGGTGGTGATAGTCATACTGCTTACCACCAACGTCTTATTTTTATTCAGCGGTATTGTTGGATGAAGCAGTCCGGACTAACCTTACATGACCACGTTCATGAGACCGGTTCCACCGACAGACATGCAACTAGTTTTGCATAAAGGTGGCTGGCGGGTGTCTGTTTCTCCAACTTTAGTAGAATCGAATTTGACTACGGCCGGTCCTTGTTGATGGTTAAAACAACAAACTTGACGAAACAGCGTTGTGGTTTTGATGCGTAGGTAAGAACGGTTCTTACTAGAAGCCCGTAGCAGCCACGTAAAACTTGCAACAACAAAGTAGAGGACGTCTAACTTGTTTTTGTAGGGCATGTTGTGATGTGATATGGTCAAGACATGATGTGATCTGCGTTACTGTATGAGATGATCGTGTTTGGTAAAAGTTACTGGCAACCGACAGGAGCCTTATGGCTGTCTCTTTATTGTATGAAATGCAAACACCATGTAATTGCTTTACTTTATCACTATGCGTTAGCGATAGTTGTAGAAGCAATAGCTGGTGAGATGACCACAACGCTATGATGGAGATCAAGGTGTCAAGCCAGTGACGATGGAGATCATGACGATGCTTTGGAGACAGAGATCAAAAGCACAAAGATGATGATGGCCATATCATGTCACATATTTTGATTGCATCTGATGTTTATCTTATTTACATCTTATTTTTCTTAGTACAACGGTAGCATTATATGATGATACCTTCACTAAATTTCAAGGTAGAAGTGTTCTCCCTGAGTATCCACCGTTGCTACAGTTCTTCGTTTCGAGACACCACGTGATGATCGGGTGTGATAGACTCTACGTTCACATACAACGGATGGAAGATAGTTTTGCACATGTAGAATACTCGGGTTAAACTTGATGAGCCTGGCATCTACAGACATGGCCTCAGAACACTAGAGACCGAAAGGTCAAACGTGAATCATATAGTAGATATGATCAACATAGATATGTTCACCATTGATGACTACTCCATCTCATGTGATGATCGGACATGGTTTAGTTGATTTGGATCACATATCATTTAGATGACTTGAGGGACGTCTATCTAAGTGGGAGTTCATTAGTAATTTGATTAATTGAACTTAAATTTATCATGAACTTAGTCTTGATAGTTTTGCATATCTATGTTGTAGATCAATATCTCACGATATAGCTCCAATATATTTTTGATATGTTCCAAGAGAAAAGTTGAAAGATGATAGTGGCAATGATGCGGACTGGGTCCGTAATCTGAGGATTATCCTCATTGTTGCACAAAAGAAATATGTCCTTGAAGCACCACTAGGTGACAAACCTATTGCAGGACCAGATGCAGACGTTACGAACGTTTTACAAGCTTGGTATGATGACTACTTGATAGTTTAGTGCGCCATGCTTTACAACTTAGAACCAGGACTTCAAAAACATTTTGAACGCCAGGGAGCATATGAGATGTTCCAAGAGTTGAAATTGGTATTTCAGACTCATGCCCATGTCGAGAGGTATGAAACATCTGAAAAGTACTTTGCCTAAAGATGGAGGAGAATAGCTCAACCAGTGAGCTTGTGCTCAGAATGTCTGGGTACTACAATCACTTGAATCAAGTGGGAGTTAATCTTCGAGATAAGATAGTGATTGGCAGAGTTCTCTAGTCACTATCACCAAGCTACCAGAACTTCGTGATGAACTATAATATGCAAGGGATGACGAAAATGATTCCCGAGCTCTTCGTGATGCTGAAATCGGCAATGGTAAAAATCAAGAAAGAGCATCAAGTGTTGATGGTTAACAAGACCACTAGTTTCAAGAAAAGGGGCAAGGGAAAGAAAGGGAACTTCAAGAAGAATGGCAAGCAAGTTGCCACTCCCGTGAAGAAACCCAAAGCTGGAACCAATCCTGAAACTGAGTGCTTCTACTGTGAAGGAAATGGTTACTAGAAGTGGAACTGCCCCCAAATACTTGGCAGATAAGAAGGACGGCAAAGTGAACAAAGGTATATTTGATATACATGTTATTGATGTGTATTTTACTAATGTTTGTAGTAATCCCTAGGTATTTGATACCGGTTCAGTTGCTAAGATTAGTAACTTGAAACAGGAGTTGCAGAGACTAGTTAAAAGCGAGGTGACGACGTGTGTTGCAAGTGATTCGAAGGTTGATATGATCACCAAGGCACACTCCCTCTACCTTCGGGATTAGTGTTGAACCTAAGTAATTGTTATTTGGTGTTTGTGTTGATCATGAATATGATTAGATCATGTTTATTGCGATATGTTTATTCATTTAAGTCAGAGAATAATTGTTGTTCTGTTTACATGAACAAAACCTTCTATGGTCATACACCCAATGTGAATGGTTTATTGAATCTCGATCTTAGTGATACACATATTCATAACATTGATGCCAAAAGATGTAAAGTTAATAATGATAGTGCAACATACTTGTGGCACTGCCGTTGTTGTAAATCGCATGAAGAGACTCCATGCAGATGGACTTTTGGAATCACTTGATTATGAATCATTTGATACTTGCGAACCATGCCTCATGGGCAAGATGACTAAAAACTCCGTTCTCTGGAACAATGGAGTGAGCTGATGACTTATTGGATATAATACATATCGATGTATGCGGTCCGATGAGTGTTGAAGCTAGCAGCAGTTATCGGTATTTTCTAACCTTCACAGATGATTTGAGTAGATATGGGTATATCTACTTAATAAAACACAAGTCTGAAACGTTTGAAAAGCTAAAAGAATTTCAGAGTGAAGTGGAGAATCATCGTAACAAGAAGATAAAGTTTCTACGATCTGATCGCGGAGGCAAATATTTGAGTTACGAGTTTGGCCTTCATTTAAAACAATGTGGAATAGTTTCACAACTCACGCCACCTGGAACACCACATCGTAATGGTGTGTCTAAACATCATAACCGTACTTTGTTAGATATGATGCGATCTATGATGTCTCTTACCGATTTACCATTATCGTTTTGGGGTTATGCATTAGAGATAGTTGCATTCACGTTAAATAGGGCACCGTCTAAATCCATTGAGACGGCACCATATGAACTATGGTTTGGCAAGAAACCAAAGTTGTCGTTTCTTAAAGTTTGGGGTTGCGACACTTATGTCAAAAGGCTTCAGCCTGATAAGCTCGAACCCAAATCGGAGATGTGCATCTTCATAGGATAACCTAATGAAACAATTGGGTACACCTTCTACCACAAATCCGAAGGCAAGATCTTTATTGCCGAGAATGGAACCTTTCTAGAGAAGGATTTTCTCTCGAAATAAGTGACTGGGAGGAAAGTAGAACTTGATGAGGTAATTGTACCTTCTCTCGAATTTGAAAGTAGCACGTTAGTGAAATCCGTTCCTGTGATGCCTACACCAACTAGAGAGGAAGCTAACGATGATTATCTTGAAACTTCGAATCAAGTTACTACTGGACCTCGCAGGTCGAACAGAGCATGTTCCACACTAGAGTGGTACGGTAATCCTGTCCTAGAAGTCATGTTATTAGACCATGGCGAACCTACGAACTATGAAGAAGCTATGATGAGCCCAGATTCCGACAGAGGGCTTGAGGCCATGAAATCTGAGATAGGATCCATGTATGAGAACAAAGTATGGACTTCGGTGGACTTGCCCGATGATCAGCTAGCCATTGAGAATAAATGGATCTTCAAGAGGAAGATGAACACTGATGGTAGTGTTACTATCTACAAAGCTCAACTTGTCACAAAATATTTTCGACAAGTTCAAGGTGTTGACTACGATGAGATTTTCTTACTCATAGCGATGCTTAAGTCTGTCCGAATCATGTTAGGAATTGCCGCATTTTATGAAATCTGGCAAATGGATGTCAAAACTGCTTTCCTTAATGGATTTATTAAAGAAGAGTTGTATATGATGCAACCAAAAGGTTTTGTCGATCCTAAAGGTGCAAACTCTAGCAATCCATCTATGAACTGGTGCAAGCATCTCGGAGTTGGAATTTATGCTTTGATAAGGTGATCAAAGCATATGGTTTTATCCAGACTTATGGTGAAGCCTGTATTTACAAGAAAATGAGTGGGAGCTCTGTAGCATTTCTGATATTATATGTGGACGACATATTGTTGATTGGAAATGATGTAGCATTTCTGGATAGCGTAAAAGAATATTTGAATAAGAATTTTTCAATGAAAGACCTAAGTGAAGCTACTTAAATATTGGGCATCAAGATCTATAGGGATAGATCGAGACGCTTAATAGGACTTCCACAAAGCACATACCTTGGCAACTTTTTTTTGAAGAAGTTCAAAATAGATCAGCAAAATAAAAGGATTCTTGTCTGTGTTTCAAGGTGTGAAGTTGAGGAAGACTCAAAACCCGACCACGGCAGAAGATGGAGAGACAATGAAAGTCATTCCCTATGCCTCAACCATAGGTTCTATAAAGTATGTCATGCTGTGTACCAAACCTATTGTATACCTTGCCATGAGTTTGGCAAGGGGGTACAATAGTGATCTAGGAGTAGATCACTGGACAATGGTCAAAATTATCCTTAGGTACCTAAAGAGGACTAAGGAAATGTTTCTCGGTTATGGAGGTGATAAAGAGTTCGTGGTAAAGAGTTATGTCAATGCAAGCTTTGACACTGATCTAGATGACTCTAAGGCTCAATCTAGATACGTATTGAACGTAGGAGCAATTAGCTAGAGTAGCTCCATGCAGAGCCTTGTAGACATAGAAATTTGAAAAATACATACGGATCTCAATGTGGTAGACCCGTTGACTAAACTTCGCTCACAACCAAAACATGATCACACCTTAGTACTCTTTGGGTGTTAATCACATAACGATGTGAACTAGATTATTGACTCTAGTAAACCCTTTGGGTGTTGGCCACATGGCAATGTGAACTATGGGTGTTAATCACATAAAGATGTGAACTATTGCTGTTAAATCACATGGCGATGTGAGCTAGATTATTGACTCTAGTGCAAGTGGGAGACTGAAGGAAATATGCCCTAGAGGCAGTAATAAAGTTGTTATTTTATATTTCCTTATATAATGATAAATGTTTATCATTCATGCTAGAATTGTATTAACTGAAAACTTGATACATGTGTGGATACATAGACAAAACACCGTGTCCCTAGTAA
Source organism: Triticum urartu (assembly GCF_003073215.2). Lineage (NCBI taxonomy): Eukaryota > Viridiplantae > Streptophyta > Magnoliopsida > Poales > Poaceae > Triticum > Triticum urartu. The sequence goes on along the minus strand of NC_053028.1, from coordinate 524,499,072 downwards.
GCCTCTACTAGACTAGCTCATTAATCAAACATGGTTAAGTTTCCTAACCATAGACATGTGTTGTCATTTGGTGAACATGATCACATCATTAGGATAATGATGTGATGGACAAGACCCATTCATTAGCTTGGCATATTGATCGTTCAGTTTTATTGCTATTGCTTTCTTAATGTCATATACATATTCCTTTGACTATGAGATTATGCAACTCCCGGATACCGGAGGAATACCTTGTGTGATATCAAACATCACAACCTAACTGGGTGATTGTAAAGATGCTCTATAGGTATCTCCAAAGGTGCTTTTTGGGTTGGCATAGATCGATATTAGGATTTGTCACTCCGAGTATCGGAGAGGTATCTTTGGGCCCTCTCGGTAATGCACATCATAAGAAGCCTTGCTAGCAATGTGACTAATGAGTTAGTTGTGGGATGATGTATTACAGAACGAGTAAAGAGACTCGCCGGTAACGAGATTGAACTAGGTACAAAGATACCGACGATCGAATCTCGGGCAGGTAACATACCGATGACAAAGGGAATAACGTATGTTGTCATTACTGTTCGACCAATAAAGATCTTCGTAGGATATGTAGGAGCCAATATGAGCATCCAAGTTCTGCTATTGGTTACTGACCGGAGAGCTGTCTCGGTCATGTCTACATAGTTCTTGAACCCATAGGGTCCGCACGCTTAACGTTCGATGACGATTTTGTATTATATGAGTTATGTGATTTGGTGACCGAATGTTGTTTGGAGTCCCGAATGAGATCACAGACATGATGAGGAGTCTCGAAATGGTTGAAAGGTAAAGATTGATATATAGGACGATAGTATTCGGACACTGGAAGTGTTTCGGAGAGTATCGGGTACATATTGGGTCATCGGAAGGGGTTCCGGGCACCCCCGGCAAAGATATGGGCCTAATGGGCAAAGAGGGGAAACACATCAGCTAGCAGGGGCTGTTGCGCCCCCCATATGGGCCGAACCAGAAGGGGAACGAAAGAGGGGAAGAGAGAAGGAATGGGAGGGATTCGGCCTTCCCCTTCCTTCCCTCCTCCCTCCTCCTTCCTTCCCCCTCTGGAAAATATGGTAAGGGGGGGGGGCAAATTGGACAAGGCTTCTTATGATGTGTGGGGGGGGGGGATTCCTCCTACTTGGGGCGCCCCTTTGGCTGCTCCCTCTCCCTCCCACCTATATATATGAGGGGGGGGGTAGGCGCCTAGAACACAAACTAACATCTGTTAGCCGTGTGCGGCGCCTCCCTCCACAGATTACACCCTCGGTCATATTCTCGTAGTGCTTAGGCGAAGCCCTACGCAGATCACATCACCATCACCGTCACCACGCCGTCGTGATGATGGAACACATCTACTTCCTCGACACTTTGCTGGATCAAGAGTTCGAGGGACAACATCGAGCTGAACGTGTGCATAACTCGGAGGTGCCGTACGTTCGATGCTTGATTGGTTGGAACAAGAATAATTTCAACTACATCAACCGCGTTGTCAAACGCTTCCTCTTTCGGTCTATGAGGATATGTAGACACGCTCTCCCTCTCTCGTTGTTATGCATCTCCTAGATAGATCTTCCGTTAGCGTAGGAATTTTTTTTGAAATTGCATGCTACGTTTCCCAACGGGCATAGCAAAGCCGAAGGGCACCAGAACAGCACGCGGGGATGAACTCCACAGCCCCACGCCGAAGTAGCCACCCCACCCAAGAAGCCAAAGAAGAGCCGCCGGCTGGAGCTCGACGCCGCCTCACACCGAAGCCGTCACGCCGATCGACGGAACAGGAGCACGGGGACACGGGTCAGCGATGTGTGGTGATGCGGGGAAAGCCAGCGTCCGGGCCCGGACGACGGCTCGCCGTCTACGGCGGCGGCTCGAGTTAAGGAGCCGATGTAGGTTGGGCGCGGCGAAAAAAGCGGGTCAGACACGAAGCGAGCTGAGGAAGGGAGAGCAGGCTCGGAGGAGCCCAGGGGGGGTCACCGGCTGGAGTGGCTCGAGTGGGTCACCGGGCAAACGACGACGGGGTGCGCACACAGCAGGGGACCAAGCGCGAGGAGCGGTACGGGTGTGTGTGTGTGTGTGCGCGCGCGCTTGCTGTGCCGTGTGTGTGTAGCGGCACTGAGGGGATCGACAGTGTGAGGGGGAGATGGGGATTGAATGGGAAAAGCTCCCGATCGCTAGGGTTAAGGAGGGGGTCTGGCTGGGCCTTGGGCTAGGTTTTGGGGGCGTGGCCTGGAAGAAAAGAAAATGTAGTGAAACTTACAGTAATTCTGAATTTGTAATATTGATTTAAATTATTACCTAACGTATACATATCTAATGTATAGAATGATCGATGTGTCCACATATTTTAGCCCAAGGGTGAAATGACCAACATTTATTTACGCAAGACATTCGTGCATATTTGCTATGAAAAAAATAAAATCTTCGAAACCAAACAAACAATTATCTATCAAAAATCCAACATAGTAAAAATCCATTCGCATTCAAATGTTTTGAAAAATCTAAAAAAAACTTTAGAATTAGTTATTAAACTCTCAAACAGTATAGAACATTCAATCATCTGCATGTCCCACTAAAAACAAATACACCACTATTTTTCATTCGGTGATAGTGTTATGCTCAAGGAGGCGTCATCGAAGTACACCACTACGCCTTTCTTAACTCTATACTTCATGGTCTCGACACGAACAATATTTTATTTAATTACCGGCACCAAGCATGTATTTTTAAGATAATTAGCATTTCTAACTGTTCTAGGTTTCAAAAAAATTATATATGTTCACACTTTTAAGAAATGCTGAAAAATCCCAAAAATGTTCTGATTTAGAAACATTTAAAGTTGTTCACAGAATCACTAATTTATTCATAAAATGTTCAAGTTGAAAACATGTTCCTAAAAATAACAAATGCTCAGTTTCTGAAAAAATAAACAAATATGTGTGCTTTTCCAAAAAGAAAAACATAAAAACAATAGACAAACTATTTCATGCACCATTACTATTCCAATAGACGAAGGAAGTTAGGCCACCTTCTTCACGTCAACACTTCATGCTCCGAACAACAATAAGAGTGTAACCTTATTACTATGTTTATCATAACTGGCTATAAAAATGGCACACAAAGCAGGCTTTGCATTTTTTTTTGCCCGTTCCAATGCACCGACATTTGTGCTAGTATATATAAATGTTGGACAAGTATTTGAAAAAATGTTGATCATGTGTATTAGAATGTAGAATGAAAAAAAAAACCAAAAAAGAAACAAAATAAACCAAAGTAAAAGGAAAATGAAAGAAACTATAAATGAAAACCCCAAAGAAGAAAAAAAAGAATAATGAAAAATAGGAAAAGAAGACAAAAAAGAAAAAACAACGGGAAAACCAGGATAAAGCCGAATAGAAATGAAAAGAAAGAAAAACCCAGTAAAAACATGAAAAGAATGAACATGTGTGAAAGTCGGCTCATATTCTTTATAGCGGGTCGGGCCCTACCTAATGTTCACCAAGTAGATGCTGGCGTAGTGGCTAGCTTGCGTCGAAGAAACATGGCGCAAACGCAACACTTTTTACTCTATTTTTCTGGAAAAAAATGCGTTAACGGGCCGGCTTGATACTGTAGCCCATCGTTGCGAGAGGTCCGTCCGTCTTGCTTAAAGCGTGAAATAGCGCTTGTGGTTCCTGCCAAGCGTTTTAAGTGTACACTAGGAAACATGTCCATGCGTTACAACGGGGGAAAGAAAATTAGTATGCACACATATCTCAATATTATACAAAATAAATCAAGCATCTGATTAGTTCGACTCTCAACATAAACGGTGTAAAGAAGGAAAAGCATGAGAAGAAACACATAAGAGTGATTACATATAACATAATAAAAATGCCATATACTTCTTCGACTATGCATGCATATATGCTTCCATTGTGTGTATGCTAACCATGAAGTCTTCGACGTACAGATGTTTTAACTTCCTCTTCTATTGCGACATATGTTGGGTTCTTCATCGCAATTGATACTTTGCATGGTGTGTTGCGCTTCAATTCATGGTTAGTTGTGATTTGTCTTATTCTAGCTTTCTTTTGCTCTGGCTGCATATTTGCATATTTCTGCCTTTCTCTTGCGCACTTTTTTGTCTTTTGTGCTAGCTCCATATATGCATATCGCTTCCTCCCTTGTGTGCATTTTTTTGCAATTGAGTTGAATCCTTAATTGTTTTGTTTTGCTGATAGGCTTGGCGTCGCTTTTTTTTTATTTTTTCTGCTTTTCTTCATTGGTCATCCGTGCATACCTCTCTCTATATCTTTTATTTCTTTGTTCCTTGGCATTCAGGACCGTAGATAGAGACCCAAATTGCTTCATTGCATGTGAGTTTTGCATATTGTATGAATCTGTTATTTATTAAAAAGAAGAAAGTGATTAGATTTCGCATCATAAATAGACCATATGTAGCCACTGATAAGTTACTTTAATTACATTGGACATCAACATTAGAATATATGTGTTGCTTCTACATCGAAAATTGCTTTTGGAGGTCGAGCTCTATGGAGGCCTCCATTTGCAAAATTCAAAATTCATATTTTTATGTGTTCAAAAATTCTGAAAAAAGTACAGATATACATGGAGGCATAATGTACATGTGTGTAAATTTTCTACTAAATCAAGGTAAGACTATCACACATATAATTAGTAAGTTTTCTCTTACCTATCACTAAAATGTTATCTCAGTTTATCAGGTAGTTAGATGCTTCACATTACTGTCTTAAACCAAGATAGTGCTTATATTCTAATCATGGTGGTATAATATTGCAATTGTCATAATTACCCAAGCTATTTTAATAAACTAAACTACTTTCATTTACTACATCCTATTTGTTCAATTAATATATTTTGTAGTGCAGCATTCCTAAACAAAATTTTAAATAAGCATGGATGAGTCAACCAATGTCGGTGGATGTATTGATAGTGTCAGGTTTTTATGGATGCACTGATATACACACAATATTCGTCGTCCGACTTCAGTACGGCGTTGAAGATCGGACCATTGATACATAGTGACCGAAAGCATAACACACTGACACCGGACATCAGACATCAGACAATAAAAATGTTCTACACGCAACACTTTTGTTGAAATAATAAATTTACCTAGATGTAATTGTTCCTCTATAGTCACGGAACGTCGAGCTGCTTGGAGGTCACCCGGCTAAGCTCCTCCAGCCATAGGATGGACACCGACGACGTACCCTCCTCCGCCATAGCGCGCCGAGCTCTACCTTCTGCTTCGCCTGGCCATGTGCGCTTCCTTCCTCGGCATACCCTCCGTCACAGCGTGCCGAGATCCGCCTTCTGCTTCTCCATGTCTGCGTACCATCTGTATCTTCCTCGCCAATGCGGCCACTCAGCAGTGGCGCTCCTATTGTTCCCCTTCCATGTCTCAACCTGCATGCATCTCAGCATCTTTCTCCATTTAATCTCTTTGCCACCTCTATTTCCTTTTTCCCGAGATGGCTTCTTAACAGTTGTAAAAGTTAAAGAAGTATATAAATTGGATGGGTTAGATATAAGTGGGCGATGTGGGACAATATAACACAAAACATGGCGGCCTTGCTTGTCAAGATAGGCGGGCCTGGTTATTTGGGCCACCAGCCCAGCACATGGAGGGTTTGCGACAGACGAACAAGGAAATATGACGTACGAAGTTGAGACGGACGGACGAACGAAAATAACAAAAGGCGGACGAAATTATGGTGGTAAGAAGCGATCATCCTTTTATTATTAGGTAAAGATAAAGATGAGCTGCCGGCCAATTTTAGTTTTGTGCACACAACAGCACGCGTTTGGTCGGCATGTCGGAGATTTCTTATTTGACGCAATCTACGTTAAGTAGTCGTTTGTTCGCACACAACCGATCTACTAGCGATCAAACTGGTTTGCCCATCTTATAGATAGCTACTAGCAAAAAGATATATAATAACGACATATGGGTGTCTGCGTTTTATGAAGAGGAACAAGACAAAGAAAAATCATTCATGTGCTCTGAAATTGGATATGATGAAGGTGTATGACCGGGTTGAATGGGCTTATCTCCAAGCCATCATGCTCAAATTGGGGTTCAACAGAAGATGGGTGGATATTGTAATGGGCATGGTTACCTCGTTAAAATTCTCAATCATGTTCAATGGAAAGAAACTTGAGGAGTTCAATCCATCACCTGGAATCCGATAAGGTGACCCAATATCACCGTACTTGTTCTTGTTAGCAGCAGAGGGCCTCTCGTGTCTTTTAAAATCACAAAGTGAGTCATCAAATTTGGGTGGGATTCAGGCGGCGCCCCAAGAACCACCAGTTAACCATATTTTATTCGGTGATGACAGCCTGCTGTTCTTCAAGGCTAATAGTGCGGGTGCTATAGAGGTTAACCAGTTGTAGGAGGTTTATAGTCAAGCTTCAGGTCAGGGAATCAACTATAACAAATCCTCAATATTTTTTAGCAAAGGTGTTCCAGAGGTCACTCGCAATGAAATAAAAGGTATGCTCAATGGTCCCAATGAAACATTGAATGAGAAGTATTTGGGCATGCCATCTGACATAGGGAGTTCAAAAAATGGGGCCTTCAAGTATTTAAAGGACAGATTGTGGAGAAAAATTCAGGGATGGATTGAGAGAACATTGTCAACAGCAGGGAAGGAGGTACTAGTCAAATCAGTTGCCCAGGCAGTGCCAGTATTTTCCATGTCTTATTTCAAACTTCCTAGGGGATTATGTGAGCATCTCAATATGCTGATAAGGAAATTTTGGTGGGGCAGCACAAATGGCCAACGAAAACCTCACTGGGTCTCATGGGAAGCAATGACACAGCCAAAGAGTATGGGAGGCTTGGGATTCAAAGATTTTGAGCTTCTCAACCTAGCCATGTTAGCCAGGCAGGCATGGAGAATGTTGCAAGATCCTGAGTCTCGGAGTGCAAGAATTCTGAAGAGGGTATATTTCCCACATACATCCATATTGGAGGCATCACTTGGGAACCATCCGAGTCAGATATGGAGGGCCATAGTGGAGGTTCGGGATATTCTGAAACTTGGACTGATCAAACGAATTATAGGAGATGGGGAGAGCACTAGCATCTGGAATGACAATTGGCTTCCCAGGTCAGAGATGATGAGACCGTACAACTGTCAAATAAGTAACCCTCCCAATACAATATCTGAACTAATCGATGCTACTAATGCTTTGTGGAAAAGACATGTGGTGGAAGCTACATTCTTGCCGTTCGATGCAAAAATTATCATGGGCATCCCATTATGTACGGCTCCTATGCAGGACTTTTGGAGCTGGATGCATGAGAGAATGGGACAATTCACAGTCCGGTCGGCTTATAACATGTTGGTGTCTACGAAGCAACGGCGAGAGGCATGGTTAGAGGGCTCGGCACCATCATCCAGCAATCACGTTGATGAAGCCTCTTGGAAGTGTCTTTGGAAAACTACAGTCCCAGCAAACGTATGCATGTTTCTATGGCGCTTATCAAAACAGTCACTACCGACAGAGGATGTGAGGGCTCATCGTCATATGTCAATGATTAGCTCTTGCGACCTCTTTGAAGCTCCCGACTCATGGCCTCACTCCCTCCTGGAGTGCACAGTCTCCAGATGCATATGGGCGTTGGTAGATGAGGATTTGGGCTGCAGTCTGGTTGCATCAGTAGAGATGAGGGCGAAGAGCTGGCTCTTTGGACTAATGAATTCGCTAACACATGAGAAGTTCACTCTACTGTTGGTCACCTTGTGGGCGATCTGGACCTCGAGGAGAAAAGCTATCCATGAATCCATATTCCAAACACCTCGGGCGCCGAAGGAGTTTATAACTCGCTTCATGGTTGATTTGGGCATGGTTTCACTACCTGGAAAGATTAACCTAGTGCCTGTGACTCTTGTCACTGCTCCTACACCGAGGTCGAAGGCACCACCTGCCAGCTATGCTAAGATTCACGTTGACGCCATAGTAAGATTTCAGAGAGGAGGTACAGCGGCAGCCATATGCAGAGATAGCCAAGGTGTCTATCTGGGGAGCTCATCACTTGTCATTGCGGGAGTTTATGACCCAGCGAGACTCGAGGCTATAGCATGTCGTGAGGCTATCACCCTAGCAGAAGGCCTGAATGTGCAACAATTTGCTGTGGCCTCAGACTGTAAACAATTCATTGGCGACATTGCTAGGGACAGCCAGGGCCCTTATGGAGCTATAATCAGAGAAATGAAGTTGAGATCATCACTACTTTTGTATAATTTCACCTTTGAGAGTCGAGCTCAAAATGTTAAAGCTCACTAGTTAGCTAAGTTTTCTTTATCGTTACCACCAGGGCGTCATGTGTGGCTTGGCCAGCCTCATGACCAACGTTGTATCCTACACACTATGGAATTTGATTAATAAAGTTGGATTTTCCCCTAAAAAAGCAAAAAGACTCATGCGTAGCAACGGGAGAAAAGAATATCCTCTCATATCTCTAGCTGAGTCATCTGGACAAACTATGTGTGGCTGGTTGGCAGGTTATGAGACCAAACCCTCCCATCGGTAATTTATTTTCTGCAAGTTCTCCGGACCTGGCCACAGTGCGCGTCGGGTGGGCTTCCTTCGTTGGGCCAAAATGGGTGGCAAGTATGAAACCAAATAGCGTACATGGAATTAGTTGAAGTGGGACCAAACAAAGCGGGGCGAAACCAAGAATATCACCTCCCTTTAATAGTATGTATAGAATAAGTAAATCTCATCCAGTTTTGGAAACCCCGGTTTTGTTGGAAATGCCCTAGAGGTAATAATAAATTAGTTATTATTATATTTCCTTGTTCATGATAATCGTTTATTATCCATGCTAGAATTGTATTGATAGGAAACTCAGATACATGTGTGGATACATAGACAACACCATGTCTCTAGTAAGCCTCTAGTTGACTAGCTCATTGAACAATAGATGGTTACGGTTTCCTGAGCATGGAAATTGGATGTCGTTGATGACGGGATCACATCATTAGGAGAATGATGTGACGGACAAGACCCAATCCTAAGCCTAGCACAAGATCGTGTAGTTCGTATGCTAAAGCTTTTCTAATGTCAAGTATCATTTCCTTAGACCATGAGATTGTGCAACTCCCGAATACCGTAGGAATACTTTGGGTGTACCAAACGTCACAACGTAACTGGGTGGCTATAAAGGTGCACTGCGGTTATCTCCGAAAGTGTCTGTTGGGTTGGAACGAATCGAGACTGGGATTTGTCACTCCGTGTAACGGAGAGGTATCTCTGGGCCCACTCGGTAGGACATCATCATAATGTGCACAATGTGACCAAGGAGTTGATCACGGGATGATGTGTTATGGAACGAGTAAAGAGACTTGCCGGTAACGAGATTGAACGAGGTATCGGGGTACCGACGATCGAATCTCGGGAAAGTATCGTACCGATAGACAAAGGGAATTGTATACGCGATTGATTGAATCCTTAACATCGTGGTTCATCCGATGAGATCATCGTGGAGCATGTGGGATCCAACATGGGTATCCAGATCCCGCTCTTGGTTATTGATCAGAGAGTTGTCTGGTCATGTCTGCATTATTCCCGAGCCCGTAGGGTCTACACACTTAAGGTTCGATGACGCTAGGGTTATAGGGAAAGTATGTACGCGGTTACCGAAGGTTGTTCGGAGTCCCGGATGAGATCTCGGACGTCACGAGGAGTTCCGGAATGGTCCGGAGGTAAAGATTTACATATGGGAAGTCCAGTTTTGGTCACCGGAAAAGTTTCGAGTGCTATCGGTAACGTACCGGGACCACCGGGAGGGTCTCGGGGGTCCACCAGGTGGGGCCACCAGCCCCAGAAGGCTGCCTGGGCCAAGTGTGGGAGGGGACCAGCCCCAGGTGGGCTGGTGCGCCCCCCACCAAGGCCCAAGGCGCATGGAGAGTGGGAAGGGGGCAAACCCTAGGTCCAGATGGGCCTTAAGGCCCACCCTAGGGTGCCCCCCTCTCCTCTCCCCTTTGGCCACCACTCTAGATGGCATCTAGGGCTGCCACCACTCCTAGGGAGGGAACCCTAGAAGGGGGCGCAGCCCCTCCCCCCCCCTATATATACTTGATGTATTGGGGGCTACCCAACATATGATTTGATCTCCCTCTTGGCGCAGCCCTACCTCTCTCCCTCCTCGTCTCTCGTAGTGCTTGGCGAAGCCCTGCTGGAGTCCCGCGCTCCTCCACCACCACCACGCCGTCATGCTGCTGCTGGACGGAGTCTTCCCCAACCTCTCCCTCTCTCCTTGCTTGATCAAGGCATGGGAGACGTCACCGGGCTGCACGTGTGTTGAACGCGGAGGCGCCGTTGTTCGGCGCTTAGATCGGAATCGACCGCGATCTGAATCGCCACGAGTAGGACTACCTCATCAGTGTTCTTGCAACGCTTCTGCTTAGCGATCAACAAGGGTATGTAGATGAACTCCCCTCCCCCTCGTTGCTAGATTACTCCATAGATTGATCTTGGTGATGCGTAGAAAATTTTAAATTTCTGCTACGATGCCCAAAAGTGGTATCAGAGCTAGGTCTATGCGTAGTTTCTATGCACGAGTAGAACACAAGTTGTTGTGGGCGTCGATTTTGTCAATTTACTTGCCGTTACTAGTCTTATCTTGATTCGGCGGCATCGTGGGATGAAGCGGCCCGGACCGACCTTACACGTACTCTTACGTGAGACATGTTCCACCGACTGACATGCACTAGTTGCATAAGGTGGCTAGCGGGTGTCTGTCTCTCCCACTTTAGTCGGATCGGATTCGTTGAAAAGGGTCCTTATGAAGGGTAAATAGAAATTGCCATATCACGTTGTGGTTTTGGCGTAGGTAAGAAACGTTCTTACTAGAAACCCATAGCAGCCACGTAAAACATGCAACAACAATTAGAGGACGTCTAACTTGTTTTTGCAAGGTATGCTATGTGATGTGATATGGCCAAAAGGATGTGATGAATGATATATGTGATGTATGAGATTGATCATGTTCTTGTAATAGGAATCACGACTTGCATGTCGATGAGTATGACAACCGGCAGGAGCCATAGGAGTTGTCTTAATTTATTTATGACCTGCCTGTCAACATAAACGTCATGTAATTACTTTATTTTATTGCTAAACCGTTAGCCATAGTAGTAGAAGTAATAGATGACGAGACTACTTCATGAAGACACGATGATGATGATGATCATGGCGCCCCGAAGATGGAGATCAAAAGGAGCAAAATGATATTGGCCATATCATGTCACTATTTGATTGCATGTGATGTTTATCATGTTTTACATCTTATTTGCTTAGAACGACGGTAGCTTAAATAAGATGATCCCTCACAATAATTTCAAGAAAGTGTTCCCCCTAACTATGCACCGTTGCGAAGGTTCGTTGTTTCGAAGCACCACGTGATGATCGGGTGTGATAGATTCTAACATTCGAATACAATGGGTGTAAGCCAGATTTACAGACGCAATACACTTAGGTTGACTTGACGAGCCTAGCATATACAGACATGGCCTCGGAACACGGAAGACCGAAAGGTCGAACATGAGTTGTATAGAAGATACGATCAACATGAAGATGTTCACCGATGATGACTAGTCCGTCTCACGTGATGATCGGACACGGCCTAGTTGACTCGGGTCATGTATCACTTAGATGACTAGAGGGATGTCTATCTGAGTGGGAGTTCATTAAATTATCAGATGAACTTAATTATCATGAACATAGTCAAAATGACTTTGCAAATTTTGTCGAAGCTTACACTTCAGTTCTACTATTTTAGATATGATCCTAGAGAAAATTTAGTTGAAAGTTGATAGTAGCAATTATGCGGACTGGGTCCGTAAACTGAGGATTGTCCTCATTGCTGCGCAAAAGGATTATGTCCTTAATGCACCGCTCAGTGAGCTGAACCTCGAGCATCGGTTGTGGATGTTGCGAACATTTGACATACACGTTTTGATTACTACATGATAGTTCAATGCGTAATGCTAAATGGTTTAGAATTGAGGCACCAAAGACGTTTTTGAAACATCGCAGAACATATGAGATGTTCCAAGGACTGAAATTGGGATTTCAGGCTAGTGCCCACGTCAAGAGGTATGATACCTCTGACAAGTTTCTTAAGCATCCAAACTAAGGGAGAAAAGCTCAATCGTTGAGCATGTGCTCAGATTGTCTGAGTACTACAATCGCTTGAATCGAGTGGGAGTTAATCTTCCAGATGAGATAGTGATAGTTCTCCATAGTCACTGCAACCAAGCTATTAGAGCTTAGTGATGAACTATAACATATCAAGGATAGACATGATGATCCTTGAGCAATTCGCGATGTTTGACACCGTGAAAGTAGAAATCAAGTAGGAGCATCAATTGTTGATGGTTAGTAAAACCACTAGTTTCAAGAAGGGCAAGGGAAAGAAGGGATACTTCATGAGACGGCAAATCAGTTGCTGCTCTAGTGAAGAATTCCAAGGTTAAACCAAACCCGAGACTAAGTGCTTCTATAATGAGGGGAACGGTCACTGAAGCAGAACTACCCTAGATACTTGGTAAATGAGAAGGCTGGCAAGGTCGACAGAAGTATTTTGAATATACATTATATTATTGTGTACTTTACTAGTACTCCTAGTAGCACCAGGGTAATAAATACCGGTTGGGTTGCTAAGTGTTAGTAACTCGAAATAAAAGGCTACGGAGACTAGCTAAAGGTGAGATGATGATATGTTGGAAGTGTTTCCAAGGTTGATGTGATCAAACATCGCACGCTCCCTCTACCATCGGGATTGGTGTTAAACCGAAATAATTGTTATTTGGTGTTTGCGTGGAGCATAGACATGATTGGATTATGTTTATCGCCACACGGTTATTCATTTAAGGAGAATAATGGTTACTCTGTTTATTTGAATAATACCTTCAATGGTCTTGCACCTAAAATGAATGGTTTATTGAATCTCGATCGTAGTGATACACATGTTCATGCCAAAAGATATAAGATAGTAATGATAGTACCACATACTTGTGGCACTGCCATTTGAGTCATGTTGGTGTAAAACGCATGAAGAAGCTCCACGTTGATGGATCTTTGGACTCACTCATTTTTGAAAAGATTGAGACATGCGAACCATGTCTATTGGTAGATATGCATGAAGAAACTCCATACAGATGGATCGTTTGGACTCACTTGATTTTGAATCACTTGAGACATGCAAATCATACCACATGGGCAAGATGACTGAAAGACCTCGTTTTCAGTAAGATGGAACAAGAAAGCAACTTGTTGGAAGTAATACATTTTGATGTGTGCAGTCCAATGAGTGCTGAGGCACGCAGTGGATATCGTTATGTTCTTACTTCACAGATGATTTGAGTAGATGCTGAGTATATTTACTTGATGAAACGCAGGTCTGAATTATTGAAAGGTTCAAGTAATTTCAGAGTGAAGTTGAAGCTCATCGTGACCAGATGATAAAATTTCTATGATATGATCATAGAGATGCATATTTGAGTTACGAGTTTGGCACACAATTAAGACATTGTGGAAATTGTTTCACACTAATACCGCCTGGACCACCATAGTGTGATGGTGTGTCCGAACATCACAACTGCACCCTATTGGATATGGTGCATACCATGATGTCTCTTATCGAATTACCACTATCATTTATGGGTTAGGCATTAGACACAACCGCACTCACTTTAAATAGGCACCACACAATTCCGTTGAGACGACACCGTATGAACTATGGTTTAGAGAAACCTAAGCTGTCGTTTCTTAAAAGTTTGGGGCTGCGATGCTTATGTTTCAGGCTATTAAGCTCGAACCCAAAGCGGATAAATACATCTTCATAGAATACCCAAAAGTAGTTGGGTATACCTCCTATTTTAGATCCGGAAGCAGAAGTGATTGTTTCTAGAAATAGGTCCTTTCTCGAGGAAAAGTTTCTCTCGAAAGAATTGAGTGGGAGGATGGTGGAGACTTGATGAGGTTATTGAACCGTCACTTCAACTAGTGTGTAGCAGGGCACTTGAAATTGTTCCTGGGGCACCTACACCAATTGAAGTGGAAGCTTATGATAATGATCATGAAACTTCGGATCAAGTCACTACCAAACCTCATAGGTCGACAAGGATGTGTACTACTTCAGAGTTGTACATAATCCTGTCTTGGAAATCATGTTGCTAGACAACAATGAACCTACGAGCTATGGAGAAGCGATGGTGGGCCCGGATTCCGACGAATGGCTCAAGGCCATAAAATCCGAGAGAGGGTCCATGTATAAAACAAAGTATAGACTTTGAAAAGAACTACTTGATGGTCGTAAGGCTGTTAGGTGCAGATGGATTTTAAAAGGAAGATGGACAATGATGGTAAGTGTCACCATTAAGAAAGCTCGACTTGTCATTAAGATGTTTCCCGACAAGTTCAAAGGAGTTGACTACGATGAGACTTTCTCACTCGTAGCGATGCTAAGAGTCTGTTGGAATTATGTTAGCAGTTACTGCATTATTTATGAAAGCTTGCAGAAAGGATGTCAAAACATTGTTTCCTCGACGTTTTTCTTGAGGAAAGGTTGTATGTGATACAACCAGAAGGTTTTGTCAATCCTGAAAGATGCTAACAAGTATGCAAAGCTCCAGCAATCCTTCTAAGGACTGGAGTAAGCATCTCAGAATTGGAATGTACGCTTTGATGAGATGATCAAAGATTTTGGGTTTATACAAAGTTTATGAGAAACTTGTATTTCCAAAAAAGTGAGTGGGAGCACTATAGAATTTTCGATGAGTATATGTTGTTGACTATTATTGATCAGAAATGATGTAGAGTTTTTGGAAAGCATATAGGGTTATTTGAAAAGTGTTTTTCAATGGAAAACCTGGATTAAGCTACTTGTACATTGAGCATCAAGATCTATAAGGATAGATCAAAATAGCTTAATAGTAATTTCAAATGAACACATACCATGACAAAATTTTGAAGGAGTTCAAAAATAGATCGGCAAAGAAGGAGTTCTTGGCTGTGTTATAAGGTATGAGTATTGAGTAAAACTCAAGACCTGACCATGGCAGAATAGAGAGAAAGGACGAAGGTCATCCCCTGTGCTTTAGACGTAGGCTCTAAAGTATGCAATGTTGTGTACCACACCTGAAGTGTGCTAAGCCATGAGTCAATCAAGGGGTACAAGTGTGATCTAGGAATGGATCACAGGACAACGGTCAAGGTTATCCTTAGTAACTAGTGGACTAAGGAATTTTCTCGATTATGGAGGTGGTAAAAGAGTTCGTCGTAAAGGGTTACGTCGATGAAAACTTTCACACTAATCCGGATGACTCTGAGTAGTAAACCGGATTCGTATAGTAGAACAGTTATTTGGAATAGCTCCAACTAGCGCGTGGTAACTGCATCTACAAGATGACATAGAGATTTGTAAAGCACACATGGATCTGAAAGGTTCAGACTCATTGACTAATAAACCTCTCTCACAAGCAAGATATGAACAAACCCCATGGGTGTTGGATTCATTGCAATCACATAGTGATGTGAACTAGATTATTGACTCTAGTGCAAGTGGGAGACTATTGGAAATATGCCCTAGAGGAAATAATAAATTAGTTATTATATTTCCATGTTCATGATAATCATTTATTATCCATGCTAGAATTGTATTGATAGGAAACTCAGATACATGTGTGGATACCTAGACAACACCATGTCCCTAGTAAGCCTCTAGTTGACTAGCTCGTTGATCAATAGATGGTTACGGTTTCCTGACCATGGACATTGGATGTCGTTGATGATGGGACCACATCATTAGGAGAATGATGTGATGGACAAGACACAATCCTAAGCCTAGCACAAGATCGTGTAGTTCGTATGCTAAAGCTTTTCTAATGTCAAGTACTATTTCCTTAGACCATGAGATTGTGCAACTCCCGGATACCGTAGGAATAATTTGTCACACCCTAGCTGGTTCATGCATTAGAGTGTTGCATCATGTCTACTTTTACAGAAACTTGAAATGGGGATGACAGAACCCCCAGCCCCCATGGAAACAACTAGGGTTTACTAAAATTATTTTCAATGAACCCAAAATACCCTTCAAAAAATGTTCATCATTTCTGGATTGGGTTAAAACCCCTGGCAAAAATGGTGCACTCTTTCCTAGGACATTCTGGATTCTTTGAATTAAATCATAAGTATTTGAATTTGGGCATTTAAATGCTATAAAATATTTTAAATGCCCAAATAATTCTGGATTTAAGTGAGGGCTGTTAGGAATAATCCCAACAGAGCCCACAATTATTTTCAGGATTTTAGCAAGTGCCTAAGTATTTTTAATAAAGCCCTAAAGTTACAGAAAAATAGAAAAAGAAAACAAACAGGAAAGAGAGGAAGAGAAAGCTTACCTGGCGCCCACCCAGCAGGCCCACCTGCTGGCCCAGCCCAGCCAACGCTCCAGCGAGCTGCTTGGCTTGGCCAGGCAGGCAGGCAGCTGCTCGACGCCGGCACCAGTGCGTGCCACGCATCTGCCCACCGCCCTCCTTCCTCCCCTCGCCGCTCTACTAGCTTGGATGACCTCCACGTCGCGCACCGAACCCCCTGGACACGTCCATTCCACCCTGCCTCTCTCCCTCGCTCCCCACTACTATGGCCGACGCAGCCACTGCCGTTCCACCGCCGTAACCGTGCCCACCGTCGTCAACGCGCCGCTCCACCACCTGAAGCTCCGCCACTCCCTCCTCGACCGTCCCACCAAGCCACGCCCCGTCGGAGACCCCCAAGCGTCTTCATCGAGCTCGTCTTCAACCTCCTGCCGGCCAGATCGCCTCCGCCGCCCGCTTGCTCCGGCTCGTCTCCGACCTCGTCGTCAACTCCGTCGCAACCGCCGTGAGCTTAGCCACCTCCCTATCCTCTCCGCTCTCCTTCTCGTGCACCACAGAGAGCACATGGAGTTCGCCCGCACGCGCCGCCGCGGAGCTCATCGTCGACGAGGCTCCGGCCATGCCACGGCCACGCCACTTAGTCCACTAACTTCACCACATCCCCAGGAGCACAACGCACCACGCCCGTGCCTCGCCTTGCGTCCTAGTGACGTGTCCGAGCTCAACCGAGCTCCGGCCGCCGCCAAACTCTTCGTCGGCGCCGTTTCCGGCGACCCCAAGCCCAACCACCAGCACCAACCGTCGCGGCTCGCTCCCAGCTATCCATAGAGCCCAACGGCGCCCTGTAGGTGAAACCCACACCTGCACCGCCGTGTTTGGCCTTGCCGGCAGCTAAACGCCGGCAAGTTGACCCCGCTGACCCCGTTTGACCACGGGTGGGCCCAGTTTGACCCCCTGGATCAATGACAGGTAGGGCCCAGCCCTGCTGACTAATTAGGATTAGTATTAACTAATATCTAGTTAAACTAATCACACTGACACGCGGGACCCACTGTCAGGTTTGACCTGGACCGTCCCGTTGACCACTGACGTCACCCTGACGCACTGCTGACGCAATAACTAATTTCTGGATTTATTTTTATACAGAAAATTCCAGAAATTGTTGCAAACTTCAAAAATTCATAGAAATTATTCTGTAACTCCAAATGCAAAGATTTATATATGAATTTTGATCAGAAAAATTCAATCTATCCATTGGTAATGGTTTCATGCATGACAGAACAAGTTAACCTTGCTGTTTAAGCAAAATAAGATAATGCACTAAAATGGCTATGTTAAATGAACTAACATTTGAATCTTCGATTCAAATGAGTTCATTCCTTTCTGTTTTAGCTTGCATTAGGCCAAGACACATTCATATTGCCATGTCATAGCATGCATCATATTGTTGCATATCGTCATGTGTTGATTATGTTCGGTGTGTTTTTCGTGGTAGGTTATGTCTCCGAGGATAACCCCGAATATCCGTCTGAAGGGCAATACCCTACTACCACTACATCAGGCAAGCAACCCATTGATCATTCCGATACAAACCCATGTTCTCGCTTCTGCTCTTGTTTACTACATTAAGACAACGCGATTCAAACTGCTGTGTGTTGCGGTAGTTGAACCCACTTCCTTTGCATGACCTGTCATTGCCACAGTAACTAGATGAAACCCACTAGCATGTGTAGGAGTTGATTGAGCCATATTTTTGTTCCTACCATGCTATGCCTGCTATGCTTAGAGTTGTGTCAGGTCTGGTTCATCTGGGTGATGGCTAGAGTGAAATGATTATGTCGGTAATGTGAGGGGTGTGTTGAACATGTTTTGGTAAAGGTATCGATGAGAGGCCATGTAGGAGTACATGGTGGGTTGTTTCATTGAGGCCGTCCATAAGAACTGAGATCTGTATGCGTGATTTAAGATTCAGCTACTACCACACATTGGGCCCTGAAATATGACCCCGCTCGACTTACTGACCCCTCTTGTCCTCTCTCCAGGAGTTGTAACTAGTTTCTGGTGTTTGTAGGTTATGTGTTGGCGGCCGTGCATAGCGCTGACCCTAGGGGTGGGCTATGATGCGGTAGATACACCGTGGCACGGTGTACCGAGTCACCCGTTTGGTGTCTCGGGAACCCTGCACACATCGTTTGGGGCCGTTGAGGACACCCCTGCCGGATTTCCTTGCGGATGGAACCTGAATAGGCGATAAACCTGGACTAGACACTTGTGCGGTTAGTCAGGTCGTGGTGTACACCCACGTCGGTTTTCGCTTGAAGTCTGCCAAGCACATGTCGTGTGCAGACACAAAGTGGCGGAAACATGTGCGATGAAGTACACCCCTGCAGGGTATAAAACTATTCGAATAGCCGCGTCCGTGGTAAAGGACTAGTTGGTTGCCTATACAGTTCATAGACAAGTTAATGGATACTACTAAAAGACTCATGATAAGTGTGAGTACCGAGGATGGCCCTCTCGTAGGTTGACGAGGGAGGATCCCCGATGGAGTATTGTGTTGGTGATTAGTGGACTCGTGTGCGAAAACTATTTTATTAGTGGAGTCTCGTAGGATATCTTAGCCAAGAGTCAAAGCTGGCTTGCTGCAATAACTCCACCACCTTCTTGATAATGAGCATGTATAGTAGGTTCTGATGTAAGACTTGTTGAATACCTTTGTACTCATGTTTGCTTACTGTTTTCAGACGACAACACCGCCCCCTCCGATGGGTTCTACGTAGACCTTGATGTCGACGAGTGACTAGCCACCCAGGTGGTGGTCCAAGCCTTGGAAGGGCCCTCTATAGATAAATAGGCTTCTTCAAGCCTTTTTCCTTTCTAGTGTCTGTAGTCAGACTAAGTTGCTTCCGCATGTGCCTGTATGATTGTATGACTTGAGTGTCGGGTCGTGTGACCCCTACCTGTATGAATATGTTATGTATGGCTCCTCGAAGCCTTTTTAAATAAAGTACTTGAGTTGTAGAGTTTTGTTGTGATGCCATGTTGTATGTACTCATATCGGGCATATTGTGTGTATGGTTGAAATTCTTGGTATGACTGGGATCCGATAATCTAGTTGTTTATCCTTGGCAGCCTCTCATATGGGGAAATGTAGTCTAGTGCTTCCTGAGCGATAGTAGTCTGCTACAGCCCGGTTCACCGGAGTCCTGCTAGCCCAGCACTACTGCTCTGGACACTTGATTGGCCGGCATGTGTTTCACTTTGTTCCTGTGTCTGTCCCTTCGGGGAAATGTCACGCAGTGACATCCGGAGTCCTGCCTAGCCTGCTACAGCCCGGGTTACCGGAATCCTGTTAGCCCAGTGCCACAGCCCGGATTCACACGTTGATGACCGACATGCTCGATGTGATTCATGTATGCCTGTCCCCATGGGTTAGTGCCGCTTTGGGTTCACGACTAGCCATGTCGGCCTGGGTTCTCCGTCATATGGATGCTAGCGACACTATCATATACGTGAGCCAAAAGGCGCAAACGGTCCCGGGCCATGGTAAGGCGACACCCGTGGGGATACCATGCGTGAGGCCGCAATGTGATATGAGGTGTTACCGGCTAGATCGATGCGACTTGGAATCGGGGTCCTGACATACTTTAGGTGTACTAGACGTCACAACGTAACTAGGTGGCTGTAAAGGTGCACTGCGGGTATCTCCGAAAGTGTTTGTTGGGTTGGCACGAATCGAGACTGGGATTTGTCACTCCGTGTAACGGAGAGGTATCTCTGGGCCCACTCGGTAGGACAACATCATAATGTGCACAATGTGACCAAGGAGTTGATCACAGGATGATGTGTTACGGAACGAGTAAAGATACTTGCCGGTAACGAGATTGAACGAGGTATCGAGATACCGACGATCGAATCTCGGGCAAGTATCGTACCGATAGACGAAGGGAATTGTATACGGGATTGATTGAATCCTTGACATCGTGCTTCATCTGATGAGATATCGTGGAGCATGTGGGAGCCAACATGGGTATCCAGATCCCGCTGTTGGTTATTGACCAGAGAGACGTCTTGGTCATGTCTGCATTATTCCTGAGCCCGTAGGGTCTACAGACTTAAGGTTCGATGACGCTAGGGTTATAGGGAAAGTATGTACGCGGTTGCCGAATGTTGTTTGGAGTCCCGGATGAGATCCCGGACGTCACGAGGAGTTCCGGAATGGTTTGGATGTATAGATTTATATATGGGAAGTCCCGTTTTGGTCACCGGAAAAGTTTCGGGTGCTATCGGTAACGTACCGGGACCACCGGGAGGGTCCCGGGGGTCCACCAGGTGGGGCCACCAGCCCCAGAAGGCTGCGTGGGCCAAGTGTGGGAGGGGACCAGCCCCAGGTGGGCTGGTGCGCCCCCCACCAAGGCCCAAGGCGCATGGAGAGTGGGAAGGGGGCAAACCCTAGGTCCAGATGGGCCTTAAGGCCCACCCTAGGGCGCCCCCTCTCCTCTCTCCTTTGGCCGCCACCCTAGATGGCATCTAGGGCTGCCGCCCCCCTAGGGAGGGAACCATAGAAGCGGGCGCAGCCCCTCCCCTCCCCCTATATATACTTGAGGTATTGGGGGCTGCCCAACATATGATTTGATCTCCCTCTTGGCGCAGCCCTACCTCTCTCCCTCCTCGTCTCTCGTAGTGCTTGGCGAAGCCCTGCTGGAGTCCCGCGCTCCTCCACCACCACCACGCCGTCGTGCTGATGCTGGACGGAGTCTTCCCCAACCTCTCCGAGGGAGTCTTGGATTAGGGGGTCTCCGGACAGCCGGACTATATCGTTTAGCCGGACTGTTGTACTATGAAGATACAAGATTGAAGACTTCGTCTTGTGTCCGGATGGGACCCTACTTGGCGTGGAAGGCAAGCTAGGCAATACGTATATGGATATCTCTTCCTTTTGAACCGACCTTGTGTAACCCTAACCCTCTCTGGTGTCTATATAAACCGAAGGGTTCTAGTCTGTAGGACAACAATCACAACATACAATCATACCATAGGCTAGCTTCTAGGGTTTAGCCTCTCTAATCTCGTGGTAGATCTACTCTTCTACTACCCATATCATCAATATTAATCAAGCAGGACGTAGGGTTTTACATCCATCAAGAGGGCCTGAACCTGGGTAAAACATCGTGTCCCCTGCCTCCTGTTACCATCCAGCCTAGACGCACAGTTCGGGACCCCCTACTCGAGATCTGCCGGTTTTGACACCGACATTGGTGCTGTCATTGAGAGTTCCTCTGTGTCGTCGCCGTTAGGCTTGATGGCTCCTACTATCATTGATAGCGATGCGGTACAGGGTGAGACTTTTCTCCCCGGACAGATCTTCGTATTCGGCGGCTTTGCACTGCGGGCTAATTCGCTTGGCCATCTGGAGCAGGTTGAAAGCTACGCCCCTGGCCATCAGGTCAGATTTGGAAGTTTGAACTACACGGCCGACATCTGCGGAGACTTGATCTTCGACGGATTCGAGCCACAGCCGGGCGCGCCGCACTGTCGCAATGGGTATGACCTAGCTCTGCCGCCGAACAGTACCCCAGAGGCTGCGCTCGCATTAGTTCTGACCCTTAGCTCGGAGCCAACTGCGCCAATCGAGGACGGGTGGTTAGACATCGCCTCAGGGGCTGCAGTCTCAACGACGATCAAGCCAAACACCAGCATAATCCTCTGTGCAGCCCGTGACTCCAAGGCGTCGGACTCTATTTCTGACTCTTAACCATCTGCGCCCCTGCCAATCAAATCCGATTGGGCATCGATCATGGAATTCACCGCCGCAGATATCTTTCAACACTCGCCCTTCAGCGACATTCTGAATTCACTAAGGTCTCTCTCTTTGTCAGGAGATCCCTGGCTGGATTATGGCCAACAGGATTGGGATGCGGACGACGAAGAAATTCGACGCCCACCCACCACCCACTTCATAGCCACTGTCGATGATTTAACTAACATGCTCGACTTCGACTCCGAAGACATCGACGGTATGGACGACGATGTAGGAGACGAACATGAACCAGCACCTATAGGGCATTGGAAAGCCACCTCGTCATATGACATATACATGGTGGATACACCCAACAATTTCAATGGCGACGAGATAGCGGAGGATGACCCCTCCAAGAAGCAACCCAAGAGCCGGCGTCAGCGGCGCCGCTCTAAGTCCCGCCAAAGCAAAAGTGGTGATACCGGCACAAGATAATAACACTCCAGATAGTGCCGAAGAAAACAACAAACCCCTCCAGCAAGATTTAGAGTAGGAGGATGGAGGAGCCAGCTCTCCTGAGAGAGCGGCAAACGGAGAGGAGGAGGATGACAATTACATCCCCCCCCTCCGAAGACGAGGCAAGCCTCGGCGACGATGAGTTCACCGTCCCAGAGGATCCCGTCGAACAAGAGCGATTCAAGCTCCGGCTTATGGCCACGGCAAATAGCCTGAAGAAAAAGCAGCATCAGCTTCAAGCTGATCAAGATCTGCTAGCTGACAAATGGACTGAAGTCCTCGCGGCCGAGGAACATAAACTCGAGCGCCCCTCCAAGAGTTACCCAAGGCGCAGGTTACTACCCCGACTGGAGGAAGAAGCGTATGATACGGCTGATCGGCCACCTCATGGCCGCGATAGAGAGGCATTCCAGCCAAAAGCTTAGCCTCCACCCCAATGCGATTCAAATAAAAAGGCATGGGGAGATACGCTAGACCCGCGAGACATATTGGAGGACAAGGAAAAGCATTCCAGATCGATCTACGGATCGCGAGGGCGCACCACTCTGCGAGACGACAAACGTCACGCTGGATACAGAAGCAAATCCGGCCGGGCCGAACACAGCGGGCAAGACCCATTCGAGCTGCGTCGCGATATAGCCCAAATACAGAGGCGCCGCACACCCCTTATGCTTCACAGACGAAGTAATGGAACATCAATTCCCAGAAGGTTTCAAACCTGTAAATATTGAATCATACGACGGCACAACAGATCCCGCAGTATGGATTGAGGATTTCCTCCTCCACATCCACATGGCCCGCGGCGATGACTTACACGCCATCAAATACCTCCCACTAAAGCTCAAAGGACCAGCGCGACATTGGTTTAACAGCTTGCCAGCGGACTCCATTAGCTGTTGGTAAGATCTAGAAGCCGCATTCCTCGACAACTTCCAGGGCACTTATGTGCGACCACCAGACGCCGATGATTTGAGCCACATAATTCAGCAGCTAGAAGAATCGGCCAGGCAATTCTGGACTCGGTTCCTTACAAAGAAAAATCAAATCGTCGACTGTCCGAATGCGGAGGCCTTAGTGGCTTTCATGCACAACATCCGAGACGAGTGGCTAGCCCGGCACCTTGGTCAGGAAAAGCCGAAATCAATGGCAGCTCTCACGACACTCATGACCCGCTTTTGTGCGGGAGAAGATAGCTGGCTGGCTCGCAGTAATAACATATCAAAGAACCATGGTACCTCAGATACGAAGGACGGCAATAGTAGGTCACGTCGCAACAAGCATAAGTGCCGCATTTACAACGAAAATACTGAGGATACGACAGTCAATGCCGGATTCAAAGGCTCTAAACCCGGTCAGCGGAAAAAGCCATTCAAACAAAGTACGCCAGGTCCGTCCAGCTTGGATCGTATACTCGATCACTCGTGTCAAATACACGGCACCCCAGACAAGCCAGCCAATCACACCAACATGGATTGTTGGGTGTTCAAGCAGGCCGGCAAGTTAATTGCCGGAAACAAGGACAAGGGGCCGCATAGCGATGACGAGGAGGAGCCCCGGCAGCCGCACACTGGAGGACAGAAGAGGTTTCCCCCGCAAGTGCGGACGGTGAACATGATATACGCAACCCCCACATCCCCAAGAGGGAGCGGAAGCGTGCGCTCAGTGACGTATATGCGTTGGAGCCAGTCGCCCCAAAGTTCAACCCTTGGTCCTCCTACCCGATCACCTTCGATCGCAGGGACCACCCCACTAGTATCCGTCATGGCGGATTCGCCGCACTGGTCCTAGACCCAATCATCAACGGATTTCACCTCACTCGAGTCCTTATGGCCGGCGGCAGCAGCCTGAACCTGCTTTATCAGGACACGGTGCGCAAAATGGGTATAGACCCCTCAAGGATCAAACCCACAAAAATGACCTTTAAGGGCGTCATTCCAGGTGTAGAGGCCCATTGCACAGGCTCAGTTACACTGGAAGAGGTCTTCAGATCCCCGGATAATTTCCGAAGCGAAGAGTTAATCTTTGATATAGTCCTGATCCGCAGTGGTTATCATGCGCTGCTCGGGCGAACCACATTCGCTAGATTCAATGCGGTACCGCATTATGCATACCTCAAGCTCAAGATGCCAGGACCTCGCAGAGTTATTAGAGTCAATGGAAACACAGAGCGCTCTCTCCGAACAGAGGAGCACACTGTGGCCCTCGCAGCAGAAGCGCAAAGCAACCTCTCAAGGCAATCAACCAGTTCAGCGCTTCACAGCCCGGAAAACTTCAAGCGCGCTCGGGGCAATCGGCAAATAGACCGCCTGGCGCGATCTGAGCTTGCGTAGCAATATGGCGGCCACCCCAATCGCAGCCCAGTGGCGAAACTCATGCCGCACGTACAAAATTACACATTAAAAATACCATGGGCACAGGTGGAGAGGGGGGCACAACTGTGGCACACCCCAAAACGTGGCCTAAACCGCACTAGGGGATTCTCGTTTGGTTATTTTTCTTTTTCTTTCAGGACCTTAATCTCTGGAAACACTGTCCAGCAGCACTGTTGCCGAACACATGATGCAGCAACCAAGGAGGTAGACAACTACGTTATACCACGGAATTCCCAGGTTGATAACAGTAACGAGTGAAATATTCAATTTAATATCATTCCTCAGCTTGCCGTTGGAAGGGACATAGTCCTACTCTTTGCTTATCGCACTATCTGTATCACTCTGCTTTAACGCAATTTTTTAATAAACAAACGCATGACATTATGACTATTATTGCATTCTTGTTATATATATATATATATCTATGTGTTCATTAATGACACCTTGCAACCGTACACTCTGGTACGGCCAATAGACCAGGGGCTTACGTACCCCACAATGCGGTGTGAAAAAGTCCGAACACTTCCACAAGTGCGGCAACCCGAACTTATAGCATTAGATGCATCAGCTCCGAATCATGTCTTTGGTCAAATGTTGGGTTTGCCCGGCTCCTATGTTTTGGTACCTTACGTTCCGCTCTAACGGCTAAGGTAGCACTAGGAGAACTACTGTGATTGTGCCCCAGTTCTGCTGGGTTCAGCACCTCAGTAGAGAAAGCTAAAACTGAATGTCATGATAAGGCAAGAGACTGGTCGCTGTTCAGCTAGGTTTTTCGAGTCCCTAAAGACTTATGCCTCTTAGGGCGAGGGGCCGGCCCTGTTCGGCTTACAGGCGTGTTTCGCGCCCCGAATTCAGCCTTCCAAATACCAGGGGCTTCGCTGAAATTTAAAATTATAGAATTCTATGGCTAAGTAAGAGTGATAAAGCATTATTAGTCCGGTTGCCTTGTTCGTTGTGCTGAGCACCTCCCTCGAAGGACTCAAATATGGGAACAAGAGTGCTCAGGTTTATCCCGAACACCCCAGCACTCGTGGGATGGGGGCAGAAGACGAGGACTAGGCATCTCTCCGATTGGATAAACAGCCAAACAGAAGGTAATATTTTAAAATCAAACAAGCGTTGCATAGCGCATATGAAACATGTTTTCATAAATACAGGATAAAACGAGCGAGTTTACTCAAATATTACATCTTTTGAACACTCATTCGCGATAAGACGGGCACCCGACAGAACACCCTCGTAGTACATCTCGGGGTGGCGGTGCTCCTTGCCCTCCGGCGGCCCCTCCTTGATCAGCTTCATGGCGTCTAGCTTGACCCACTGCAATTTCACATGGGCGAAAGCCTGGCGTGCACCTTCAATGCAGATGGATCGCTTGACGACCTTCAGCCGTGGGTAGGCATCCACAAGCCGCCTCACTAGGCTGAAGAAGCTGCTCGGAAGGGCGTCGCCAGGCCACAGCCAGACTATAAAGCCCTTCATGGCCTGATCGGCCGCCTTATGTAGCTCGACCATCAGCTTCAGCTGGTTGCTCATCGGCACCGGATGTTCGGCCTCAGCATACTGAGACCAGAACAACTTCTCTGTCGAGCTTCCGTCCTTGGCCTGGTAAAATTGTGCGGCATCGGATACACTGCGGGGAAAATCTGCGAATGCTCCTGAAGAGCTCCGGATCCGGGTAAGTAATCGGTAATTTACTTTTACATGCTTGCTTTGCATATAGAAAGCCTTACCCGCTGCTATCTTCTTCATTGCGTCGATCTCCTAGAGGGCCTTCTCGGTCTCGGCCTTGGCACTCTTTGCGCTCTCAAGGGTCGCGACAAGCTCAGACTCTCGCGTCTTCGAGTCAAGCTCCAACGCCTCGTGCTTTGTCGCGAGAGCCTGGAGCTCTTGCTGCACCTCGCCCACCCGAGCCTCGTGCTTCTCTCGCTTGGTGCGCTCCCTGGCCGCTGTATCTTCGGCCTTGGTTAGCGCTTGCTTCAGGGTCGCCACCTCGGTCATGGCCCCTGACAAACATACGATGATCCTGTCATTTTGCAATCGCGTCCTTCTTTACATATCTATAGACGGGGTATTACTTACCCTTGTTCTCCTCGAGCTACCTCTTGGCAAGGCCGAGCTCTTTCCTGGACCCCTCGAGGTCCTGCTTCAGTACGGCAACCTCCACAGTCAGTGCGGCGGACGCCAGCAGCGAAGCCTACATACGCATATTGACACACCTATATTAGATTCCTGCGATATTATTTGATCCTTTGTTCGGCTTTTCTTTGTGAACACCGAACAAAGCATCAGGGGCTACTGTCTATGCGGTAATATTTCTGCTACATTTTAAAAAACACTTACCTCGAAGCCTGTTAGAAGGCTGGCACAGGCTTCAGTCAATCCTCTCTTGGCAGACTGAACCTTCTGGATCACCGCACTCATGATAGTGCGGTGCTCCTCGTCGATGGAAGCGCTGCGAAGCGCTTCCAGCAAATTGTTCGACACCTCTGGATGGACAGAGGTCACCGGCATAGGCGTCTTGCCCCTCTTAGAAGGAGGCCACCTGCCGAGCCCGGAACCGCTGGAGGGTCCAGCGCGGTGTTCGGCTGATGGCCGAACTCGGAACTCTCGGGGGCCCGGTCCCCTCGGCTCCCAGAGTCCGGAAGGTCGCCTTGAGGCGCCTCCGAGACTGTCTCCCCTCGATCCGGTGCCTCTTGAGACAACACCTCGGCGTCGTCGGCAGGATGAGTGGAGGTGGCGGTCGGGACTGGATCGCTATCCATGTCCGAGAAGCCCAAGGAGCCGTCCGATGACACCTCGATATTGGCTCGGGGCGGCCTGCATAATTATGTTTGGCGATTAGGGAAAGCAGTGTGACTAATGAATCCTATGAGTTACTCTGGTATCCAAATACTTACGATCTCCCCGGGGGCTTGACCCTGGGCAACAACTCATTTTCGCCTTCGTCGGCGGCGGTGGAACCGTCCGGAAGGAGAGTCCTTCTCTTCTTGGATCCTCCGGCCTCCCCAGTTGCGGCGGCCTTCCTTTTCTTGTCTCCCCCAGTCGGCGGGGGAGCATCTTCTTCTTCTTCTTCCTCGTCTTCGGGCGAAGAGTGCGCCGCAGAGTCATCGGACGGTGAGTCCGACGACGCCTGGTGTCGGGAACTCTTTCGGGTTCCCTTGGCCTTCTTGGTCTTCTCCGGCACCTTATAAGGGGCCGGAGTCAGCATCTTTGCCAGAAGAGCTTCTACGGGGCCTTCGGGCAAAGGAGCCGGACAGTCGATCTGTCCGGCCATCTTCTGCCAGTCCTGTTAAAGGTACGGGAGTTTAGATCCCGCACAGAGTCAATCTATATAAAATAAGTATCCAGTGAAAGGTAAAGCAGCTTACCGCACTGGCTTGGCACTTCGCGCTGAATCCGCGATTCTCGATAATAGGGGGGGGGACTTTGGCACTTTTAAACAGCACCCTCCAGGCATCTTCATGAGTCGTGTCGAAGAGCATGTTTTCAGAGTTCGGTGCTGCGCCGGATTGAACTCCCACAAGTTGAACTCCCGTTGTTGGCACGGGAGTATCCGGCGGATGAGCATGACTTGGACTATGTTGACGAGCTTGTGCTTCTTGTCCACCATATTTTGAATACATGTTTAGAGTCCGGTTAGCTCTTTCGAATTACCCCAGGACAAGCCCTTCTCTTTCCAGGAGGTGAGCCGCGTGGGGATGCCAGATCGGAACTCGGGGGCCGCTGCCCATGCAGGGTCGCGCGGCTCGGTGATATAGAACCACCCCGATTGCCATCCCTTTATGGTTTCCACAAAGGAGCCCTCGAGCCATGTTATGTTGGGCATCTTGCCCACCATGGCGCCTCCGCACTCTGCTTGACATTGAAGGTCTTCAGCCATAAGCCGAAGTGGGGCTTGATGCGGAGGAAGGCCTCGCACACCACGATAAACACCGAGATGTTGAGGATGAAGTTCGGGGCCAGATCATGGAAATCCAGGCCGTAATAAAACATGAGCCCCCGGACGAAGGGATGGAGAGGGAATCCCAGTCCGCAGAGGAAATGGGTGAGGAATACTACCCTCTCATGGGGCTTGGGGGTGGGGATGAGCTGCCCCTCATCGGGGAGCTGGTGTGCGATGTCGTCGGGCAGGTATCCGACTCTCCTCAGTTTCTTGATGTCTCCCTCCGTGACGGAGGAGACCATCCACTTGCCTCCTGCTCCGTACATGGTTGGAGAAGGTTGAGGCGGAAGTATGGGCTTGGGCGCTAGAGCTTGAGTGTGCGAAAACGTATGAGCAAAGGAGGAAGAAGGCATGGATAGAAAGGTGAATCCTTATCCCTTTATATGGGCGGACGAAACTAAGCGTCCCCACTTGCCTGGTAAAACTCGCTTATCCCCCAAGCGCCACAATTGATGGCACAGTTGGGTTACCCACGCCCGTATTGATAAGAATCCCGTAATAAGGGGACACGATCTCTGCTTTGACAAGACGTGTCGAAAAACTGCCTCGCGTTATGTGCAGGGCTGGTTAAAAGGAACGGTTCGAATAATCACCGGGCCATGACATAACGTCATGCTACCAAAACTAGACAGAATTAGATATGCGAAAATATTATTCTCTCTACGGTGGAATGAGGAACTTATTTTGCAGGGTCGGACACTATCCTCATTTTCAAGTTCTTCTGTGATGTATTCGGAGAAGGAACCCGCCTTGCAATGCCGAAGAAAATACTGCGTGCCGGACTCATCGTCATTGAAGCCTGGTTCAGGGGCTACTGAGGGAGTCTTGGATTAGGGGGTCTCTGGACAGCCAGACTATATCCTTTAGCCAGACTGTTGGACTATGAAGATACAAGATTGAAGACATCGTCTCGTGTCCGGACGGGACTCTACTTGGTGTGGAAGGCAAGCTAGGCAATACATATATGGATATCTCTTCCTTTGTAACCGACCTTGTGTAACCCTAACTGTCGGTGTCAAAACCGGCGGATCTCGGGTAGGGGGTCCCGAACTATGCGTCTAGGCCGGATGGTAACAGGAGGCAAGGGACACAAAGTTTTACCCAGGTTCGGGCCCTCTTGATGGAGGTAAAACCCTACGTCCTGCTTGATTGATATTGATGATATGGGTAGTACAAGAGTAGATCTACCACGAGATCGGAGAGGCTAAACCCTAGAAGCTAGCCTATGGTATGATTGTTGTTCTGTATGTTGTCCTACGGACTAAAACCCTCCGGTTTATATAGACACCGGAGAAGGTTAGGGTTACACAAAGTCGGTTACAATGGTAGGAGATCTACATATCCGTATCGCCAAGCTTGCCTTCCACGCCAAGGAAAGTCCCTTCCGGACACGGGACGAAGTCTTCAATCTTGTATCTTCATAGTCCAGGAGTCCGGCTGAAGGTATAGTCCAGCCATCCAGACACCCCCTAATCCAGGACTCCCTCTGTAGCCCCTGAACTAGGCTTTAATGACGACGAGTCCGGCGCGCGGATTGTCTTCGACATTGCAAGGCGGGTTCCTCCTCCAAGTACTTCATAGAAGATTTTGAACACAAAGATAGTGTCTGGCTCAGGGCCAAGCCTTTATTCAAATCGTTTTATTGTCCCACCTCAGCGTGTCATGAGAGGCGGTTTCCTTGGCACGTCTTGTTAAAGCAGAGATCGTGTCCCCTTATTCCGGGATTCTCATCAATACGGGCGTGGGTAACTCAACCGCTTCTAGGACTCCTAGACTATAGGCAAGTCCAAACGGCCACGGAGAGGACGCTTGATATTCACCCTCTTTATAAAGGGACAAGGCTTTTATTTTTTCCCTTCCGTTCTCAATCGAATCCTTCCCCCACCTCAAGCTCAAACACCCAAAGTTCAGGTCAGGTGCTCCATACCTTCAATCATGTCCGGATCTAGCCTTCAAGGCCGATGGGTGCCTTCGTCTGTCATGGAAGAAGACATCAAAAAGTTGAGGGAGGCCAGATATCTGACCGCCAAGGTTTTGCATCGGTTGGCTGCCCGAGGGCAGGCCGTCCCCTCCCCCGAACCCAACGAGAACGTCGTGTTCGTATCGCACTTCCTTCGAGGTCTAGGCCTTGCTCTGGATCCTTTCGTTAGGGGTTTGATGTTTTATTACGGGCTAGATTTCCATGATCTAGCTCCGGACTCCTTTCTTCATATTACGACATTTATTGTCGTGTGTGAGGCCTTCCTCCGGGTTACCCCTCACTTTGGCCTGTGGCTCAAGACCTTTGAAGTAAAGCCGAAGATGATCGAGGGGCAACATGCAGCATGTGGAGGTGCCTCAATATGCAAGATGGCGGGAGCTCCATGGCCCAAAGGTTCCATTCCAGAGGTGTCTGAATTGTGGCAACAGGAGTGGTTCTACATCACGGCTCCTAGAAGTGCCAAGTGGGCAGCCGCCCCTGTTTTCCGTTCGGGCCCTCCAGCAAAACTGATGTCATGGATCAGTAGAGGTCTGAGCTGGGGTCCAGCCAAGGACGTGCCTATACTGCAAAGCCGCATTCGAGATCTCTTCAATGGAGATTTTAGTTTGGTTGCGGTAATACAAGTTATGCTAGTTCGTCAAGTCCAGCCTTGCAAACGCCGGCCCCTTCGCTTGTGGGAGTTCAATCCCGAGGGACCGCGTGTCATTCAAAATTTCCTCGGCCTGACGCACGAGGAGATGTACAAGTCATTCTTCGGACCTCAGGTAGAGTGTCCGGAAATCACCGAGGACGTGGGCCTGAGCAGTAACCGCGCCGCCAAACAGGTAAGGAATCTTCCGGCCAAACATACTATCTCTCATTTGTTACGAAGTTATTTCTGAGAGTTCGCTTTTTGACCAGGATTGGCTAACAAAGGCGAAGTTGATTCGGTGTTCGGCCCCCTTCCCTGAGGGTTTGGACAATCTGGTATTGGAAAAGATGCTCCAGGTCGCACCTTGCCCGGAGCCCTTGAAGGAAGATACTGGGGAGGATAATACGGGCAGACGCGGGCCCCAACGCTGCCCATTCTAACCGAGGGAGCGAGCGCCCCCATGAAGGAAGACGACCGGAGGAGGAAAAGGACTGCGCCCGGGGATTTGGAAGCCGAAGCTTCCAAACGGGAGAAGAAGTCTCCCACAGAGGGTCCTACCTTGGGGGGTGCTTTTGCCGCACAAAGTCCGCGGGGGGAGCAATTCTCCAGCGAGTCGTAAGTGACCCGAAATACTTTAATAGTACAAGTATGCCCTCCTTTTCTTCTGAGAAAATAACCACCGCATATATCTTTGCAGTTCGGGCCTTAGCCCCTCTCAAATGAGCTCGTCTTCGGGGGATCTTCTTCCAGAGATGATGGAGAGCGAAATGCCTCGTCCGGACTCCTCCGCTCTGGAAGCGGGCGACCCCGAAGTGTCATCACGGAGGGCCTCTCCAAGTCTGGTGAGGCCAGAAGATAATCCCATTGACCCCCGAAGCTCCCAGTGTCCGGCTCCCGAAGAGAGCGGACGAAAGAGTCCGGCACCGTCTGGTGTGCGATCGGATGTTCTGAGGGAGTTGGTGGGGCGAGCAGCCATATCAGATGAACACCATGTGCTGATGAATACGGTGATGGAGAGAATCTCGTCCGCCGAAAGCGGATTGCATGAAGCTTTCATGAGTCTACTGGCAGGCTTTGAGGTACGTAAAATAATGTATGATAGTCCTGCACATGCTAGGTGTGCCCTATGTAGATAGTAGCCCCTGAGACTCTGGTTGTCATCAGAAACGACGACGAACAGAGGATCATATTCCCAGGTAAGAACCATACTGCCTCTATGTGCAGGCGATGGAAGCTCCGGTGGCTAGCCGGACTAACGAGTTTGCCCATTTAAAACGGCAGTTGGATGCGGCAGACGCCGACATCGAGCTTGTTAACAAAAGGCTTGACGAGGCACAAGGTAAGTGTCATTATCTGGTAAACGCCACATAGTAAGAGCAGCATGATGCCAGCATCTTTAATATGTTGTGACTGCAGATGGAGCTGCCACTGTTGAAGCCTTGCGGGCAGAACTTGCCCGGGCCAAGGCACAAGCGAGGTTTAGTAATGCGGCTGCTTTGAAGAAGGCCGAAGATTTGAAGGCCGAGAAGGCCGCGCATGGCGAGAGCCGAGATAAGATGGCCAAGATGGCCATAGAATTAATAGCCGCCGCCGACTGTTGCCGGGTTCTTGAAAAGGAAAACCTAGCGAAGGCATCGGACCTTGAAAAGGCTGCTGCGACGAGAAAAGACATCCGCTCTGCTATGAGGGCGAAGAAGGAGAAGCTGCGGGAAGCCGGGGATATTGTAGCTGGGAAATCCTTTATGTTGTAGAGGAAGTTTGGAGATCCACGGTATGCCCCTCCGGATCAGCTGTGGAGTTCGGAGAATGTGTATATGGATTTGGCGGTGAGCGCTGCCGATGCGGCCAAGTACTTCCAGGGTCAGACGGACCGTGAAGTAGACCAGCTGTTTTGGAGATAATTCCATTCTCCCGAGCATCCGCTTTCATTGACTGACCAATTAGCCGAATGGGCCGAACTGAATAGGTTGTCCGGACTCGCCATAAGGTCTGTTGTGGATTAGCTATGGCCGGAAAGGTCAAAGCCGAACAGCTATTTCAGCTTGGTGCAGCAGTTCCTTGACGTGGTGCCGCGCATTAATGCGATGAAGAGGTCGACATGCATAGAGGGCTCACAGATGGCCTTTGCCCGTTTTAAAGCATACTGAGCGGAGATGGATGCTACCACTGTTGCAGCGCGGGATTCGGCCATAGGCCGAATGGCTGTTGAGCACTACTTTGAAGAAGTTCTTGAGGGTGCTCGTTTGATAGAGACCCAGTGCTCAAAAAATATTATGTTTGAGTGATACGTAATCTCATTGTAAGCGAAATGATTTTATAAATTTTTATAAGGCTATTTTTATACTTTTGCCTGAAAGTAATATGATGCCTCCTGGGCGGCCGTTTATGTATACATGTGTATAACCTGAAAGATTGCAGCCGCCGGCTTCGACCCCCACGCATATAATACGGAGGTGCTCACAAAAAACACGCGTTCACACTTAACCCAACATCTTGGTCCTATTAAGGAGGTGATAGCGGAGCGAGCGAGGCAACCGGACTATAATGCTTTAACAATTTAACTTAGCCATAGGAGTTTGACAGTGGGGCTACTAGATAGCCCCTAGTGGCTCCGCACTCTCCCGATCCCGGGGTGCATACATGCCTGGCCGGAAAACGGCCCTTCATTAAGGCGGAGGAATTCTAACATTCCAATAGGTCATCGAGTGGTTGACCAGTCTCATGCTATATCATGACAGTCAGTTTTCGGCTTTCTCTACTGAGGTGCTCGTCTGGATGAACCAGGGCACAATCACAGTAGTTCTCCTGGTGCTACCTTAGCTGGTAAAGCGGAACGTAAGGCACCAAAACACAGGAGCCAGGCAAACCCAACATTTGACCAAAGACAATGATTCGGAGCTGATGCATATAGGGCCAAACTCGCGACGCCGAACACTCCCTAAGGTATTCGGTCTTTGTGGTATAAACCGGGCCTAAATAATGGCCTTTGTAAGAAGCCCCTTGTGTCCAGGTACGTGCATTGTTCTAGCGTGGCCACATGCCAAGACGTCAGCATCCTTCTCAACGATGGATATGTATCAACAAGAGACAGTAAAAATGGTTTACACAGGGTCTTAATCTAAAAAGAATCCTTGGAGCGGGTCCCTGCTGCACGTCTGCGCCTGTGTCTCTGTTGTGCCGTATCCTGGACAGGTGTAGCACGATGATCGTCTGTAAAAGAGAGGAATTTAGGTGAAAAAGTTGTCGTGCAAAAAGGATAGTTTTTAAAGAAACCATGTATAATTCAAGATGAGAAAAAATTGCCACTTGTCTGCGCGCGTTGAGCCCCTTGTATTGACAAATAGGGGTGTGACCATTTGTTCGGTGTAAATAGCGGTGCCGGACTTGATTAGTTGTGTCTGAGGTCTTGACGACCTATTGGATGCTTTCGCTGGTCTGGGCGCCTTTAGTGTGCGCCTGCCAAGGCAGCCGCACTCTCTTCAGCGCGCAGAGATCGCTTGATATTTCCGTTCACTGAAATGATGCCACGTGGACCGGGCATCTTGAGTGTGAGGGAGGCATAGTGTGGTATTGCATTAAAGCGAGCGAAAGCTTCGCGTCCGAGCAGTGCTTGATAGCCACTTGGGCACGGAGCGATATGGAAGGTTAAATGCTCGCGACAGAAGTTACCGGGGGAGCCGAATATAACTTGTAGTAGGAGGGAGCCCGTACAACGAGCCCCTGGGCCTGGCGTTACTCCTTTAAAGGTAGTATTGCTATGGCGAATTTTTGTTGGGTCTAACCCCATCCCGCGGATCGTATGCTGATATATTAGGTTTAGATTGCTGCCACCGTCCATCAAGACTCGTGTGAAGTGATATCCGCCAATTACTGGGTCTAATACCAGGGCAGCCCATCCTGCGTGTCAGATACTTGCTGAGTAATCGCGATGGTCGAAATTGATCGGTTGAGACGACCAGTGGCAGGACTTCGCGCTGACAGGCACTTGGGTATATTTTCCTGGGAGTGCCGCGTTGTTTTCTCCCTTGATCACGTGTAACACGTTTACTGTTTTGACTTCTGGTGGAAATTTCTTTTGTTCCCCAGTGTCTTTCTTGGGAGGCTTGTCCTCGTCTTCACTTGGTGTATCCTGCCCCTTGTGTACGGCGTTGAGCTTGCCGGACTGCTTGAAGACCCAACATTCTCTGTGGGTATGATTAGCAGGTTTACCAGGGGTACTATGGATCTGACATACTTGGTCCAAAATTTTGTTAAGGCTGGACAGTTCATCCCTGGTGCCTTTAGAGGGCGGCTTTTGCTGACCTAGCCGAGAGCTTTTGAATCCGGCGTTTACTGCAGTGCCCTTCGTGCTGTCTTCTTTATTCCGGTGTTTGTTATTGCTGTTGCGCCATGATTTCCCGTTTCCATCTCTAACTCAGATGTACTGGGGTCGCTGGTGCTGCATCTGGCTAGCCAGCTGTCCTCACCTGCGCAAAAGCGGGTCATGAGGCTTGTTAATGCGGCCATCGTTCTCGGCTTATTTTGGCCGAGGTGTCTGGTGAGCCATTAGTCACGGACGCTGTGCTTAAAAGCTTCCAAGGCTTCGGCGTCCGGACAGTCGACAATCTGGTTCTTTTTAGTAAGAAACCTGTTCCAAAGCTTTCAGGCTGACTCTCCGGGCTGTTGAGTTATATGACTCAAATCGTATGCATCCGGAGGTCGGACATAAGTCCCTTGAAAATTTGTCCTAAAGGCGTCTTCGAGCTCTTCCCAGCTTCGAATGGAGCTTTCGGGGAGGCCTTTAAGCCAGTGACGAGCTGGCCCTTTGAGCTTGAGGGGTAAGTACTTGATGGCGTGGAGATCATCTCCTCGAGCCATATGGATATGAAGGATGTAGTCCTCAATCCAGACCCCAGGGTCTGTTGTTCCGTCGTATATCTCTATGTTTACAGGTTTGAATCCCTCTGGAAATTCTTGGTCCAGCACCTCATCGGTAAAACATAAGGGGTGTGCGGCACCCCTGTAGCTGGGTGTACCGAATTGTTCGGATGTTTGTTGTGTTGCATTGTATGCTGGGGCGCGCTTGCGTGGTCCATAGATGGATCTTGCTGCGCCGTCCTTTGGGTGCGAGCCCTCACATGGGTCGCGTGTTGTATTGTGAGTGGCGTTGTATGCCGCTCTGTGTTGGTAGAGGGGTCGTTTATCCGGCCAGGTGGCTGCTTTGATATTTGGTTGTGGGGGGTCTGAGGCCTCCTCATCGAATTCAGGTAGCAGCTTCCGCTTTGGGTAGCTCTTGGAGGGGCGATTGTTGCCGTACCTCGCTGCTGTGTTGAGTATTTTACTCCATCTGATTTGGAGTGTGTCTTGCGCAGCCTCGAGCCTTTGCTTCTGCTTTTTAAGACTCCTCGCGGTGGCAACAAGCCTTTTACGGGCATTCTGCTGCTCCGGGTGCCTGTCCGGCGTTATGTCGTCCGGACCATTATCCTTGATAGAATTTGTTTGTTCGGTTTGATTATCCGGATTGCCGCTGTCCGGCAGCAGTTCGCCCTGCTCCAGCGCTGGGTCTGTGTGATCGTTATTTCTGCCGAGGTGGGATTTGGGGCGGCGCTTGCGTCGCCGCTTTGACTGCTTCTCGAGGGAACAAGCCTTCGGTGCGTCCTTCCGCTCCTCGTCATCATCTTTTGGTGCGTCCACCATGTATACGTCATATGACGAGGTGGCTTTCCAGGGCCCAATAGGTGCTGGTTCTTCATCGTCTCCTTCATCGGCGTCCATACCGTCGATGTCTTCGGAGTCGAAGTCGAGCATGTTGGTTAAATCGTCGATAGTGGCTACAAAGTGGGTGGTGGGTGGGCTTTGAATTTCTTCATCGTCTGTATACCAACCTTGCTGACCGTAGTCCGGCCAGGGCTCTCCTGATAAAGAGAGAGACTTTAGTGTCTTCAGAATATCGCGGAAAGGCGAGTGCTGAAAGATGTCCGCGGCAGTAAACTCCATGATCGGCTCCCAATCGGATTCGATCGGCAGGGGTGCGGAGGGTTCGGAGTCCGGAGAGGAGTCCGGCTCCTTGGAGTCACGAGTCTCGCGGAGTGCGGGGATGGTGTTCGGCTCGATCGCCGTTGGGATCGCAGCCACCATGGCGGCGTCCAACCACCCATCCTCGATCGGCGCAGTTGGCTCCGAATTAAGGGTCGAAGCCGATGCGGGTGCAGCCTCCAGGGCACTGTTCGGCGGTAGAGCTAGATCATGCTCGTCGTGACAGTGCGGCGCGCTCGGCAGTGGCTCGAATCCGTCAAGGATTAAGTCCCCGCGGATGTCAGCCGTGTAGTTTAAACTTCCAAATCTGACCTGACGGCCAGGGGCATAGCTTTCGATCTGCTCTAGATGGCCAAGTGAATTGGCCCGTAGTGCGAAGCCGCTGAAGACGAAGATCTGTCCGGGGAGGAAGGTCTCACCCTGGACTGCATCGCTATTGATGATTGTAGGAGCCATCAAGCCTAACGGCGACGACACAGAGGAACTCTCAATGAAAGCACCAATGTCGGTGTCAAAACCGGTGGATCTCGGGTAGGGGGTCCCGAACTGTGCGTCTAGGCCGGATCGTAACAGGAGGCAAGGGACACGAAGTTTTACCCAGGTTCGGGCCCTCTTGATGGAGGTAAAACCCTACGTCCTGCTTGATTAATATTGATGATATGGGTAGTACAAGAGTAGATCTACCACGAGATCGGAGAGGCTAAACCGTAGAAGCTAGCCTATGGTATGATTGTTGTTCTGTATGTTTTCCTACGGACTAAAACCCTCCGGTTTATATAGACACCGGAGAAGGTTAGGGTTACACAAAGTCGGTTACAATGGTAGGAGATCTACATATCCGTATCGCCAAGCTTGCCTTCCACGCCAAGGAAAGTCCGTTCCAGACACGAGACGAAGTCTTCAATCTTGTATCTTCATAGTCCAGTAGTCCGGCTGAAGGTATAGTCCAGCCATCTGGACACCCCCTAATCCAGGACTCCCTCACCAACCCTGTCCGGTGTCTATATAAACTGAAGGGTTCTAGTCTGTAGGACAACAATCACAACAGACAATCATACCATAGGTTAGCTTCTAGGGTTTAGCCTCTCTGATCTCATGGTAGATCTACTCTTGTACTACCCATATCATCAATATTAATCAAGCAGGACATAGGGTTTTACCTCCATCAAGAGGGCCTGAACCTGGGTAAAACATCGTGTCCCCTGCCTCCTGTTACCATCCGGCCTAGACGCATAGTTCGGGACCCCCTACCCGAGATCCGCCGGTTTTGACACCGACACTCTCCCTCTCTCCTTGCTGGATCAAGGCATGGGAGACGTCATCGGGCTGCACGTGTGTTGAACGAGGAGGCGCCATTGTTCGGCGCTTAGATTGGAATCAACCGCGATCTCAATCGCCACGAGTACGACTACTTCATCCGCGTTCTTGCAACGCTTCCGCTTAGCGATCTACAAGGGTATGTAGATGAACTCCCCTTCCCCTCGTTGCTAGATTACTCCATAGATTGATCTTGGTGATGTGTAGAAAATTTTAAATTTCTGCTACGATCCCCAACAGGTTTTACACTTATTTTTGATTTCTTATTAATTTGTCGGTTTCTTTTTTT
This sequence comes from Triticum urartu, assembly GCF_003073215.2. NCBI lineage: Eukaryota > Viridiplantae > Streptophyta > Magnoliopsida > Poales > Poaceae > Triticum > Triticum urartu. The sequence continues at coordinate 524,459,829 of NC_053028.1, read as the reverse complement.
ATTTTTATTTTTATTTTTCTTTCTTTCGTTTTTGTTCCTTTTTTAAATGTTTTTCTACAATTTTTTCACAACTTTTTCAGAAAAGTTCCGGATTCCAAAAAATGTTTTTGTTTGAAAAATAGTTCGCAAATCTATTTTTTTTGAAATTTTGTTTGGCAGTTTAAAAAATTGTTTTCAATTTTTTTGTGTGTTTTCAAAATTTGTTCACGAGTTTAAGAAAATGTTCCTGTTTCCAAATTTTGTTTATGGAATTTCTAAAAATGTTCCCATTTTAACAAAAACACGTTTTCAATTTGTTTCTTGGGAGTTTTGGAAAATGTTTGTGTTTTCAAAAAATGTTAATATTTTTCAAAAGTATTTTTTCAATTTGTTCCCAAACCTTAATAGTGTTCGTGTTTCATACAACATCTACATATTCTTTTACTAAAAATGTGTTGGAAATTAAGAAAAAACAATTAGATCTACACTGCTGTTGTTTCTTATTGTGTTGCGCTACATTATAATTAGGAACACTCGCTAGTTCAAATGGGTTACAATACATAGTCTATAGCAGATATCTTTGGTTCAATCCCTGCATTTTTCTTTGAGGATTACCCATAATTTATTGATCATTATGAATGTTTATGGGAATACATTCTGGGTCATGAGGACGAATAATCCACAAATGGCGACCCTGATCAAGCATAGCTGAATGCTTGGCAAGGTTGTGAGCTCCACAATTTGATGCTCTCATTCAAAAATTACTAAACAACTAACAAAAGAACCTAGAATTAAATTCTTTGACAATGGCCGTGCTACATATCCATTCAATGTTGGTCGCTAGCTTCATGGGCTGGCCTAGTTGGAGATATCCGTTCGCTGCTGGTTGCCAGCTTCATGGGCTGCCCAGTCGCGATCCGCCTGTGCGTGCGGCCGACAATCTACATCAAAGGTACTTGCTGACAGTCTGAAGCAAATTCTCCCTCAGATTATTTCCAAAGAACAATTGTTTGTGCCCGGGAGGCTCATCACTGACAATGTCATCGCAGCTTACGAGTGCTTACACTATATGAAGAATAACAGGAGTAAGAAGAACTCTCATTGTGCCATTAAAGTAGACATACAAAAGGCCAATGATAGGTTGGAATGGGTATATCTGGAGACAATCATGCAGAAATTTCATTTGAGTGATTCCTTTGTGAGTGTAGTTATGAGAGGAGTTCGGTCTGTTTCATTCTTTTACTTTTCAATGGCAACCAAACTAGAGAATTTATCCCAACAAGGAGAATAAGGCAAGGGGATCCTATTTCGCCCTATCTGTTTATGTTGGCAGGTGAAGGCCTTTCTTGTTTGATCAATCATGCCAGCAATGGGGGAGTGCTTCTGGGAATGACAATTGCACCTCAAGCCCCAATGACCCATCATCTTGTATTTGCTGATGATTGTATACTTTGCAAAGCTAAGAATGATGAGATGGAGGCGCTGAAGTCTGTCCTGGAAAGGTATTGTGAAGCATTCAGACAACATATCAATGTTGATAAGTCAATGGTGTATTTTGTTAAGGGCTGCCCGGAATTAGCAAGGAATGAGATCAAGGGAATTTTGAAGGTGCAAAATGAGACACTCAATGAAAAAATATTTGGGGCTACCTACAGATATGGGGCGCTCAAAAATGGTGTTTTTAGCTATCTAAAAGACCGTATATGGAAGAGGGTTCAATGATGGATTGAGAAAACTTTAGCGGGAGTGGGAAAGAAGTGCCCATAGAATCAGTTGTGCAAACAATTCCCGCCTGCTCGATGACAATATTCAAATTACCACAGGGACATTCTCCGCATTTGACGTCTATTATCCACATGTTCTGGTGGGGAAGCAAGTCAAGTGGGAGGCAGATGACATGGGTGGCATGGGATGATATAACCATGCCAAAATATAAAGGAGGTCTTGGCTTCAGAGATTTGGAAATATTTAAGCTAGACCTATTGGCAAAGCAGGCCTGGAGAATCCTTCAGGAACCGGACTCCTTGAGGGCTCGAATTGTAAAGGCAGTTTACTTTCCATCCTCGGATATTCTTTCAGCTGTGGTGGGGAGTGCCCATCACATGTGTGGAGATTTATTTGTGAAGTCCACAACGTCCTCAAGGTTGGCCTCAAATGGCGCACAAGTAATGGACTCTCAATGAGTGTGTGGAATGAAAATTGGATCCCAAGGGACTATCACCTGCGTCCCTTCTATCCTATTTCTGATGACCAGTGGAATTAGTTTCAGACCTCATATGCCCGGACACGAGGAGTTGGAACGTGACATACTACAGCAACATATGTTGCCTATGGATGTTGAGGCGGTTAAGAAAAATCCAATTAGCCACGTACTGCAGCCAGACTTTTGGGCTTGGCACTACGAATGATCGGGCTCTTTCTTAGTGCGATCAACTTATAAGGTTGTGGTAGAAATGAAAAAGCGTCGAGAAGCTTGGCTCAATCACAAGGCTGAGGCATTGAACACATAACAGGAAGAGGAGTCATGGAAGAAGCTTTGGTCAGTAAAGGTACCGCCAAAATTTTGAATGTTCGCCTAGAGGTTAGCTCGGTCGTCCTTGCCCACTGGAGAGGTGCGAATGAAGCGTCAAATGGCTACATTGGCAACATGCATTATTTGTGGCAGGGCCGAGGACTCGTGGTGCCACTTGTTGCTGGATTGCAACATGTTAAAGTAAGTATGGTCGCTCTGGGAATATGATGTGGTCATCTATATCTATCTATCTATCTATCTATCTATACCTACACTAATTTCTGACTCCCTAGAAATTACCACGTTAATTAGAAAATTACGGCCGCTGATCACGTTAATTAGAAAATTACGGCCGCTGATCTGGTGGGACCCAGTTATTACGTTTTAGATTAATCCATGTAGTCCTCTCAATTTGAAATGCTAGGAAAAAACAAAAGAAAAAGAAAATTAGAAGGCCCACAATGTTCTCACGTACGGTAATGTTTTCACGTATAGTTGGGAAAAAGAAGCCAAAATAACAAAACAAAAGAGATACGATTCTAACTTTTCTCTCTTTTGCCCTGAAACAATAAGTATCTTTTATTCGACAGTCCTATCTCCCCACGGCCTATCTTCCCATTGAAGCCATGAGCCGAGCCAGTTCCTTCAACGTACATTCAGGCCTTGATTCTCTCTCGGCTGATGCATGGGGTTTGATTCTGTTGTCCCCGTTTGCCTCCTCTGGAGCAGTACCTAGGGTTTAGTCATTATTCTTATTCCACAGCCAGTAACTAGATTCTCCTTTGGCCGGCCATATGACATCAAGAACGACCAGCGCATGGATCAATCTTCAGGCATCAATGTAATTTGTAGCAGGAGTTGGAAGGTTTCTTTTGCCTTGGGTCAGCGACTTCAAGTCATTGTGATGGATCAAGCAAGTACAACATGAATCTGGTGTGTTGTTTTCCACATCTAGATCAAGTTAGTTTTCTCATAATATATTTGTTCAGCAGTCCTATCTTCTCATGGCCTGTCTTCTAATCGAAGCCATGAGCCTGCTCCTTCAATGTACATTCAGGTCTTTGTTCTCTCTCGGCTGATGCGAGCTGTTTGATTTAGTTGTTCCCATATGCCTCCTCTGGAGCAGTACCTAGGGTTTTGTCCCCAGTGTTATTCTGTTGCAAGTAAATAGACCCTCCTTTGGACGGCCATACAATTACGGACAAATAGGCATGGATCAATCTTGAGGCAAGGATGTACTTTGTACCAGGAATCGGAAGGTTTCTTTTGCCTTGGATCAGCCACTTCAAGTCATTGCGATGGATCATGGTGGTGTTTCTTTCGAGCGGTGTTTAAACCATTGATTTTGTTGTGTGGATTTTCTAGCAAAAGAGCAGTTAATGTGGAGCAGGTGCAAATGTTGAGATGATTACTTCTTCGATGAGAATCCAGGAGTAGCTGTGTTCTGGATTTTGTTGGAACTCAAAGGTGCTCTTCATGATTTCACTTGCGGTTCTAATCAAAACTTCTCCCTCATGTCATGCAGGTTCACACAACAACCCACCCAATCCACAAATGGAGGCACGTAGTAAGAATCAACGCCTCTGGGGAGGTGCAGGGGCGACATGTCGAGATGATTACTTTCTCCATTTCAATTCAGGAGTAGCTTTGTTCCGGATTTCATTGGAACTCAGAAGTGGTCTTCATGATTTCACTTGCAGGTCTAATTAAAACTCCTCCCACATGTTATGCAGGTTGGCAGAAAAATCCACCCAACCAACAAATGGAGGCACATAGTAAGAACTTCAGAATCAATGCCTGCGGCGAGGCAGCGTACAAAGGGTCAAAACTACCCATAATTAACATTGCACCCATACGTGCTACTAATCCATGTATCATTCAAATAACTACTTAATATATTTATATCCCTTCTAATATAGGTCAGGATATATGCGATGGGACACACAAGCTGTAGTATTGAAATAAGTCTTTGCCAAGGTGAATACAAAACATTGTCAGGATCGATCCTTGATGAGGTGTGCTGTTGTATTTTATGTTAGATAAGCAAATTAATATTCCGTTTTTGCAAGTGTGCTTATATATGTACTAAAATATTACAATTAACCAATTTTCTCTGATTGGAACTGTTCTCTGAAAAGTGCACGCCTGTGACAACTGTAGTTGTACAAGGCCTACTATCACCTGTTATCATGATTTTAGTCTGAACTCGTGTTATGGACTACTGGGAAGACCTATCTCTCTTATTGCTTCCTGTTTAACAAAGGAACCCAGAGTCTGGGAACTATTATACAAAACGAGAAGTACAGAGCAATAGTACCATGTAGTCAGTACATGTAACACGTAGCATCAGAGCTATCATCCACGCCTGTTTGTTCAATAATAGCACAGAATAGTGCCATGCAGTCAGTATGTGTAAACATAGCAGTAAATTTGTCACCTGAGATAATCAATGGATGTGGTACATCCACACTGTCTATAATCCAAATTTTAATTTTATATACATATTCTAATATGTGGTTACACCAGTCCAATGCATATTATGCAAAGCCATTATTAAGATTAATTGCTATTATTTTAAACAAAAGCTTTGTGGGACTCTTCAAATTCCAAATGTATTAATTTCTGTCAATTTTTTAATTCCAAATTATTATTTTTTGGTTTGACAACTAACTTAAAAAAGGTGTGTTCTTTAGTTTCCAAGTTTTTTTCTTACTATTACTTGATGATCAATAAAACTGTGCTATGTTTATTTTCCTTCGAAAGTATGCTTAGTTTGAAGGGTATATGAAGTGTCAAGAATATCAAGTATCTGAGGATATTATACCTAACTGTTTTACTATAATGAGAAAGTTTAGGTGAGTAACACATGATATATTTTTAGCATGCCACATAGTTAAATATAGTCTGTCATTGGCGCAACAGAATTTCTTGGGATGATTCACGACCATTACACATATGAATATAGCTAAGAAAGTAAACAATATATTATGCTACTTTCCAAAATTCTGAACTGTGGTAAACAATAATTTTAATCTTTTCCCTCCTATACACAAATGACAGTTAGATCACATAAGAAACTGATATCGAGTTCTCTCAATACATTACTATTTTTCTGTGTCGTTTATAATTAAAGGTGATTAAGTCTCCCCAACTAACAAGTTTGTAGAAATACACTCTCCTACCAATCCTCATAGCTCAAGTCCTTCAGTACTATTAGATGGTACTGCCTCAATGTAGATGTACACAATACATAATTATGCGTTAGTAACATAGTCCTTAATGTAATAGTATCAAGTAACTAGGCCGTGCGAATGCACGGGTTGGCGGCTAGTCCCTCTAATTGGAGATGGAACTCTGAATGAAAATTATAGATGTTTAACCTTACAAAAATGTTGAATGAGGTTCAGTTCATGGAGGTTCTAGTGACATTATGGTCACTATAGTGGGCTAGACGCAAGGTGATCCACAAGCAAGAATTCCAAAGCCCATTGTCCACGCATCGCTTTATTATCAGGTATTTGGATGAGGTGCGAGGAAGTCAGAGGGGCCAAAGTATAAGTAACCATTCAGCTACCTTCAAGTTCCTCAAGCATGGATGCCACCACTCATGGGACATGCAAAGCTTAATGCTGATGCAGCAGTGGCAAAAAATACAAAAAAGGAGTTGTGGGAGTTGTGTGGAGGGATGAACATGGAAATTACCTGGGGGCTTCTACGGTTGTATTCAACGGTTTGACAGAGCCTGAAACTTTGGAAGCTTTTGCATGTCGAGAAGCTCAAGCTCTATGCAAGGATTTGGCACTTCGAAGGATCCATATCACTGCCAACTGTCTAAGAGTCATACACGAGCTCAGGGTGACAGAGCAGCATGGTGAGTATTGTATGATAGTGAAGGAGATAAACTCTCTTAGATCCATCTTTTTGGCATGTGAAATATGCCACGAGCAGGGCACAATATCGAGGCTCATACTATTGCTAAGATGGCTAGTAGCTTGGATGAGGTACGCCATTTGTGGCTCTTCAATCCTCATAGTAACCTGTGTATCCCACAAACCTTGTTTGACTAGTAGCCATGCATGTGCAACGCACGTGCAACCATATGATTGAGGAATGGTTTCTTTTCCAAGATATTTGCTTCGTGTTCTACATGCTCTTGAGTTGTGATTAAAATATGCACTGTAATGTGTTAACTATGCATTGTATGCAACATAGTCTGGTCGCCCTTTGTTGAAACGTACCTACTTTCATGGATCCTAACCAATGCCATGGACCATTGAAAGGATCAATATAGTTGACTAGAGGGGGTGAAGCTTTTCTTTACCAATTTAAACTTTGCATCAAAGTAGGTTGTCTAGATATGCAACTAGGTGAGAAACCTATATGATGCAATAACAACAAGCACACAAGCAAGCATGGGATGCAACACAATATAAGCTTGCACAAGTGATGGTAAGAAATAACCAAGAGTGGAGCCGGTGGAGACGAGGATGTGTTACCGAAGCTCCTTCCCTTTGAGGGTAAGTACGTCTCCGTTGGAGCGGTGTGGAGGCACAATGCTCCCCAAGCATCCACTAGGGCCACCATACTCTCCTCACGCCCTCACACAATGCGAGATGCCGTGATTGCACTATTGGTGCCCTTGGAGGCGGCGACCGAACCTTTACAAACAAGGTTGGGGCAATCTCCACAACTTAATTGGAGGCTCCCAACGACACCACGAAGCTTCACCACAATGGAATATGGCTCCACGGTGACCTCAACTGTCTAGGGTGCTCAAACACCCAAGAGTAACAAGATCCGCAAGGGATTAGTGGGGGAAGCAAATTTCTCTTGGTGGAAGTGTAGATCGGGGCCTTCGCAACCAATCCCTAGAAAATCAACAAGTTTTATTGGCTAGGCAGAGAGATCGGGCGAAATGAAGCTTTGAGCAACAATGGAGCTTAGGGGAGGAACAGGTAGTCAACTTGGGGAAGAAGACCCCCCTTATATAGTGAGAGGACAAATCCAACCGTTACCCAACTACTCTGCCCACAACATGCGGTACTACCGCATCTCCAAGCGGTACTACCGCTGGGAGGTGAGGTACTACTGCTCGCGGGGCAGGAGCCAGGTGAGGCTCTATTGCACAAGGCAATGAGCGGTAGAACCGCCGGAGCAGTACTACCGCGCGCCCTTGCGGTACTACCGCAAGGCTGAGAACATCCTGGGCTGGGAAGGCGCAAACTAATAAAATTACATCAATGGCTACTTCCGCTAAGTTTTGGTTAGTGCAAAAATCCGACACGGTACTACAGCTCACAGGGTGCGGTACTACCGCATAGGGTGCGAAAGTAAAAAATTACTTCCGCCCCTACATCCGCTCATGCCACGGTACTGGTCCAGAGGCCACGGTACTACCGCGTCCTAGGAGCGGTACTACCGCTACCTCTGGGCGGTACTACCATGGCCAGCTGCGGTACTACTGCTCCCTTGAGCAGCACTACTGCACGCCGTAGACCAGTAGCACTACCATGCCTTCATCTTCGTAGATACAAGGGGAACAACCGGTGCTCCAAAGAAGCAAGGAAAGGTGGTACAAAGCAATAGATGTGTATGTGATGATTCCACCCTAACCTTTCCAAAGCTGACCCCCTCTTAATAGTATGGCTTTCCTACGACTCGAATCCACCGAAACGAAACATAGAGAAACGCCGTCTTCGATAGGCTCCGAGGGGCACCAAATCTTCTTGTGCCTAGAAATGAGATATCTGAAATGCTCAATGCACACGATTTGTCCGCAAAAGCATTGTCATCAATCACCAAAACCACTTAGGGATAAACATGCGCTTACAATCTCCTCGTTTTTGGTGGATTGATGACAATACGGGATTTTGCACATATGGATATAAAATGAAACATAGGCAATCCCAACACCTATAAAATATAGACGGGCTCCCCATAGATGTGTGCTCTCTAGTGAAATGCTTTGGACTGCATGACACACATACTAGGATCAACACTCCCCCTATATTTTATAAATAAGGCAATCCTTGCAACAATATGAATGGCAATGAGCATGGCAATGTATAGAATTGAGCATGAAGTGAAAAGGGCACATAGCATAATAGGTTCACAATCTACTAAACATACTAGACAATATGATTAGATAGTAAGATAAGATAAGCTGAGGACATATGTCTTACCCCATATGACAGTCTCACACGAACACACAAACCAGCGATCCAAAGCAAACGAGGTTCAACAGAACGAAAGAAAAGCGACAAAGTGAAACAAGACATGACACAAGACTCGCAAATCCTACACTCTCCCTATGACAGCCTAGTTTTTGCCCTCTCTTATTTGTTTGAGTTTTCATTTGAATTTTTTTAACTTGGAGTTCTTGAGTCTTTTCATTTGGACTTAAACACTTGGGCATCCTTGGCTTTCACCCAAGTGCTTCATTTCTCTCCCAAACCCTCATGTCACTTCTGATCCACCTCAAAATAATCTTTGGAATATGAAAAATATTCATTGCCTCTCAAAAACCCTTAGGCAAATCTGTTTGCTCCAAAGCAACCCTAATTTTTATGGCTCAGAAAATTCTAAGATAATTCACAAATATTCTAGGGACCCTAGGGCACCTCCCTGAGCAAAAATATTTCATCACTTTTGGATTATTTTTGCTACAGAAAATCTTTTCTGTTCTGGACAGAAATGGTGGTTTCTACAACAACTACCATTTTACTTGCTCCTTTTGACATGATCTTTCTTGTGCATAGTTACCTTAGTAACTCTAAGCTAGCCTCCAAAGCACAGCTCCAAACTCCTAGCCATTTGACCACAGTAACATCACAAAGTTACTGTCCAGAAACTTACCAGACTTGTAAAATCTTCTCTACTGCATCTGGAGCCAAACCAAATCGTGGTAACACTCTAAACTACCACGAACAACATGACAGACACCGAGTTTACGCTTAGATCGACCAGATGTCATAGTTCACGCGGTGACCGCATTCGTCCAAGCGTGCTGGCATGCAGCCGACGCGCTCTGCGACGCGCCCGAGCCTCTGTTGCTCGCGTGCTCGCTTCCCTGCCTGCCCAACCTTGCCAAAACTCGCCACAATCATTGTCTCGACACCCTTAACTCCGCCCTGGCACACACTGACGCCGGAGCTCGCCGCAGCGAGCGCAGGCAAGGTTCGGCCAGCACAACAGTGCAGAGCGCACTGTGCTCGTCATTACCCGCTTGATCCTGTGCTCATCTCCGCTCGCCCACAATGGCCGCGCGACCTCCATCGCCTTCTCCCCCTCTCACTGACACCGCTCGTCGCCGGGTGCCATGGACAGGTGTCCATCAGCGGAGCCCGAAGCACCCTTGCTGCTCGCCTATATATAGAGCCCCTCCCCAACCTCCTTGAGCATCCTCCAGCACTCACACACACTCCACGATCGAGTAGGAAGCCGTAGCCCGGCCGGGCAGGTCCTCGGGCCGCCGACCCCGAGCTCGAGCTCGCCGGCGATCCCCTCTGGTCGCCGCAGTAGCTCCAGCCCCTCCCAGGCCTGGGCGACCTCTCCAGGGCCTCCGCCTCTCTCCGGTGAGGCCGTCTTGCCTGCTTGGAGCCCCTGGAGCGGCCTCTGCTCGCCGTCTTCCTCCACTCCGACGACCTCCTTGTTCTGCCTCCGCTCGCGAGCTAGATTCCGACGCCGTCCGACCACTCCTAGCCACGCTACCGGTATGGGCAGGTGCGCCTCGACCTCCTCTTGCCATCCCTCCCTCTCAGTTTGGCCAAAGAGCCCTCGTTGCCGGCGAGAGCTCCGGCGAAGCCGTGGCCATCTATGTTTCTCTCCCCCTCTTCCCCCACCTGACTAACGGGGCCCGCTAGTCAGCCACTCAGTACGCGCGTGAAGTGGTACGAGTGGTGGTGCCCCTGGGCTTTACGCCTTCGACGTCACCCCCCCAGTCTTTTTCTTTTTATTCAAATTCATTTGAATTTATAGAACACTTCAAACAGTTATAAATTTTTAACCATAAGTCCAAATGCATTGATTCTTTTTGCATTGTGTTCTTTGAAAGAAAATGTAACAGCTCACCAAAGATATTTTTCTCAGCTGTTTAGAATTTCTGGTGAATTTCATAAGTTTCCTTGATATTTTCTTTTTGTGTTTAAAATTATTTTCAGAAGGTGAGGCTTGTCTTGAGGATCACCAAGAGGCTTGTGAACCTCATCTGCACTAAGGCAAGCCACATCAACATTATCATGATGCCATTGCAATATTTGTGATTTTCTTACTTGAATGAATTGATTAATCCATGCATTTAAATAGTTATTGAGTTACTTGTATTTTGTTAAATGTTGGTTAGTTATTATGCTTGATTTACAGAATAGTTGAAACTAGTTTAAGTGGGTAAGGCAAGTTAAGATTTATTTGAGGTGATGTTAGAAATAATTTTGTTATGCATGTTAGTAATTATTTAGCTATGTTTTTGCCTTCCTAAATTGGTAAAAATTTGTGAGAAAATGTTCTGTTAAATACTTGTTAAAGCATATTACTTGTTTTATAGAAGGATTGAACCCAACTTAGTGATAAAGATATTAAGAGTTATTGATAGTAAAATCTTTTGTCAAACATATAAGAAATTAATCGGAGTTACTTTCTTGCGTAAGAAAATTTATGAAAACTTGTGATAAAAATATTTTTGACTAGTAAGAGTCAGTTTGAGCAAGTAAAGTAATCTGAGTTGTTGACGTTTATGCTTGGTGTGAATGTGGATGACATGTGTCATGTTGATCAGTATATGATGCATGTGTTGTTTTGCATTTCATGGCATGTTATGACACCGGTCATTGTTAACCATTGAACCTGAATATAACTCAACTAGAATACACCGTTGACCGGGTCATGGTGCCGCTGAATTGAGTTTCTTTCCAGTGCAACCACATTTCTTTATGGGAAGGCCTTGATTCGGTCCATTGACACGGCCACTGGTCGGTGCCTCCATCTAGGGAAGGTTATGTCGTGTTTGCCCTGGCCTGGTAGGCAGGCATAACCTTGTGTGCTAGTTGATGAGATTATGGTACCGAGTCCCCAAGTGGGAGTCTCCCCGAGTGGGAGTTGGCCACGACGGTGGTCGGGGTGTCTTTGGTAGATACGGGGCCACCTAGGACCAGCCCGTTGGGGATTTGGGTCGAAGTGGCCGGGAGAGTGCTATGGCAATGGAGGGGTTTTGTCGGAATGCCGTTGGTCCACCCGAATGGGAGTGCGAGGCCATGGGTTCTGTGGTGTGGGTACAGTGTGCTACCTCTGCAGAGTGTATAATCTATCAATAGCCGCGTCCACGGTCACGCACACCTCGTAGTATGTCCCACCATGAGTCAACGATTAATAAAAATTACACACTAAGCCGTAAACTTTGCATTGTTGACGATGGAAGAAAGGCCATCGAGGAAATTGGGATCAAATATTGGTCGTGGTGGTGATCATCGTAAGGATCATGAGTCATTTTGTAAAAGACCATGATGGTGGTGTGTTTTACCACTTTGGTGGTGTGTTTTACCACGTTGGTTGTGTGTTTTACCACGTTGGTGGTGTGCTTGTGATCTGAGAATGATCACGGTTGGTAAGTTGTCCTGAGGGACTTTCGATGTATGATCACAACATGTTGGCATATAGTGTTGCATTATTAGTAATTGGTTAAATATCATGATATTGCTTGTCATTATGATTATGCTTGTTGTGAGCTTGCAAGTAGATTCAATGTACTGACCTGGCGTGTCATGCCAGATTTCAGGAAAGTCTCGTTGGAAAGGAACGCTGATCGATTCTAGATCGTGTCCACATCGGTGTCCCTGTGATATGGAGCTTCCGCTACGACGTTATTCCGCTGCCACGTAGTTGTTCGGATCGAGGCCCCTTTATGTTCACTAAATAATGTACATATTGTTGAGCCGCACCGAGTGTGCCGCTGGGCCTCGACCGCTGTTGTAATATGAACTCTATTCCGCTAGCATCAATAAAGTGGTTGTTTTCTGTACCAATATGTTGTGTGTTGCCAGAAGACATGGTCTCTGGGCTGGCAATGTAGGGTAAACCGGTCACTTTGAGCCGGGGTGCCACAACGATTGGTATCAGAGCCACGCTGACTGTAGGCTATGCTAGACTACGACGTGTTAACTGGACGCTAGGCATGAGTAAATTTGAGTGCCGGTAGCAGTTATAGCTGGTTGTTGGATTCTAGCCATTTGATTATTATTGTTATACTAACCTGTTAATGGTTGTGAGTGTAGATGGCTCCGGTGTCGTATCCGTGCCAGTTGCAGCTGATGCCGCACACGTCACCGCACCTTCTCCACAACGTGTGGCGTCGGCTGTACCCTCACGGAGACGAACCAGTATACCGTGGTATACCGGGAGCGTCTAGCAGACTCAGTGTATGAGTATCACGCAGTGGTTACTCTACGCACCAGATCTGATTTCGGCTCTTACACTCGCACTTCTCGGAGCGGTTATGCCTCCACCGCTTCTCAGACTATCCAGTTTGCCGCATTTGAGGTCCTTGTCGAGCTTCATTATACCGAGGTTCAAATGCAGCACCACCCAGGTTTCTATTACTACCCATCTCTGCACGACAACGTTTGTTTTCCTCTTGTTGACCCGGAGTCTGATAGTGTTGCTAGCCATCTTACTCGCTATATCACTGCTAGCTATCTGATGATCCATGAGTTGGCTCGAGAGTTGACTCGTGCCCGTACTGCTTTAGCCGCTACCTTGGTCACTACTAGATCCACCACTACTCCATCCTCACTGGGATTTACCCCTTATGTCCCAGTTAGCTCTATCTCCCCTATTTCGCTGGTTACTCCCCCGAGTAGCACATGCATCATGGCCGTGAACCCTCTCAGTGCTCCTGCTGAGTGGGTCTCACTTCTTGCTATTCCTGCAGCCCCGATGCTTCATCCTACCCCTACCCCTGAGGGAGAGCCTTCGAGGAAGCATCATCGTGTTACCTTTAACCCGGAGGTTCCCGTCAACCACATCAGTTCGGGATTCGAGACCGCTTCAGGGGAGGACACCGCAACACCAGCAGAGCAGTAGTGTCTTGGAGTATTCGCAGTCGTCTAGATGGTGTACGGATGTAGTTGTACGAGTCATGATGCTTCATGTATGAGAGTAGTGGAACCAGTCATGTTGTTTAATTTTCATGTATGAGTCTATGTATAATTATGTTGGGACTTTAATCGCCGTATTTTCTTTGCTCGTTCGTCTTTTTTGATTTCTCTCGCTGGCTTTTCCCCAACTTATTTTTGGGTGTTTCTCATCTCGATTGTGTTGTCTTGGAAAAACTTCACAATAGGATGACGCGGGGAGGTAGCAGTAGCAACGTTCGTGAGGGAACTCCTGTTTGTCGTTCCGCACGACAGGCAGGATATTCTCCAGAGCCATACGTTCAGCCACCACCTCCACCGCCTGATCCTCCCTCCACCGAGCAAGTTATGCGTATGTTTGAAGAGAAAAGGAACAATGATCTGATTGAAATATTGAGAAGTGTGCAAGCTATGGTTGGACAGAATGGAAATCAGAATGGTCATCACTCAAAGCTGTCAGATTTTCAAAGGATTAATCCACCCAGTTTTAGTCAGGTTGTTGACCCATTGGACACAGACGATTGGTTGCGCATCATGGAGAAAAAGCTTGAGATCGCCCGTACTGAAGGAAATGACAAAGTCCCATTTGCAACCCATTACCTTGAAGGCGCAGCTGCCATATGGTGGGAAAATACAAAAGCCATGTGGCCAATTGATGAGGAAGTCACTTGGGAAAAATTTAAGGATAGGTTCCGCAAGTATCACATCCCTACTGGAGATATGAAGGCCAAGCAGCGTGAATTTCTTGCGCTCGTCCAAGGAAATCAGTCTGTGGCTGAGTATTTGCAAAAATTCAATCATTTCACCCGTTACTCTCTGTATGACGTGGCCACTGAAGAAAGGAATATTGACAGATTTCTCGGAGGTCTAAATCCGCAACTCTGGTGTGCTTTCAGTATGTTCGATTTCATAGATTTCCAAACCTTGGTAGACAAGGCGTTCATTGCTGAACGGGAACACAAGCTTATATCAGATAATAGGCTAGTTAAAAACGATAACAAGCCCAAGTTTGAGCCAAAGAAGGAATGAAAACCTGTGCAAAAGGCTCGTACTTGGCAGCAGACTCAGGTGGAATACCGATAAAATTGGCAGCAGAATGTTAATAGGACCACCACTCAAGTCAAGAATATTGTTACCAGTCCAACACATGAGGAGCGCCAGCGCAATAATACTTGTTTCATTTGTGGGCAGCACGGACATTATGCCAAACAGTGCACCAAGAACCACAAGGTGAATGCCCTAAGCAGGCCACAAGTCAACTTTATGGAGTCAGTGCCAACCCAGCAAAACTTCACCGGGCACGTGAATCATATGTCCGCCGATGAAGCCCAAGGGAAGCCAGAAGTTGTCATTGGTATGTTTTCTGTTAATGACATACCTGCAGTAATTTTATTTGACTCTAGGGCTTCCCATTCTTTTATTTCTCGGAGTTTTGCCGCCCAAAACAATTTTCCTTGCACAATTTTGGGAAAAAATATGCTGGTACAAACCCCGGGATCTATAATCAAGAGCAATCTAGTCTGCCATGATCTGGAGATCAATATCAACAAGGTCTACTTTCCAACATCCTTGATAATCATTGAGTTTGAGCAGTTGGATATTATATTGGGTATGAATTGGCTGACCAAATATGAAGTTTGTATAAACTGCACAACCCGAGAAGTCAATTTGACTAGTCTGAATGGGCAGCTCACCAAATTCTATGCTCGCAAGCATGTACCCAAGCCAGAACTAGTTTTCACCATGGTGGTTGAACTGGAATTTATTCCTGTGGTCTGTGAGTACCCGGATGTGTTTCTAGAAGAACTGCCAGGCATGCCACCAGATCGGGAACTGGAGTTTGCCATAGACCTTCTGCCCGGAACGACACCATTATACAAGAAGTATTACCGGATGCCCTCATGAGAATTAGTGGAGCTAAAGAAACAGCTTGATGAATTACTCCAAAAGGGTTATATTCGTCCCAGCTCTTCACCATGGGGGTCACCTGCAATTTTCGTGGGCAAAAAGGATGGCAGTCTCCGTATGTGCATAGATTACCGCCAGCTGAATGAGGTCACCATCAAACATAAATACCCACTGCCAAGGATTGATGATCTGTTTGATCAGCTCAGTGGGACTAAAGTATTCTCAAAAATCGATTTACCGACCGGAGATCATCAGCTCAAGATTAAAAAGAAAGATATTCCTAAGACCGCATTCACTATACGATACGGTCTTTACGAATATACCGTGATGTCCTTTGGTCTCACTAATGCCCCTGCCTTCTTCATGCATATGACGAACAAAGTGTTCATGGACTTCCTAGACAAATTTTTGGTAGTCTTCATCGACGACATCCTCATTTACTCCAAGGGTGAAGAAGAGCATAAGGGTCACCTTCGAGCGGTGCTACAACGACTCCGCGACCATCAGTTATACGCCAAGTGTCGGTGTCAAAACCGGCGGATCTCGGGTAGGGGGTCCCGAACTGTGTGTCTAAGGCGGATGGTAACAGGAGGCAAGGGACACGATGTTTTACCCAGGTTCGGGCCCTCTTGATGGAGGTAAAACCCTACGCCCTACTTGATTTATTCTTGATGATATGAGTATTACAGGAGTTGATCTACCACGAGATCGGAGAGGCTAAACCCTAGAAGCTAGCCTATCATATGATTGTATGTTGTCTATCGACTAGCCTGGCCTCGGTTTATATAATGTACCAGAGGCCTAGGATAACAAGAGTCCTAGCCGAATACGCCGGTCGGGAGGAGTCCTTGTCTTGATCACCAAGTCTTGTGGAATCTTCCATGTATGCGGCAACTGTCCGAACTGGCCCATGAGTATACGGCCATGGGGGTCCTTGGCCCAATCTAACAGATCGGGAGATGACGTGGTGAGTACCCCCTAGTCCAGGACACCGTCAGTAGCCCCCTGAACCGGTCTTCAAGTTAGGGACGCTCCTCAATTCTTCCGAACTGTTCTTCATCTTCGGTTGTCGGTCTTGAAAACTGGTTCAACAAATCTTCTCATCTTCGATCTTGAGGATTGCCGAAACGCATTCAATGAGTTTACACGTCGGGTATCCGAGGAGCCCCTTTAAGTTTTCGGGCTTTATCAATGCCTTGTTATTTTTATGCCACACCTCGGGTTTGAAGTTGTTCCCGGGAGGCAGTGTCCTCTTGCGTCCGAGTTCTAACGCCGGACTGCATTCTTGGTATTTTTTGCTGCCGAGCACCAATGCCGGACTGCTTTCAAGCTCCAACGCCGAAATGTATCCGAGCTCCAACGCCGAAATATATCTGAGCTCCAACGCCGGACTGTGTCCAAGCTCCAACGCCGGACTATATCCGAGGTGTCATATCACCTGGGTTCAAAAAAGTTGAAGGAGTTTAGCCGAGCTTAATGCCGGAAATGCCCTCTATGGACCCAGCCACTAGCGCCCAAGCTTTATGCCGGACTGCTTCCGAGGTGGTGCACCACCCCGACTGTGGGCCGATTTTCTGTCAATATTTTTGATTGGTGCAATTTATTCTCTACCGAGATATATAGCCAGTAGCCCTCAAGGTGTGTATCGGTTTAAAACCTGAGATGCACCTGAAGGATGACGTAAGACCGCTGATCCCAGTAGCCGCCGAGACTCAGGTTGATTTGCCAAAATCGGCCTGAGGGTCATGTCCTAGCTCGGCAGAATACTTCGGGACACAAAAAGCGGCGTGCTCAGTCCTCGAGACTCAGGTTGGGTGCGGCCGACCAACGTGAGTATCAAAATCTCCTCGGCAACTGTATTGCACTTAAAATTTTCTGCATTGGACAGGCAATGCAGTAACCCCCGAGACACTGGTCGGGTGGCAACACCAGATCAGGGGATTGATGTGCCCCTTTAATATTTTTAAACAATAAGCCCGAAGCCCAGTAGCCCCCGAGCCTTAATGCGGGCACGGGTGGAGGAATTAAGGATCGATATCCATATTAAAATCACAAATTATGTGTAATGACTCTATGTATCCAAGTACTTTATGTCATTTAATGCTCGGATCCGCATTGTACAAAACTTTGTTGACCGACCATCGGCTTCCACCTCCTCGGCCAGTAGCCGAGGAGTGTTTGTCGTACTTTATAAACCCTTTATGAGGGCAAAGATTTATGACAAACAAGGCAATCTGGCCATACGGTTTTATAAACGAAGGTACGTAGAGAGATATGTTATATTACTATTTAACATAAGAAGTGTCTTCCAAAGAAAATAGTCCCGCTATCGATCCCTTTCTTTGGGTTGTCATGCTAAGCATGATCATGAAACCTCAGCTCTAATGTAAGAGCAAAATATTGAGGATTTTAGTTTGGGAGGCCAGTTACTAGCCCCCGGTAGTGTTCGGCGACAATCGAGGTCAAGCCGTAAACACCTCGGCCAATGTTATGAATGGCCCGTCATTTAATATAGTCGTTGGATTGCTGACCAGTTTACGCTTATTGTGACAGTCAGTTTTGGACTTTCTCCACTAAGGTGCTTAACCAAGTGAGCTGGAAGCACAATCGCAGTGGTTCTCCCTTTGCACACCTAGCCGAACAGAGCGGAACGTAGGAGGCAAGCGCAGGAGCCGGGCAACCCAACTATTGACCGAAGACACAATTTGACACCGATGCATATATAGCAATATCCGAGAATGTCTTTGCCGAATCTCTAAAGGTGTCCGGCGTTGCACCGCGAGACTTGTTATAAAAACACACAAATAATTTAAAAGTGCCAAAAGCTTGAAAAACCAAAAAAACGTCAGTAAAAACATGATGTCCGAACAAGATCAAGTGTTCGATGCCAATCCGAAAATTGGAAGAGAGAGAAAAAATCGTGCTTTTGTCGTGTTTTGACAACGACCAAGAAGAAAACACATTTACAGCTCATATATAAATTTTAAGAGCCCCAAAGTGACTTGGGAAAGAATTTTATGTATAATGATTGTATGTACCGAAGTACTTGTATCATATTTTTGTTCACCCAAACTTTAAACGCGTCTTAACCGACCGTCGGCTTCTCCCTCTTCGGCCAAGGGCCGAAAAGTATCATGTACTCCGCCTGTCGAGAGTATCGACAGTGTTTCCGATGACCAGGCAATCAGGCCATAAGGCTGTAACAGACAAAGCGCGCTCAGGGAACTTATGCTATATTACTAACAAAGTGTAAGAAGCATCTTCTAAGAAAATAGTACCCCCACCGATACCTTTCTTCGATGCACATTATTACTATGAGACTTGTGCAATAGATTTTTTGTACTCATGAGTTCCGTTGTATGCCGACCATGATTGAAAACAATAAGAGCACTAGCTTTCGGCTTCACCCAGTCTGAGGTCAGAGCTCGCATGACCCGGTCATGACAATCACAGAGGTGCTCCCTTTACTCCCTAGTCGAACAATCGGGAACGTAGGGGTAAGCACAGGAGCCAGGCAACCCATCTTGCAAATCGCTTATGTCAATATGGTGCATATTGTTGCGTAATACACGAACAAGGAACGAAGCCGTACAAGTATAATCATATGCAAGAGGAAAAGCTCCGTCAAGGGAGCCCCCAAATCAGCGGGGTATTTGAATTTGCATGTCACAAACAAAGTTTTGACAAGGAGATTTTTTACAAGCAACTTTTTTCCAAAAAAGTATAATGCTTGGTCGAACCGAACACAAGTTAAAAATTAAAACTTTGAGCATGAAAGCGACTTAGCTGGTTAATGTGTTCGGCATTGATGACGCGGTCCGAGCTTGATGCGGGACAAGGTTCCATCCTCCAAGCCGGTCTCGAGGTGGCGGAGCGGAGAGCTCGACACGCCGAAGTGGTGACATAGCACGGTCAATGTAGGCCGGCAGAGTGATGCCGAAGTCCCCGGCATGGGGTAATGAAGTGTTGACGAAGCCCCCCGTCTAGCCGAGGTGGCGTGGTATGTCAGTACGCCGATTTGACGATACTGCCCAACCCGGATCATTTTCATGTGCACAAAAAATAGTGCAAACCGGAGATAATAATAATAATGATAATAAAAAATGTTGCATAATAAATAATTTATGCAAAGTGAGTAATAAAAGAAATATGGCCTGGCGCCGAAGTCAATGTCGATGCAGGGCGTCAGCGTGATGCGGTAAAGGCGTGGCAAAGCCTGAATTCACAGGTCGGTCCGAGTTCTGGATGCGGCATTCGCCGGACTATGTATGGAGACTGACCGAACCACCATGCGACCCTCGTTAATGCAGCCACCATTTGATAGACCTATGTACATATGATAGGCAAGCCAGAGTAATAATTCCTTGGGAAAAATGAACCAAAACAAGCAAAAAATACTAGGATTAATAGCACCTGGTTTATTTGTTGTAGCAATCCAAAGGAAGGTGATTCCCAAAATTGGGACTCGATCCGCACACCCATTGCATGATGGGCGATAAAATGTAGGCATGGCAATGCTGGCAAAGGTTGGCTCGCCGAGGCAAAGCCCTCGGTCCAGCTAACGTGACGGAGCTGTCGGCTAGTGACGCCGAAGTGTCCGGAGTAGGTTGATGAAGAGATGGCGAAGCCCCCGGTCCAGTCGAGATGTCGAAGCCTTGATGTCAGCTGATGAGTCGAAGTAGGTCGGCGTGATGGACACCAGCTTGAAGAAGCAATAGTGCGGCCCTGCCGATGCAGGTCGTGACGTGGTCGATGTCGGCTTGATGAAGCGACCGTGCGGCGATGCCGGTATGCCCGCTCCGTGTAATCCGTGGGGCGGCGATGTTGGTGATGATTTATCCTTCGCGATCTCGGACTCTTGTTCGGCTTGCCGAGATGATGATCCGAAGAAGTTGAGCTTGGCTCAACAAAGTGACGACGTGTCTAGCGCTGGTCGGCAGCCGTGGAGCAATATTGCCGGACTGATTTAACACCAGCATGATGTTGAAGATCATGTTCAAAAGATCTTAAAGTTGGTGGGATGTGTTCGGGAACAAAACACAATACCTCATACAAAACTTCCTTCAAAAGGGATGTTGGAAATCCAGTTCATAAAAAAGACGAACTCGGGTCAGATTCATTTTTGCGCAGAAAACAGATCCGAAAAGTGATGCACTAATCGGAAGGTTCCGGGAGTTTGGACGGTCGGATCGAGCTGAAATTTTGAGAGGTGGTAGATATAGGAATTCCGCAGCCGATCAACGGTTGGATTTTACAAAGGACGTCCGAGATAGAAGCTGGACACCATGCCCTAAACTCGTCCAGATTCCCGTCCAGATTTGACAGGGCTCCGGTATATCGTGGATTGCCAGAGATTCCTCCATCGGAATTCGACGAAATTTTCCAGGGATGTTGTAGAATCAATTCCGCACAATTCCACTGAAGCAATCGTCAAAAAGACACTTGAGGAGGCTGTGGCGGCGGACACAAGTTTACTGTCCAGAAAAACAGCACGGTCGCCCGAGGGCAATGTTGACGTTGAGCCCCGGGCTCCCTGGATGATTCCTCCATGATCTTGATAGAGATCGGAGTTGATGTTTATAAAGGCCCTCGTCCGAACATGACGATCGGAGGTAGGGCGCAGTCCTTGGTCGAACCAAGGTGACCAGTCGAGCTGGTGACGAAGATGCCGGAGTCGCAGTTGATCTGCAGGCGAGTCATCAATCTTTTGTCGAACACACAGCGGAACTCTCAATGAAAGCACCAATGTCGGTGTCAAAACCGACGGATCTCGGGTAGGGGGTCCCGAACTCTATGTCTAAGGCGGATGGTAATAGGAGGCAGGGGACACGATGTTTTACCCAGGTTCGGGCCCTCTTGATGGAGGTAAAACCCTACGTCCTGCTTGATTTATTCTTGATGATATGAGTATTACAGGAGTTGATCTACCACGAGATCGGAGAGGCTAAACCCTCGAAGCTAGCCTATGGTATGATTGTATGTTGTCTATTGACTAGCATGGCCTCGGTTTATATAATGTACCAGAGGCCTAGGATAACAAGAGTCCTAGCCGAATATGCCGGTGGGGAGGAGTCCTTGTCTTGATCACCAAGTCTTGTGGAATCTTCCATGTATGCGGCAACTGTCCGAACTGGCCCATGAGTATACAGCCATGGGGGTCCTCGGCACAATCTAACAAATCGGGAGATGATGTGGTGAGTACCCCCTAGTTCAGGACACTGTCACCAAGTTAAGTAAGTGCGAATTTTGGCTCAAGCAAGTTGGGTTTGTCGGACATATATTATCCGTCAAAGGTACAGCCGTGGACCCAAGAAAAGTAAAGGATGTGCTCGATTGGGTACCACCCACGACTGTAACACAGATCCGGAGTTTCCTCGGATTAGCTGGGTACTATCTCTGCTTTATTGAAGGGTTTTCCAAGATTGCTAAACCCATGATGGAGCTGCTCAAAAAGGATACAAAGTTTAAGTGGACCGAGGACTGTGAGAAGAGTTTTAATAAGCTAAAGACACGTCTAACAACTGCACCTGTATTAACTCTTCCAGACATTTATCACAGCTTTGATGTGTACTGTGATGCCTCCAGACAAGGTATTGGTTGCGTGCTGATGCAAGACGGCAAGGTAGTAGCATATGCCTCCCGACAGTTACGACCGCATGAGGGAAATTATCCTACACATGATTTGGAATTAGCTGCAGTGGTTCATGCATTAAAAATTTGGAGACACTATCTCATTGGAAAAAGGTGCCAAATTTTTACCGACCACAAAAGCCTCAAGTACATCTTCACTCAGCCAGACTTAAATCTCCGTCAGTGAAGATGGTTAGAGTTGGTCAAGGATTATGACCTTGGAATAAATTACCATCCCGGCAAGGCCAACATTGTTGCCGATGCACTCAGTCGAAAGCCCGTCAGCTTAAATGTCATGTTAACATCATTGCCTACCAAACTTCAAGAAGAGATTGCTCAACTCAACTTGGTCATCATGGATGCTGGCCTCGCTAATATTTTGGAAGTTACCCCCACACTTGAAATGGAAATCCGCAAGGACCAGCCAGGTGACGCCGAGCTACAAAAACATGCCAAGGGCCACATAGCAAGGCAGCCCCCAGATTTCTTCAAGGACAAATTCGGTACCCTCCGATTTCGTGGATGAATTTGTGTACCAAATCAACCGGACTTGAAGAAGAAAATCTTGTCAGAAGCACACGAGTCCTCGTATTCCATTCACCCGAGAGGTACAAAAATGTATGAAGACCTTAAAGAAATATTCTGGTGGGATGGGATGAAGAAAGACATTGCCTATTTTGTAGCCCGTTGTGACATGTGCAACAAGGTGAAAGCAGATCATCAGAAGCCAGCCGGACTTCTCCAATCACTGCCAGTTTCACAATGGAAATGGGATGATGTTTGCATAGATTTCATCACCGGATTGCCTAGGACTCAGCGAGGCAATGACGCAATCTGTGTTATAGTGGACACTCTCACCAAGGTTGCTCACTTCATCCCGATCAGCACCAGATACAGAGCAGATGAACTTGCACAACTGTATGTATCCAGAATCGTCAGTCTACATGGAGTACCCCGGACTATCACTTCTGACCGAGGTTCTTTTTTTACCTCCGCTTTCTGGTCCCGTCTCCATCAAGCCTTGGGGACATCACTGAAATATAGTACTGCTTATCACCCTCAGACGGATGGTCAGACAGAGAGAGTAAATCAAATACTCGAAGATATGTTGCGAGCCTGTGCGCTAGCCAACAGAGCTAAATGGGAAGATTGCTTGCCATACGCCGAGTTCTCGTATAACAATAGTTTTCAGACCACTCTCAAGATGTCGCCATATGAAGCTCTATATGGTCGTAAGTGCCGCACTCCTCTAAATTGGTCTCAAGCTGGAGATAGCCATATCTTCGAAACAGATCTCATGATGGAAGCTGAGAGACAAGTCAGGGAAATCAGAGACCTACTGCAATTGGCCAAATCCCATCAGAAGAGTCATTATGATGCATAGCATCGGTAGGTTAGTTTTGAACCCGAGGAACACGTGTACCTCCGAGTCACTCCTATGAAAGGAGTTAAGAGATTTCAGACTCGTGGAAAGCTGGCACCCAGATTCATTGGTCCATTCCCGATTATGTCTCGAGTGGGTACGGTTGCATATCAACTAGAACTACCCCCGGAATTGGCAGACATACACAACGTATTCCATGTTTTGTAATTGAGACGATGCATATCCCCACCTGAGAAAAGGACTGCAATGGCTGAGATAGAATTGGCAAAAGATTTAACTTATGAATAAAGACCGTTCAAAATTTTGGATCAAGTGGAAAGGGTCACTCGCAGCAAAGTCAGAAAATTTTACAAGGTTTAGTAGGAGCATCACATAGAGTCAGAAGCAACTCGGGAGCAGGAAAAATTCCTTAAGGGTCAGTATCCAGAGTGGTTTTCCCAAGCAACCGAATCTCGAGGACGAGATTCATTCTAAGTGGGGGAGGTTTGTGACAGCCTGGTTTTTGCCCTCTCTTATTTGTTTGAGTTTTCATTTGAATTTTTTTTAACTTGGAGTTCTTAAGTCTTTTCATTTGGACTTAAACACTTGGGCATCCTTGGCTTTCACCCAAGTGCTTCATTTCTCTCCCAAACCCTCATTCCACTTCTGATCCACCTCAAAATAATCTTTGGAATATTTTTCATTTCCTCTCAAAAACCCTTAGGAAAATCTGTTTGCTCCAAAGCAACCCTAATTTTTATGGCTCAGAAAATTCTAAGATAATTCACAAATATTCTAGGGACCCTAGGGCACCTCCCTGAGCAAAAATATTTCATCACTTTTGGATTATTTTTTCTACAGAAAATATTTTCTGTTATGGAGAGAAATGGTGGTTTCTATAACAACTACCATTTTACTTGCTCCTTTTGACCTGATCTTTCTTGTGCATAGTTACGTTACTAACTCTAAGCTAGCCTCCAAAGCACAGCTCCAAACTCCCCACCATTTGTCCACAGTAACATCACAAAGTTAATGTCCAGAAACTTACCAGACTTGTAAAATCTTCTCTACTGCATCTGGAGACAAACCAAATCGTGCTAACACATTAAACTACCACGAACAACATGCCAGACTTCGAGTTTACGCTTAGATTGACCTGATGTCATAGTTCACGTGGGGATCGCGTTCGTCCAGGCATGCTGGCATGCAGCCAACGCGCTCTGCGACGTGCCCGAGCCTCTGTTGCTCGCATGCTCGCTTCCCTGCCTGCCCAACCTTGCGAAAACTCGCCACAATCATCGTCTCGACACCCTTAACTCTGCCTTGGCACTTGCCGATGCCGGAGCTCGCCACAGCGAGCATGGGCAAGGTCCGGCCAGCCAACAGTGCGGAGCGCACTGTGCTCGTCGTCACCCCCTTGATCTTGTGCTCGTCTCCGCTCGCCCACAGTGGCCGCATGACCTTCGTCGCCTTCTCCCGCTCTCACTAACGCCGCTCGTCGCCGGGCGCCGTGGACAGGTGTCCACCGGCGGAGCCCGAAGCACCCTCGCCGCTCGCCTATATATAGAGCCCCTCCCCAACCTCCTTGAGCATCCTCCATCACTCACACACACTCCACGATCAAGTAGGAAGTCGTAGCCCAGCCGGGCAGGCCTCGGGCCGCCGACCCCGAGCTCGAGCTCGCCGGCGATCCCCTTTGGTCGCCGCAGCAGCTCCGGCCCCTCCCAGGCCTGGGCGACCTATCCAGGGCCTCCGCCTCTCTCCGGTGAGGCCGTCTCGCCCGCTTGGAGCCCCTGGTGAGGCCTCTTCTCGCCGTCTTCCTCAACTTCGACGACCTCCTCGTTCTGCCTCCGCTCGCGAGCTAGATTTCGACGCCGTCCGACCACCCCTAGCCACGCTACGGTTACGGGTAGGTGCGCCTCGACCTCCTCTTGCCATCCCTCCCTCTCGTTTTGGCCAAAGAGCCCTCGTCGCCGGCGAGAGCTCCGGCGAAGCCGCAGCCGTCTCTGTTTCTCTCCCCCTCTTCCACCACCTGACTAGCGGGGCCCGCTAGTCAGCCACTCAGTACGCGCGCGAAGCAGTACGAGTGGTGGCGCCCCTGGGCTTTACGCCTTCGACGTCACCCTCGCTAGTCTTTTTCTTTTTTATACAAATTCATTTGAATTTACAGAACACTTCAAACAGTTATAACTTTTTAACCATAAGTCCAAATGAATTGATTCTTTTTTGCATTGTGTTCTTTGAAAGAAAATCTAACAGCTCACCAAAATGAGATTTTTCTGAGGTGTTTAGAATTTCTGGTGAATTTCAGAAGTGTCCTTGATATTTTTCTTTTTGTGTTTAAAATTATTTTTAGAAGGTGAGGCTTGTCTTGAGGATCACCAGGAGGCTTGTGAACCTCATCTGCACTAAGGCAAGCCACATCAACATTTTCATGATGCCGTTGTAATATTTGTGATTTTCTTACTTGAATGAATTGATTAATCCATGCATTTAAATAATTATTAAGTTATTTGTATTCTGTTAAATGTTCGTTAGTTATTATGCTTGATTTACAGAATAGTTGAAACTAGTTTAAGTGGGTAAGGCAAGTTAAGATTTTTTTCAGGTGATGTTTTAGAAATAATTTTGTTATGCATGTTAGTAATTATTTAGCTATGTTTTTGCCTTCCTAAATTGGTAAAAATTTGTGAGAAAATGTTCTGTCAAGTACTTGTTAAAGCATATTACTTGTTTTACAGAAGGATTGAACCCAACTTAGTGATAAAGAAATTAAGAGTTATTGATAGTAAAATCTTTTATCAAACATATAAGAAATTTATCGGAGTTACTTTCTTGCGTAAGAAAATTTATGAAAACTTGTGACAAAAATATTTTTGACTAGTAAGAGTCAGTTTGAGCAAGTAAAGTATTCTGAGTTGTTGACGTTTATGCTTGGTGTGAATGTGGATGACATCTGTCATGTAGTATATGATGCATGTGTTGTTTTGCATTTCATAGCATGCTATGACACCGGTCATTGTTAACAATTGAACCTGAATATAACTGAACTAGAATACACTGTTGACTGGGTCATGGTGCCGCTGAATCTAGTTTCTTTCCAGTGCAACCACATTTGCCTTTATGGGAAGGCCTTGATTCGATCCATTGACACAGCCTCTGGTCGGTGCCTCCATCTAGGGAAGGTTATGTCGTGTTTGCCATAGCCCGGCAGGCAGGCATAACCTTATGTGCTCGTTGATGAGATTATGGTACCGAGTCCCCAAGTGGGAGTGTCCCCGAGTGGGAGTTGGCCACGACGGTGGTCGGGGTGTGTTTGGTAGACACGGGGCCACCCAGGACCAGCCCGTTGGGGATTTGGGTCGGAGTGGCCGGGAGAGTGTTGTGGCAATGGAGGGCTTTTGTCGGAATGCCGTTGGCGAGGCCATGGGTTCCGTGGAGTGGGTACAGTGTGCTTCCTCTGCAGAGTGTATAATCTATCGATAGCCGCGTCCATGGTCACGGACACCTCGTAGTAGGTCCCACCATGAGTCAACGATTAATAAAAATTGCACACTAAGACATAAACTTTGCATTGTTGACGATGGCAGAAAGGCCATCGAGGAAATTGGGATCAGATATTGGTCGTGGTGGTGATCGCCGTAAGGATCACGAGTCATTTTGTAAAAGACCACGATGGTGGTGTGTTTTACCACGTTGGTGGTATGGTTTACCACGTTGGTGGTGTGCTTGTGATCTGAGAATGATCACGGTTGGTAAGTTGTCCTGAGGGACGTTCGATGTATGATCACATCATGTTGGCATATAGTGTTGCATTATTAATAATTGGTTAAATATCATGATATTGTTTGTCATTATGATTATGCTTGTTGTGAGCTTGCAAGTACATTCAATGTACTGACCTGGTGTGTCATGCCAGATTTCAGGAAAGTCTCGTTGGAAAGGAGCGCTGTTCGAGTCTAGATCGTGTCCACATCGGTGTCCCTGTGATATGGAGCTTCCGCTACGACGTTATTCCGCTGCCACGTAGTTGTTCGGATCGAGGCCCCTTTATGTTCACTAAATAATGTACATATTGTTCAGCCGCACCGAGTGTGCCGCTGGGCCTCGACCGCTGTTGTAATATGAACTCTGTTTCGCTAGCATCAATAAAGTGGTTGTTTTCTTTACCAATATGTTGTGTGTTGCCAGAAGACATGGTCTCTGGGCTGGCAATGCAGGGTAAACCGGTCGCTCTGAGCCGGGGTGCCACACTGCCCCCTTTTTCATCGAGACACCAAAAAGGTAGAGAGGGCACCTACGACACATGTGGTAGCTCAGCTGCTGTGATCACTCATCACGCTCCTCGTCGGTCTCGGCAGCAGGAATGGTCTACTCCTCTGACTCAGTCCATTGGTAGCTGTCGGTGTCAAAACCGGCGGATCTCGGGTAGGGGGTCCCGAACTGTGCGTCTAAGGCAGATGGTAACAGGAGGCAGGGGACACAATGTTTTACCCAGGTTCGGGCCCTCTTGATGGAGGTAAAACCCTACGTCCTGCTTGATTAATGTTGATGATATGGGTAGTACAAGAGTAGATCTACCACGAGATTGGAGAGGCTAAACCCTAGAAGCTAGCCTATGGTATGATTGTATGTTGTTGTTGTTGTTGTGTCCTACGGTCTAAAACCCTCCGGTTTATATAGACACCGGAGAGGTTAGGGTTACACAAGGTCGGTTACAAAGGAGGAGATATCCATATCCATATTGCCTAGCTTGCCTTCCACGCCAACTAGAGTCCCATCCGGACACGAGTCGAAGTCTTCAAACCTGTATCTTCATAGTCTAACAGTCCGGCCAAAGGATATAATCCGGCTGTCCGGATACCCCCTAATCCAGGACTCCCTCAGTAGCCCCCGAACCAGGCTTCAATGACGATGAGTCTGGCGTGCAGTGTTGTCTTCGGCATTGGAAGGCGGGTTCTTCTCCAACTTTCAAGTGTTCGTAAGCAGTGTCCGGCTCCATAAATGTTGAACCTCTTGGCTTCTATGCCCAATAAGGGCTATCTCCCACGCGTCGAATGAATACGAGGCGCCAGGGCGTTTTTACATTCGCCCCCAGCGAGAATTCATCAAAGCGTGCTTCGAAAAGATCCATTCCAGCATGGCCGACCTCCGCAGCTCCTCCTCCCGCCCCCGTAGCCCTAAGCCCGGTGATTGGGAGAGGTGTTCAGTCCCGCACAGCCGATTAGTCGAGCTGCAAACTAAGGGATTTCTCCCTCTGGCGTATATGGTGCCCGTTCGAGCCGGGCTCGCCACCTACAATTGCGGGGCGCAAGCGGAGAGCCTTCCTTGTCCCTCCATGGGAGAACGGGTCTGCCTTGTTCCTTATTTACTATGGGGACTCGGGTTTCCAATTCACCCGTTCCTCTGTGGGCTCCTGGAGTTCTACGGCCTCCAATTACACAATCTTACCCCTGCCTCCATTCTACATATCGCCGGCCATGTTGCTCTTTGCGAGTTGTTCCTGGGCTGCGAGGCTCACTTCGAGCTGTGGAAAAGGCTATTCTGACTTGTCCCTCGCACACAGAGGGAATCACTTTATCAAGTGGGCGGAGCCAAAATATGGCGCATCACCGACACTGGATACCTGTCCGGTACCCCGAAGAAGCCGTTTGAAGATTGGCCTTCGGAATGGTTTTTTTATGGAGGACGTCCCCCTTCCGGACCCTGTTCGGCGGGGTCTACCTGAGTTCAACAATGCTCCTCTGAAGAAGCGCCGAAGTTGGCGCCCACAGAGCCCCCAAGCGGAGGACAACGGAGAGGTCCTCTATATGATGAACCGGATCAAAGCACTGGCTCAGTCAGGATTGACAATAATTGAAGTTATGTCCATTGGCATAATGCAGGGAGTGAAGCCACTTCAATATCATGGGCACCCCTTGTGGTGTTATAACGGGGCGGATGACGCCACCCGCTGCGGGCGTAAGGATCCGGACAATGCTACCGCTCTAGCGAAGATTCTGCCCAAACTGTTCAAGGGTGAGGAGGAGGAGTTCACCCGCATCAAACCACGGGATGGATTCTCCATGTACAATCCTCCAAGCTGGGTAAGTCATATCTCCCTGCTCCCATTTTCCCGCATTCGTTGTCGTAAGTATTTACCTTGCCACTTTGCGGCAGGAACTGCGAAAGGCCATAAAGGAGGTCAGCAGCCCTTATCCACAACCAGAGGACCCTGACCGGGCCCTCGACTCCGGACTCGAAGAAAATTCTGTCATATCCGTGGAGCTGATAGACCGGCAGTTCTATTAGTTCAGCTGCGATGATGCCATGGTGGCCATTACGGCCGACTATCCCGGACTGCTCCCTGCATCGCACGTAAAAAACCAAAAAATCCCAACTCCAAAACCAGGATCCCCTTTTAGACACTTCACCCACCATATACACATGGCATTTTACAAGGAAGGCATTCGGGACGCCCTGCCGAGCCCATGGCAACACGCCAACAGGAGGCACCGAGGCCGGGTGGGCCAAAAAGGAAGGCGGTCAGAATTGAGACGCCAGCGCAAAGGTATAACAAACCCCGCTCCGTGGTTGTCATCTCTCTTGAAATATAATGACGCCAGTGTTTCTTTATAGAAAAAACGCTCGCCGGAATATGTCCAGCGATGTTACTAATCATGCTTCCACCAGTCGGGCGCCAGGACCGGACATAGAGGCGGAAGCCGATATGGGGCAGGCGCCGGATAATCCCTCTACAGAGGATGCAGATAGGTTATCTGCTACTAACTCAGAAGTGGAAAGCGCCATGAACCATAGGCGCCGCCGGGCCGTACTCCGGGACGCTTGTTTCTCACCAGAGGCATTTGATGCCTTCAATTCTGGAGAGGCGTACCTCTGTGCTGCTCAAGATGGCCTAGCCAGAGCCACGGATCAATATGTAAAGGATGTACGGGTAAGTGAATCTGACGATTCATATGCATTAGTAGCCCCTGAGACTTGAAATAGTTAGCAGAACTAATTTAAGGATCATCTTATTTGTGCAGGTTCTTACAGAGAAGAATACTAGGCTAACACAGGAGCTAGAGGAATGCAAGACCCAACTGTGGGCTACTGTGGCTGCATTGCAGGAACCGAAAAAGTCACCCGCTGGTAACATTTATTTTAAAGAGTAATGGTTACCATATAATGTGCGGCATGGCTGCAGATCTAACGACAGATGTTGCAGATGAATCCAGAGAAAATCCGGAGTACCAGCATGTTATGCGACAGCTAGAGGCTGGCAAACGCGTGCTGACTGAGGTTAGGCGGGAGAAAAACAATCTCCAAGACGCCAAAAGCTGAGCGTGGAACTAAAAGACGTTCGGGGCCAGCTTGCCGACTCCGAGAAGGAGAATAAGCGGCTTCGGCGCGGCATTTTCAGTAAGTGCTTGAACGAATCCTTTTAAAGGAATTCGGCGAAGAAGCCGACTAAGAGTGTTATGTCTGTAGGTATGCTGACGGGTCGTCCCACGAAGGAAATGCCCGGGTCTGCGGGTGATCTTCTATCCGAGCTGTCACATCTGCACGAACAAGTTCGGTAGGTGATGCAAGGTGTTGCCTAGGCCTTGTGGCCATCTATCTCCCTGCCAGAGGGCGTTGCTGAGCTTATGGAGAAGCTCAAGGGAGCACGGCAGTGCCTCCGATTATGGAAGATATCGGCCTGCCAACAGGGTGCCAGAGAGGCCTGGGCCATGGTGAAGACTCGGTATACCAAGGCAGACCCAAATCACATGGCCGAGGTCGGACCTGTGGGGCCCGACGGAAAAGAGATCCTGTAGGATCGAAAGTATGTCTAGAGGGGGGTTATTAGACTACTTGACCAAATAAAAACTTAACCTTTTCCCAATTTTAGTTCTCGGCAGATTTTAGCTATTTTAGGACAATTCAAGCAATCATCACACAATTCAAGCAAGCATGCAAAGAGTATATTGGCAGCGGAAAGTAAAGCATGCAACTTGCAAGAATGTAAAGGGAAGGGTTTGGAGAATTCAAACGCTATTGGAGACACGGATGTTTTTCCCATGGTTCGGATAGGTGGTGCTATCCTACATCCACGTTGATAGAGACTTCAAGCCACGAAGGGTAACAGTTGCGCGAGTCCACACAGGGCTCCACCCAAGGGCAACAGTTGCGCGAGTCCACACAGGGCTCCACCCACGAAGGGTCCACGAAGAAGCAACCACCCACAACGGGTCCACGAAGAAGCAACCTTGTCTATCCCACCATGGCCATCGCCCACGAAGGACTTGCCTCACGAGCGGTAGATCTTCACGAAGTAGGCGATCTCCTTGGCCTTATAAACTCCTTGGTTCAACTCCACAATCTTGTCGGAGGCTCCCAAGTGACACCTAGCCAATCTAGGAGACACCACTCTCCAAGAAGTAACAAATGGTGTGTAGGTAATGAACTCCTTGCTCTTGTGCTTCAAATGATAGTCTCCCCAACACTCAACTCTCTCTCATAGGATTTGGATTTGGTGGAAAGAAGATTTGAGTGGAAAGCAACTTGGGAAGGCTAGAGATCAAGATTCATATGGAAGGAATGGAATGTCTTGGTCTCAACACATGAGTAGGTGGTTCTCTCTCGGAACATATGAGTTGGAATGGTGTGTGTGTTCTGATGGCTCTCTCCTCGAATGAGAAAGAGTTGGAGGGGTATATATAGCCTCCACACAAAATCCAACCGTTACACAGTTTACCAATCTCGGTGGGACCGAATCAGAAAACTCGGTCTGACCGAAATAGTAAACCTAGTGACCGTTAGGAATTTCGGTGGGACTGACATGCAACTCGGTAGGACCGATATGGTTAGGGTTTGGGCATAACGTAATCTCGGTGAGACCGATTACACAAACTCGGTGAGACCGAATTTGGTAATTAGCTAACCAGAGAGTTGGTCAGGCAAACTCGGTGGGACCGATTTGCTCTTTCGGTGAGACCGAGTGGAACTCGGTGAGACCGAAAAGTTACAAAGGGGAAACACTGAGTTTACATTGCAATCTCGGTGGGACCGATTCGCTCTTTCGGTAAGACCGAAAAGTTATGAAAGGGAAACAGAGAGTTTGCAACCCCATCTCGGTGAGACCGAGATCCTTATCGGTAGAACCGAATTGCTAGGGTTTGGCAGTGGCTAATGACAAGTGAAACTCGGTGGCCCGGATAGGAAGAATCGGTAGGACCGAGTTTGGCTTAGGGTTTAGGTCATATGTGGATATGGGAAAGTAGTTGAGGATTTTGGAGCATATCATTAAGCACATGAAGCAAGAGGCTCATTAAGCAACACCTCATCCCTCCTTAATAGTATTGACTTTTCCTAAAGACTCAATGTGATCTTGGATCACTAAAATATAAAATGAAGAGTCTTGAGCTTTTGAGCTTGAGCCAATCCTTTGTCCTTAGCATTTTGAGGGTTCCACTTTCACATCCATGCCATGCCAATCATTGAGCTTTCCTGAAATAATTATCTTGGAATAGTATTAGCTCAATGAGCTATATGTTGTTATGAATTACCAAAACCACCTAGGGATAGTTGCACTTTCAATCTCCCCCTTTTTGGTAATTGATGACAACATATAGATCAAAGCTTCGACAAAAGATAGTAATCATGAAATATATCGTCGCTTTGAGAAGTATGTGATAAGTAAGAGCTCCCCCTAAATTTGTGCATATTTAAAATTTGCTTTGGACTGCAAATGCACAAAGAATTAGAATTATGGGTTACTCTTCCATGTCACATACATCTTGGTGGAGCGCTCAAAAATGATAAGATTGAAATACATGCACTCATCACCAAGAATAGTGAATGATCACAAACGATTGATAGAATGATAATATTTAAGCAAGCATTAAGCAAACATTAAGTGTAGCTTATGATCAAACACATGATCATCGATGTCTCACAAATAATGACGTAGTATCAAGCACTCAAAAGCAGATAAGTTCGAAAAACCACCAAATAAAGCAAGAGAGAAAAGCAACACTCTCTCTCTCTCGAAGCCTATGATCTATACATCTTCTCCCCCTTTGGCAACAAGTTACCAAAAAGTTCCTAGAAAATGCATAGCACTCGATCGACGCTCAGGCTTGATCTTCTGGTGGTGGTGGAGTCCGGAGCACTCCAAGGACGAAGCCTTCGGTAGACGTGGTCGGAGTCGAGGCTGAAGTGGATGCTGGAGCTGGTGGAACTGAGGCTGTGGCTGGTGCAGACGTTGTAGCTCGGGTGTCAGCAACTGGCAGTGCAGACGACCTCGGACCTCGTGGCACCCTCGTAAAAGCAGTCGTGGTCCTGCCTCTCCTCTCATTCATGTCCTCCTGGAGCTGCTCCATGGCAGTCTGTATCTCTGTCACCTTGATGTCCAAGTCATAGAACCTCTGTTCCATGATCCTCTCTAAACTCGCATGGTTCTGAGTCAGGGTGGCTATACTCTGCTCAATCCACAGGGTGGACGCAATCAGGTAACCAAGCTGCTCTTGTTTGGTTTTCAGGAAGTAATCAGATGCCTCCGCTTGAGTAGGCATCCTGGCAGCTTTCTCCTTCTTCGCCTTCTCCTTCTGAGCTTGTGCATGGGCAGATGATGGTTCATTCTTAGTCATAACAACTTGATTATCTTCGAAATCTGGATGGATGGGTAGGTGTTCCTTATCCAACAAATATACGCCCGTGCCCATCTTGGAGTTGATGAGCTCCTGAATCTGAGGGGCATATCCACAGCTCCTCTTCTGATCTGCCGTAGTCCTTTTGATTGTTTCCACTATGAGGCTCATGACTTTGAATTTTTGAGGCACGTCAAAGACATGAAGCAAATTGATCGCGTGACCTCTGATCATCTTGTGATCTCCAGACTTGGGCAGAAGGGTGTGCCTAAGGATCCAGTTGATCGTAGGCAATCCTGATAGCAGATAATGCACTGAGCCAAACTTGAACGTGTCAAGTGCTTCATTCGGAATATCCTTGTACGTGTTGGACATGGAGTTGTGGTCCATCTTTTTCTTGGCATAAATGTCCAAGTCATCCGCTTGCTCCTCTGGGGCATTGATCAGCTTCGCCCATTCCTCAATAGTAGAGTGGTACCTTGTACCCTCTGACATCCATGTGATCCTGCCATCCGGATAAAAGTGTGCTATGGAGTAGAATTGCATGATTAGCTCCTCGTTCCACTTTGTGAGCTTCTGCCCAACAAAGTCTGCAACTCCACACGCACTAAAGCTGTCAAATACTCCAGGGTAGTACTCTTCATTGTCCTTGATATAGGTCCAGTCGACCCATCTCATGTCACATACAATTGGCTTCTTGTCAAGTAGCACTGTCTCATAGAAATCCTGCTGCTCCTTGGTATGAAACCTGTAGTCCACTGCAGTCCTTCTCCTAGAAGCATATGGATCTTCTTCTCTCCACTTCCTGAGCCCTGAGTCTCTCCTGAGCTTCATATCCTCAGCCACAGGATGAGCATCGTTGTGGTCTGGGATCTTGGGCTTTAGCTTCCTTAGGACATTTTCTTCCTCATCCTTAGCAACAGTCTCAGGCACTGGGGCCTTGTTCTTCTCAGCTGCAGGAATGCTCCTTGTATTTCTCTTAGGTTTTGGCTTGGAGGCAGCTTTGGGCTTAGATGCAGTAGCCCCTGACCTTATGGCATCACCCATTAGCTTGGGTGCCTTGGGCGCTGGTGCAGCTGCCTCTTCTTCCTCTTCCTCTTCCATGATGGAAGCTTTGCCAAGCACTCTAGCCACAGTCTTCTTCACCCTCTCCTTCCTTTTCTTGCCCTCAGCTACAACTAGCTCTTGGGGAGTAGGCTTCTTAGTTGAGGCTCTTGCCTTTGACATGGGCTGCCTGCCTGCTGGCCTTTTGATTTTCAGACCTGGCTTAGTGCCTTGAGCTGGCTCAATTCTCTTGGAAGTGGCCTCTTCCTCTGCCACATAGTCCTCATTTTCAGAGTCTGAAGTTTTCTTCTTCCTTTGTCTCGTGGCAGCCTTTGGCAAATTGCTAGGAGTGCTCCTGCTTCCTTCATCAGATGAACCGGAGGGACTAGTGCCCTCACTCATCACCACTTGCTGCTCTGACAGATTCTGGCTATCACTCTGGTCTGACATGCTGCAAACTGACTGCTGACCCTGTGAATAGATTATAGAGGAGATAGAGTGGATGAGCATCACAAAATGCAGAGATTTTTGCGAAAAGAATGATCCAAAAACATAGTTTTAGTTTCCCACTGAAATCATCTCGGATCTACCGATTTTCAAACTCGGTGATACCGAAGCAATTTTGGAACCTAAACTAGTGAACTCGGTAGGACCGAGTCACAGTTCGGTGGCACCGAGACTGCTAGGGTTTCACTGAGTTCAAAAATCGGTCACACCGATAAGTAATTCTCGGTCAGACCGAGTCTCACTTGTGCAATGGCATAAGCCAAATCGGTGGGACCGAGTTTTTCAACTCGGTGGGTCCGAGATAGTTTCGGCGGAAACCTAAACCTAGAATTTTCGAATCAAACCTAATCTATGAGCGTTTTGACTGGATAGAAGTTTATCAAACGTGGCTAGAAACAATATGATCACAATGTGCTAGGAATCAGATTGAGGAATAGCACAAAGATCAAGTCCATACCCTAGTTCAGCGGGAACTTGCTACGGCGGCAACGGCGGGGCAGAATTCCCGTTGACGGCGACGGAGACCAGCGACTGGAGGCTGCTGGCGACGAGAAGACGATCCTGAGACCTCGATGGTAGAGCAGGCTATCACGCGGGCGAGGGGTTCGGAGAAATTTCCAAATTTTGCCCGTGAATATATATAGCCCGACCCTGTCGGTGTGACCGAGTGGAACAACTCGGTGGCACCGAGATTCGTAACTGCGTGCAGTTACTGAAACTCGGTGTGACCGAAAGGTTCAAATCGGTTGCACCGAGATCGAAAACCTAGATCAACTTAATGATCTCGGTAGGACCGAAAGTGGAGTATCGGTCAGACCGAGAATCATAAAGAGGTTTTGGAAGTTTAAGTCTATGACGAATCGGGGACTCCGAGCGCTCCTCACACAGAGTGGTTCGAATCTGACTTGATCAAATTTTGTGATGCAGCATGAATAGAGTTTGAGACGAGAAAAGCATAGATAGCTAGAGGACGTTCTTAGGCATTCTTGTCCATCCACTTGGAAAAAGAGGATAAAACCAAGCAATCAAAACTACAAGTGGATGTCCTCGAATGAGTAAAATATGCAATCAGCATGCTCACACAATAAGATGGCAAATGAAATATGTGGCAAGGCATGCACAACCAATTCTATCATTTATCAAGCAATTTGCGATAACTAGCTCATCTATATATGAGTACATTGACTTAGGAGTCAAGTGAGAACACTTGATCATAGGTCATACTCATCGTTTAAGCTCAAGTGGGGTTACCACTTTTACATAAAGCATTGTTGTGTTCACATCTTTAGAGTTGCTTTAGCTCAAGTCTTAGAGTAAAGCTCCCCCTAGATGTGATATCCCCTCTAAGAGGGATGAACTAACCTTGGGTTTGTCGATGATGACTTCATGTAGATATTGAAGATGTGGATGCTCAATGTTGATGTAGATCTCTTGGAGCTATCCATTTGAGTGAATTGCACTTTCAATACCTACATGGGTTAGTCCCACAAGGAACAAACAAGGATATCCATAGACA
This sequence comes from Triticum urartu, assembly GCF_003073215.2. Lineage (NCBI taxonomy): Eukaryota > Viridiplantae > Streptophyta > Magnoliopsida > Poales > Poaceae > Triticum > Triticum urartu. Next base: position 524,422,634 of record NC_053028.1, on the reverse strand, counting down.
TAGAGTGATGCACACAAAAGATGATGTCCATGAAAACTTTTAGGTTACCTTGTCCCTTGTCTTACCAACAAGAGGGTTTGTGACTCCTTGAACTAGTGCAAGATGTGGAAGTTGATTGCACTTGTTCTTGCCAAAATGATAAGAGTGAAGTATGTTGGCGGAGTCACCCTCAAGAACTCTCTAGTTCTTCTTCTTTTGGATCCACATCATCTTGATGGGAATCCTTGGAGTTGTAGTCGTACTTGATGAAGTGGAACTTGAAGTAGTCTTGGGAATCCACTTGACTAAGGTCTTAGGAGCTTCTTCAAATGCATCAATTTCCTCTTGAAGCTTATCCTTTCCTTTTTGCTCGTAGTCTTGTGGTGGAAGATCATCTTGAGCTTGTGTCCCCTTGAAAGAAGTATACTTCTCTTGTTGAGGGACAAACTTTGTCTTGGGGTATTGATCTTCTTCCCATTCAACTCCACTGGCATTGCACTTTCGTTCAAAACCAACACCTTGATTCTTCCGGTGCATTCCTTGCTTGCGCACAATTTCCTCGAATTGCTTACTCCCGGCAAGGCTCTTGTACACTCCTTTCTCTATAATTCCCTTCAATAAGCTATTTTCTTGCTCAAGTGTAACTTGGCTAAGAGAATCATTAGTGGAATCAAGAGAACTACTAGAAGCAACAATATTGGATTTAGCATGATCATTGTTACTACTAGAGGAAGAATCTTTCTTGTTAGACTTGACTTGAGGCATGTAAGTGGATAAGAGTAAACGCTTGGCAATGTAAGAAGAACTTTTCTTGCGGAGATCATCATTGATTGCCTTTAAGAACTCATGCTCTTGCTCAAGATTGAGCTTTTCAAAGCATAGTTTCTCATGAGCTCTTAAAAGTTCTCGATGATCTTCGAAGATAGTGTCATGAGCTAACTTAAGAGTTTTTAGTTCTTTAGTTAGAGCCTCAATCTTCTCCTTATCATTGTCACTCGTTTTAGCATGATTAATTGGTCTTTCATCATAGTATTCATCACTAGAGTTGTCACCAAGCAAATCATCACCTAACAAGTCATCTTCATCACTATTGAAATCAACATACTCGGGGTGTGTTACCTTAGGACCTTTGGCCATGAAGCATCTTCCAATTCCTTCATTTGGTGAGTCAAATATGTCGTAGGAGTTGGTTGACACAAGTGCTAGACCGGCAACACCTTCATCTTGAGTATCTTCGGAGTTGGAGTGGTAACTTCTCTCGGAGTGGCTGTCGGAGTCGGAGCCGGATACCCATTCACCAACATGAGCTTGATGTCTTCGTCTTGTGTATCTCCTTGATGATTTTTCCTTCCTTTCCGAATCCTTGCTTCTCCGTGAGTATCTTCGTTCATAACGATCATCTTTACTCCTTCTCTCTCTTGGTGGTGATCCTTTGCTTCTTCTTTTTGGAGAATCTTCTCTTCTCTTGTAGGGAGCCGTACACTCATTGGAATAGTGTCCGGGTCTTCCACAATTGTAACAGTTTCGCTCTCGACTAGAAGATCTTTTGTCATTGTAGGACCTTGACTTGGATCTTCTATCTTTGCTTCTACTCTTGTAGAACTTGCTGAAGTTCTTCACCATTAAGCTCAATTCTTCATTGAAGTCTTGTTTCTCACTTGATGATGTAGGGGCTTCACAGAGGCTTTATAGGCACCACTTGATTTGTTGTGAAGTTCCTCTTTATCCTTAAGTGACATCTCATGAGCAACAATTCTTCCAATCACCTCCGTTGGCTTGAGATCTTTGTAATTGGGCATCATTTGGATCAATGTGCACACGGTATCATATTTTCCATCCAAGTCTCTTAGGATCTTCTTGATGATGAATCTATCGGTCATCTCTTCACTTCCTAAGCCGGCAATCTCATTTGTGATGAGAGCAAGCCTAGAGTACATTTCAGCGACACCTTCACCATCCTTCATCTTGAACTTGTCAAGTTGGCTTTGAAGCACATCCAACTTGGATTCCTTGACGGAGTCGGTACCTTCGTGCATATCAATCAAAGTGTCCCAAATTTCCTTTGCATTCTCAAGGCGGCTGATTTTGTTGAATTCTTCGGGGCACAATCCGTTGAAGAGAATATCACAAGCTTGAGCATTGTATTGCAACATCTTCAACTCATCCGCGGTAGCTTCACGGTTTGGTTCTCTCCCATCGAAGAAGTCACCTTGCAAACCAACACACACAATAGCCCAAACAGCGGGGTTATGTCCAAGAATATGCATTTTCATTTTATGCTTCCAACTAGCAAAATTAGTACCATCAAAGTAAGGACCTCTAAGGTGATAATTTCCCTCGCTAGACGCCATACTCTCCGAGGTTGTGAAACCAAGGCTATGACCACCAAAAGCTATGGAGATCAAGCAAATGGAGACCAAAGCTCTGATACCACTTGTAGGATCGAAAGTATGTCTAGAGGGGGGTGATTAGACTACTTGACCAAATAAAAACTTAACCTTTTCCCAATTTTAGTTCTCAGCAGATTTTAGCTATTTTAGGACAAGTCAAGCAATCATCACACAATTCAAGCAAGCATGCAAAGAGTATATTGGCAGCGGAAAGTAAAGCATGCAACTTGCAAGAATGTAAAGGGAAGGGTTTGGAGAATTCAAACGCTATTGGAGACACGGATGTTTTTCCCGTGGTTCGGATAGGTGGTGCTATCCTACATCCACGTTGATGGAGACTTGAAACCACGAAGGGTAACGGTTGTGCGAGTCCACACAGGGCTCCACCCAAGGGCAACGGTTGCGCGAGTCCACACAGGGCTCCACCCACGAAGGGTCCACGAAGAAGCAACCACCCACAAAGGGTCCGCGAAGAAGCAACTTTGTCTATCCCACCATGGCCATCGCCCACACAGGACTTGCCTCACTAGCGGTAGATCTTCACGAAGTAGGCGATCTCCTTGCCCTTACAAACTCCTTGGTTCAACTCCACAATCTTGTCGGAGGCTCCCAAGTGACACCTAGCCAATCTAGGAGACACCACTCTCCAAGAAGTAACAAATGGTGTGTAGGTAATGAACTCCTTGCTCTTGTGCTTCAAATGATAGTCTCCCCAACACTCAACTCTCTCTCATAGGATTTGGATTTGGTGGAAAGAAGATTTGAGTGGAAAGCAACTTGGGAAGGCTAGACATCAAGATTCATATGGTAGGAATGGAATGTCTTGGTCTCAACACATGAGTAGGTGGTTCTCTCTCAGAACATATGACTTGGAATGATGTGTGTGTTCTGATGGCTCTCTCACCGAATGAGAAATAGGTGGAGGGGTATATATAGCCTCCACACAAAATCCAACCGTTACATACAATTTACCAATCTCGGTGGGACCGAATCAGCAAACTCGGTCTGACCGAAATAGTAAACCTAGTGACCGTTAGGAATTTCGGTGGGACTGACATGCAACTCGGTAGGACCGATATAGTTAGGGTTTGGGCATAACGTAATCTCGGTGAGACCGATTACACAAACTCGGTGAGACCGAATTTGGTAATTAGCTAACCAGAGAGTTGGTCAGGCAAACTCGGTGGGACCGATTTGCTCTTTCGGTGAGACCGAGTGGAACTCGGTGAGACCGAAAAGTTACAAAGGGGAAACACTGAGTTTACATTGCAATCTCGGTGGGACCGATTCGCTCTTTCGGTAAGACCGAAAAGTTACGAAAGGGAAACAGAGAGTTTGCAACCCCATCTCGGTGAGACCGAGATCCTTATCGGTAGAACCGAATTGCTAGGGTTTGGCAGTGGCTAATGACAAGTGAAACTCGGTGGCGCCGGATAGGAAGAATCGGTAGGACCGAGTTTGGCTTAGGGTTTAGGTCATATGTGGATATGGGAAAGTAGTTGAGGGTTTTGGAGCATATCACTAAGCACATGAAGCAAGAGGCTCATTAAGCAACACCTCATCCCTCCTTAATAGTATTGGCTTTTCCTAAAGACTCAATGTGATCTTGGATCACTAAAATATAAAATGAAGAGTCTTGAGCTTTTGAGCTTGAGCCAATCCTTTGTCCTTAGCATTTTGAGGGTTCCACTTTCACATCCATGCCATGCCAATCATTGAGCTTTCCTGAAATAATCATCTTGGAATAGCATTAGCTCAATGAGCTATATGTTGTTATGAATTACCAAAACCACCTAGGGATAGTTGCACTTTCAATCGAACACTTCATCCACACAAAATTCAACAGAAAACTCGGCAAGATCCGTTAGTATAATAAAGCAAATCACTACTCTAAGTACTGTTGAAAACCAATTCATATTTTGTTTTTGCATTGTAGCTACTGTAATATAACTCTTCCATGTCTTAATCCACTGATATAAATCGTTAGTTTCATCAAAACAAGCAAACTATGCATCAAAAACAGAATCTGTCTAGAACAGAACAGTCTGTAATAATCTAAAAATTCACCATACTTCTGGTACATGAACAATTCTACCAAAATCAGTAAAAATAAAATATTTGTATATAAATACAGTGCAAAAAGAATCATAACCATTTGACTTTTCAGTAAAAAATGTAAAATCGCGCACTACAGCCAAAGTTTCTGTCCTGCACCATACAAACCAACAAGCAAAGTAGACATCCTAAAGGCAAACCTTGGCACATTATTTTTATGATACAATGGAATTGTACAAGGGGATAATTTTTTTTTAAAGTTCATGTAATCAAGATTCACAAAGTTTTCGTGAGCATGAACAAAGTTCAAGGCTAGCTCCCACTTCAACAATGGTCGTCTTTCTCACTTTTGCTTTCCTTTTTGAAAAAGTTTTGGGTTCCCCTCTTTATTTTTGTTGTTTTTAAACTACAAGAAAGCACTCAACAGAAATACATGACTCTCTAAAACTTCCGGGTTGTCTCCCTGGCAGCGCTTTCTTTAAAGCCATTAAGCTAGGCATATAGTGCTCAAGTAATGAATCCACCCGGATCCCAAGGTATATCAAAGCCAATTTTAATTCACAATGATTTGTAATCTAGTAGTGAGCACAAAGTAACATATATCATGCAACAACGAAGTCTAACTCTCTTCCTATGCATAGGCATGTCATAAAAGAACAATTCATGCACACAAAGTAAAGGCCAATGCATAGTATAAACAGTTTCTTGCAATTTTATCGTATTGGAAACATAGAGAGGTGGAAATACAGTTCCTCTCTCATAATAATTGCAAGTAGGAGAAGAAAGCACATGCATATTATATCTATCAAAATCATCATGTGCAACAGTAAAAGGAAACCCATCAAGATAATCCTTAATAAGCACACACTTCTCCGATATAGTGTAGTTTGGAGAATTCAAAAAGATAATAGGACTATCATGTGTGGGTGTAATAGCAACAATTTCATGTTAAACATAAGGAACTATAGCAAGTTCATCTCCATAAGAATAATTCATATTGGCATCTTGGCCACAAGCATAGCAAGCATCATCAAAAAAAGGGATATTTCAAAAGAATCAACGAGATCATAACAATCATCATAGCAATCATCCTTCGGTAAGCACGAAGGGAAATTAAACAATGTATGAGTTGAAGAGTTACTCTCATTAGAAGGTGTATACGGGTAGCTAATCCGCTCTTCCTCCTTTTGTTCTTCGCTCTCCTCATCATCTTTTTCATCCAATGAGCTCACAATTTCATCAATTTCTTCTTCCATAGACTCCTGCAAAATATTAGTCTCTTCTTGGACAGTGGAGATTTTCTCAATAAGTGCATCAATATAGGAATTGTATTCATAATTCTCATAGCAATATTTCAATATAGCACAATTTTCAGGCCTATAAACATCATCCTCAAAATCTTCATACTTTTCGAACAAAGATTCAATTTCATAAGCACGCTTAAAAGCAACAAATTCTTCTATTTGCTCCACATCATAGTAATCATATATACCTCTTGCATAAGAAGCCAAGGTTTCATTATCATTGAATTTGCATGAAAAGGGAAGGTGTGGAGCCTTCATCCTAGAGCAACAAGTATAATCATATCTCAAGCATAGTTTCCTAGCATACCACTTCAACATATAAATTTGATCCCATAATAGTTTCCCTTTTTGAGTTAAGCGATAATCCCTAAAGTATTAACGTTGATCCAACGTGTCTCCCATTACCAAATTGAATGGGGTTTTCTCTGGATTATCAAAGTAGTACATAATATCTGTCACATAACGAGCATCGAGGGTTTTAGGAGGTTCCTCATCTCCATGAGCAGCAAGTACACATAATTTTTTGGTAGTTCGTGTTCCATATCCATAACTAAAGATAGATAACAACTTAGAAGAACAAATAAAAATTACTTAGTGATAAAGCAAACAAGCACACACGAGAATATTCACCCCACGCTATGACTCCCCCGCAACGGTGCCAGAAAAAGGTCTTAATAATCCACAAGTATAGGGGATCGCAATAGTTTTCGATAAGTAAGAGTATCGAACCCAAAGAGGAGCTAAAGGTAGAACAAATATTCCCTCAAGTTCTATCGACCACCGATACAACTCTACGCACGCTTGACGTTCGCTTTACCTAGAACAAGTATGAAACTATAAGTACTTTGTAGGTGTTGTTGGATAGGTTTGCAAGATAATAAAGATTACGTAAATAAAAAGTAGGGGTTGTTTAGATAAAGACACAACTAAATTAGTTTTAGTAAAGAGCTTTTTGTTACGAGAAAGTTATTTGTCCCTAGGCAATCAATAACAAGACCGATAATCATTATTGCAATTTTATTTGAGGGAGAGGCATAAGCTAACATACTTTCTCTACTTGGATCATATGAACTTATGATTAGAACTCTAGAAAGCGTCCGCAACTACTAAAGATCATTAAGGTAAAACCCAACCATAGCATTAAAGTATTATCAAGTCCTCTTTATCCCATAAGCAAACAACCTACTTACTCGGGTATGTGCTTCTGTCACTAACGCCACCCACCATAAGCAAATCATGAACATATTGCAAACCCTACAGCGGGGATCCCTCACGCTTGCGCAACAAGAGATCACCATAGGATAGCGCCAATAATAAAACATGCAACTCAAACCAATCTTGATCATCAAATAACCCATAGGTCAAAACGATCTACTCAAACATCATAGGATAGCCATACATCATTGGGGAATAATATATAGCGTTGAGCACCATGTTTAAGTAGAGATTACAGCGGGTAAGAGAGAGGTTACACCGCTGCATAGAGGGGGGAAGAGTTGGTGATGATGGCGGTGAAGTTGTTGGTGAAGATTGCGGTGATGATGATGGCCCCCAGTGGCACTCCGGTGCCACGGGAAGCGAGGGGGGAGAGCCCCCCGCCTTGTTCTTCTTCCTTGACCCCCTCCCTAGATGCGAGAAGGGTTTCCCCTCTGGGCCTTGGTCTCCATGGCGTGGGAGGGGTGAGAGCCCCTCCGAGATTGGATCTGTCTCTCTGTCTCTCTCTGTTTCTGCGTTCCCAGATTCTGCCCCTTCACTGTTTCTTATATTCCCGGAGATCCGTAACTCCGACTGGGCTGAAATTTTAACACGATCTCTATCCGGATATTAGCTTTATTGTGGAAAAATAAGGGCATCAACCGCCTTACAGGGTGTCCACGAGGGCCCTGGGCGCGCCTGCCCCCCTGGGGCGCGCCCCTCTGCCTCGTGGCCCCCTCGGGCGTCGTCTCGCGTAGATTTTTCTTCCCAAAAATCATATATGTTGCAAAAAAATCTCCGTCAGTTTTTATCCCGTTTGGATATTCTGCGAAAAAAAACATGCAACAAACAGGAACCGGCACTGGGCACTGGATCAATATGTTAGTCCCAAAAATAGTATAAAAAGTTGCCAAAAGTATATGAAAGTTGTAGAATATTGGCATGGAACAATCAAAAATTATAGATACGACAGAGACGTATCAGGGGGGGCACCCTAGAACACACAAGTTGATCATTGATCTCTTAGCTGTGTGCGGTGCCCCCTCCACCATAATCCACCTCAGTCATATCGTCGTAGTGCTTAGGCGAAGCCTTGCGCCTGTAGGTTCATCATCACCGTCATCACGCCGTCGTGCTGAGGAAGCTCTCCTTCGACACTCAACTGGATCAAGAGTTCGTGGGACGTCAACGAGCTGAACTTGTGCTGATCGCGGAGGTGCCGTACTTTCGGTACTAGGAACGGTTGGATCGTGAAGACATACGACTATATCAACCGCGTTGTTATAAGCTTCCTCTTACGGTCTATGAGGGTACGTGGACAAAACTCTTCCCCTCTCGTTGCTATGCATCACCATGTTAGATTTTGCTTGTGCGTAAGAATTTTTTTAAATTACTACGTTCCCCATCAGTGGCATCCGAGCCAGGTCTATGCGTAAATGTTATATGCACGAGTAGAACACAAAGGAGTTGTGGGCGTAGGTATGTACATATTGCTTGTCGTCACTAGTTGATTCTTGATTCATCGGTATTGTTGGATGAAGCGGCTCAGACCGACATTACGCGTACGCTTAGGCGAGACTGGTTCTACCGACGTGCTTTGCACACAGGTGGCTGGTTGGTGTTAGCTTCTCCAACTTAGTTGAATCAGATTCAATGAACAGGGCTCTTTCTGAAGATCAAAAAGCAATCACTATACTATGGTTCTTTCTCAGCCCGTAGCAGCCACGTAAAACTTGCAACAACAAAGTAGAGGAGGTCTAACTTGTTTTTGCAGGGCATGTTGTGATGTGATATGGTCAAGACATGATGCTCAATTTTATGGTATGAGATGATCATGTTTTGTAACACAGTTATCGGCAACTAGAAGGAGCCATATGGTTGTCGCTTTATTGTATGAAATGTAATCGCCATGTAATTGCTTTACTTTATCACTAAGCGGTAGCGATAGTCGTAGAAGCAATAGTTGGCAAGACGACAATGATGCTTCGATGGAGATCAAGGTGTCAAGCCGGTGACGACGGTGATGATGATGGTGCTTTGGAGATGGAGATCAAAGGCACAAGATGATGATGGCCATATCATATCACTTATATTGATTGCATGTGATGTTTATCCTTTATGCATCTTATTTTGCTTAGTTCGACGGTAGCATTATAAGATGATCTCTCACTAAATTTCAAGGTACAAGTGTTCTCCCTAAGTATGCACCGTTGCTACAGTTCATCGTGCCGAGACACCACATGATGATCAGGTGATGATGTTATGCCTGCCATCTTTCACCAATAGCCGTCGGATCTAGATCTGAAGCATACAAACCAAACTTCTCCAGTTTTGCAAAAAGATGCCCGCACTTGTTCCCTATTTACAAACAACTCCTTGTCTCTCACAATCAGCCTTATCTCCTCCCCACCACATCTAGAAGGCGATGGAAAAATCTGGCATGATGGCCGCTATCGGCGCCGTCCACCCCCAATCTTGGTGTTTCGTGAAATGCACGTGCATCTACGCACGGGAAATTATGTCGAACATGGCTAGTTGTAAGCAAGCTAGCTCTACATCCATGATGATAGTGACTGTAGATGGTGAGGCTGACTATGGTATGCCGAACACGGTGCCTATACCCAGGTGTCATCTCCGGCGCAGGGTCTTGTCACTTCACTGTGAGGAGCAGCATGTAATAATTTGACCAACGGTTAGTGCAGTGCTACTAGTACATCAGTAGTACTACTACTAGTACTAGCACCACCGTCTGGATTTAGTAGTACTACCACGTCCATCTGGATTTAGTAGTTGACTAGCAATATCTAGTAATGCATGTCACAAAAAATGTACTACTCCCTCTGTAAATAAATACATGCTGTATTGTTTTATTCCTATTGGCGAGAGAACTTAATGTCTTTTTGCTAATTAATAGGATTACATACAATGAACTAACCACTGCATGTCATGTTTGGTAGTCTCAAGTCATTGAAAGCATGCACGGCCCACATCTCTGATTGGTTGATATGCCACGAAATAAGAAATGAGGAGGGAGTTAATGTACCATGCCTAAGTGTTTTGGGATTACACAACATTTTTGGTTTCATGCATTAACATTTTATTAGTTAAATCAAAGGTCAAAACTTGGCGCAAAATGCAAAGGGGACCAATAAACAAGTAAACATCAAAGTTCTCTCGTTTGGCCCCAACTAGAGGTCCGGTGAGATGACTATATTGCACCGGCACGAAGGGGGGCACAGCTTCATTGACTTACTGCACCTGCCTTTGGTTGTATGACACATGGGCCCAACAGGTGGCTGGCCCGCCTGTCATACAGCCAAATGCAGGTGCAGTAGAGGGCCGGGGAGTAGATGGCCAACACACACGTGAATTCAGTGCAGTCTGCACTTCTCATATAAAGGCTCCTGCCAGTACAATCTACGAAATCCTACGCACCTACGCACCCTAACCAAGGGCAAGAGTGATCACTCCAATCGCAAGATCGGTTAACTAGAAGCTAGACCCATGGAGGCGTTGAGCGCGAGCATCAGCCGGCTGTGCCAGATGGCCCACGACGCTGGCATGCGGCCCGGCACCGAGGAAAGTCTCTAGGTCGTGCTTGAGGCTGCCAGGATCAGAGGCCGCTTGGATGACAGCTTCGTCTCCTTGTTCGACAAGGTCCTCATCGGCTTCCTCGACAAGTTCACTGTCGTCAAGAAGCTCGCAAACGACCTTGACGTACGCGTCCAGCCCATGCGCCCAGGCTCTGCAATGCCCGCCACCCTCAACGGCCTCTATGGTGACAAGCTCTTCGACACACTGGTGGCCCTGCAACTGCCCGCCGTCGCGCCGGAGAATGTCCACCTCGACGTCGCGCTCGCCATGCTGCGCCTGGTGCATCAAGACACCGTCGACATAATTACCCACGTCTACACGCAAATCGTCCACAAGGACTACTACATGCCAGAGGAGGACGATAGGTCGCTGGCCTTCTTGACCCACATGGCAACCTTGGAAGACATTGTTCAGAAGCACGTTGAGGTCACCGCCAACGCCACTGCTCCTCACACGTCGGTTGGTGACCCGGCGCACTGGGGCGTGAAGATGTCGTTCATGGATCCGTATGTATCTTTATCTTTCTGTCAAATCCATGTAGTAGTATATGGTACTGCTAGTAATTATCTTACCTTTCGCATCAACTTCATAATTTTTGTACGTACTCCATGCATGAACCGCGCTAGAACCTAACTTCTCATTACTCTAGGTAAAATCGTTATTTCTATCTATCGGTCGCGCCATGGAGCGGAACCAAATTTTACGAGTTACAAGTTCAAAAAGAAAAGCTTGCCGTGTTTGCGTCGCATCCTGCTACCCACACGGTTGGTCTGGCACGCCGCTCAAGGGGGAATGCGTGTTGTGTTGCACTTTCACTTACAAGTGGGACCGTAGTTGAGCAAACCGACTATTGGCAAACCCCCACCTCGCCCAGCGTACGATGGCTGAGAAAACAAGAGGGAGAAGAGATGGTTGTAGCACGGACTCCAAGAAAATTGGTGTCGGATGGGACTCGTGTGGGTGGCGTGTGCCATACTGCTAGACGTGAATGCTAGTTATGTCCCATGCCACCCCACTATATCGAGCCTATATCGAGGTGCTGGTTACGTACAACAAATTTCCTGGAATCCTTGCTCAGCCCTCCTCTATCTCTCTTCTCAGCCAACCAGCCAGCAGACACGCGGAGCCCGTCGTTTGTTTGCTCACATGCGGTCCCACATGTTAGTGAAAACGCAAGAGGACCCACTGAACCTGCACATATTTCACCTCGACGTGCTGGTGATGAAAAACAAATCCAATAAAGATCTTCGACGGCCGCTTTTGGAGTTACTCAAGAGTAGTAAGAGCATCTCCAATTCCATGACGTGAGCCCAAAACAAGCGTCAAACAACTTGTCTATATGGTCGTCCAAATATAAACATCCTCTAAATCGACCTCGACAATGTCCACGCCTGGACATTGTGAAGGCGTTGTCTAAATTCAGCTGTAGTCATGATTTCTTCCTCTCCCCAGCGATGGCCCACCTTTCATGGTCCCTGTATATAGACGTTCTGATGCAAAACTGGACATGTATGTAAGGGAATCTTTTTAGACCATTGTATATATGAATATATAGACATCCAAATATACACATGCTATTGGAGATGCTCTAAGATTCTATTTACAGTTTAACCCAAGATGCACATCACGTGGCTTCAACTAGCACTCCATTTTCTTGCATGACACGGCCTGGATGTTGGATGTCCCACGTGTCAGCAAAAGGAGGCAGACCGGAGGAGTAGGAAACACGACAAGCCCTGTGCGTACATCATACGACGTACAAGCCCACCTCACACAGTCACGCTATCACCATATTTCTCGGCCTCCATGCGACACCTAACTATTGGTTGGATCTATGTGATGTGGCAACTTCATACTACTACGGATGCTGGCTATACTACTACGGCATTAACACTCCAAGAAGTGAGTCGAAAACCATTTATAAATTGAGTTTATGACATGCATATGCAAATGTATCATTCATTACATACAACAAGTCATCAACACACAACGACAACGAGGATACATGTTGGATTATAGATTAGTTCCAACAAAACATTCTAGTAAATACTAAAGTTTTCATCACACAACAAATAACAAGCAATGAAATGAACTTTAGCTCAACCACTCCTCGGCGTTGGAAATGCTTGCTTTGAACCAAAAGAGTTTGTCTCGGAAGGGCCAGCTACTGTCAATCTCGAGACCAATGCATGGACTGGCCGGGCACTGGTCCGGAAGGCCCTAGCAAGGCCGCAAAGTCGCATGCAGGTACTGACTCCTCCTCTAGCCGCTCAGATCTACACAGTCAGCGGTCTGCCGGCAGATACATGAATGGCGGTCAGCCGGGCTCGATGCTGGCCCAAAAGCTCGTCGGTGCACCGTTGCCACTCATTACGTGCGACGACTACCCAAAGAAGGTCTTGCGCCACGTGTCTACAACACCGGAACATCCCGGATGGGTGTTCATCAAGTGCTCGACCGATGGGGTATGTGCTACTTTAGCTTCGGTTATGCTCTCGGATTAGACTTGTTATGCTAACTTAAAATTTTATTGTGTAGAATGGATTCAAGTTTTGGTATTGGGAAGAAGAGTACATGATATATTGATAGAGCACAATTTAGTAGATGTTGTAGCACTTTTAGCTTTCATAGAGGCTAGAGATGATACTAGTGCACTTGTTATAGAATAGAGGCTAGACATGAGACTAGATGCGAGGAAGCAACGTCTACTTATTTACACTCGAAGAATAAAGAAGCACTCAAGATCGACCCTCCACAGATCAACAATGAATGCATCGAGAAGGCACTAATCCAACTTACAGGAGCAGTTATGGAAGTTCGATATCTTCTAAAATGTATTCTTGTGGTTCTTGTTTTCTTTGGTCTTGCTTTTCTAGTCAAATTTTGGTGATGTAATTCCATGTACCGAAAATCAATGATGAAAAAAAGATATGTGTTTGCAAAGAAAATTGTATGCGGCCGGGATGCGTCCGTGCGTTGGGCGCATGGCCACCGCATCCGAGAAATGGCCTGGACACGAACCCGTTGCCCTACCCAAACAGACAGAATCCGTGCAAAACGGAGGTCCGTTTGGGGTCGTGCGTTGGAGTTGGCCTTACAAGTGGGGCCGCAGTTGAGGAAACCGACTATTGGCAAACCCCCACCTCGCCTGCCGTGCGATGGCCGAGTTAGAGAAACGACGAGGTTGAAGAGGTAGCTATAGCACGGACTCCAAGAAATATGGTGTCAGATGGAAGTTGTGCTGGTGGCGTGTGTCATACTCCTGGACATGAATGCTTGTTCTGGCCCATGCCACCCTACTACTATATAGTAGTTGTAGTATCAAGGAGTTGAGGTGCTAGTTACGTACAGTGAACACATTAACATATGGCCCACCTCACAGTGTGGCCAAATTTCCTGGAGTCTGTGCTAGTTTAAAAAGTGTTCTTTGTGAGGGTGGGTGGCCGGTCTCAAGTTTAAAACTTGTTGTATTACATACGTAGACGTAGAGATAGTGCAGCATGTGAAGCTAGTACAAATAGTGTACTATTGTTGATTGGCCTCGTCCGATAACCTGTTGCAATGCATGTACAATTACGTATTCGAAAAATATTTTTTGCCTCATCGCAGCACCCACTTAGAGAAGCGACTTGAAAACTATTCATAAATTTAGTAAGTTTATCACAGGCATATCATTTTATTACAAACAACAGGTCATCAACCCACAACGACAACGGGGATACATTATAAATACTAAAGTTTTCATAACACAACAAATAACAAGCAACGAAATGAAGTTCAACTTAACCAATCCTTGGTGTTCGAAACACTTGCTTTGAACCACAAGTGATTCTCTGGGAAGGGCCAGCTACTGTCAATCTCGAGACCAACGCATGACTGATCACCCAGGCTGAAGCGGCCTACTATATCATGACCAGGGTAGGGAACCACCGCAACGACCGAGGTATAGATACAATTACTTCTCATAAATGGTAGTAACATTGTGTCAATGGCAGTTGGACCGCCTTTCACCATCATTGGATAGTTTTGTCCAAGGAAGAGCGAGTTTTCTCCAATACTATCAATACTGTACCAGGGAGAATGTATTGGCGCTAGCACACTAGTATCCATCCCGAATACCATGCAACGGGTGTTGGAATAGGTCCGGAGAGTGCAACCATGGGAGACAACACCTGCTTCCTTAGTAGTAACATCAGAAGTGGGCTGTATACAAACAAGAAGGGGTTATCCATCAGAATTAGTTGCCAGGCGCCACTGAGTATATGGGCCCTCCTCGTCCTCGTGCTCGTGATCATCACCATCATCATCTCCCCCTTGGTTATAAAATTTTTCAAGTATAGGTGGTGGAACGTTCACAGGACCAAGGAAACACAAGAAGAAGGTTAATTAGTAAAGGGAAACTTGCTAACCCGCATGCATGTGGATGAAACAATTATAATTACGGTGGAAGACAAACGTACAGAAACTACGAGGATCCCATGCAAAAACAGTGCCACGAGTGGTGGCAGCAAACACAAGACCCTCCTATTGAATTGCATCACAGTACACATCCGTGTATAGAAACTGATTTTTGAGCAATATCCATCCAGTCGAACCACGAAGAACGACAACAAGCTTGTCTAAGATAGTAACAACTCTATAGTTCTTGTAATGCCAAGAGCGATTGGGAACTCGACAAATTCCTATCTTTCATAGAAGACAGTCACCATGAACGTATTTGAACGTGCGTAGAATACCGGGTGCTCAACCTCTGGGCAGTTTGAGATTTTTGGAAGTGGAACCCGGTGACGAGTGTCCACATTCACAAGTTCCCACTCGCATTTGTAACAAATATAAACAACCCAATCTCCATTTTCGCCTGCCCAAGCTTTGCCCTCAAGCGATGGCATCTTAACATCATACGTATCATTATCAAGCGGCATCAACTTGCACAAGGTCAGACTTCCCTCGTCCCGACGCCAGTCAGCAGGGTCACGGCAAAGAAGATAGGGGAGATCAAACCACTCCTGGACCCTTGGGTTCCTTGTAATGATGTTATTAGTTGAGTCGAGAATGGTCTTGAATGAACCTGCCATGCTAGCTGAGGTGATGACATCGCACCGATCAATGAGTTCCTCCACCACATCATCTTTCAAGTCAGGGAAAAATAATGGGGTCCTTTCCGGCCTGTTCCCTCCATGGAGAAGATGATCGAATAGTGGCAGAAGGAAGGGTGAAGGAAAATGGAGGAGGGAGGAAGAGTGTGCGACAACAGTTCCAAATCAAGAGGGAAAGGCGAAGAGTCGGTGGACGGTTGCCAGTTTGCCATGGTACACGAAGAGGCGCCCCGGCCTACACGTCTGTTCGGAAATTGTACAAAAGGACTCGCCGTCATCTCACTGACATGTTGGAAAGGGACCACATGTCAATGAAACATGCTGCAGACGCTCCACCATGAGGTTTGTTGCTCCTTCTTGGTCGTCGGGAATCTATGTTCTTCCACTCTTTCGTTTAAGACATGAGCTTTGTTCATCCTTTTGCCGACATGCGGGACATCTATATGCCTCCATTTTAAAAATCATACTATATGCCTCCATGACACGCGGGACATCTAGCATCAAGGTGGCATGTAATGCAAGAAAATGGAGATATGTAGTGTGTAAGTGAGTCGTGCACTTCAATGGCACCTAGTACTATGCAATATTTTTTCTCCTCGATGGCACATGAATAGTGCACGTACTCAATGACAGAGCACGGGATGGTAGCCCTGGACATGGTCGGCCCTTTTTGAAGAGAGTACTAATAAATAACTTTGATGTGTCCTGTCAACTCGCAGAATGTCGAGAAGCTTGCTTACTACGCCTTCTCCCTTGCCAACACGTGCACGGTGGCTCGCGGCACGAGGAGAAACTTTTGCCTACAAGCGGTGGACGTGCAGCAGTTCATTTAGTGTCAGATTGCAAGAAGTACTGCTGTAGTACCATCATTATTGTTCGACTTCTAGAAGAGGAGAAGAGCCAAGTGCAAGGTCACCTACTAACTTAGTAGAGTACTACTATAGCCAAAGCTGGTCCACCTTCTTAGAGCATGGTTAATTAATATAGGTGACTCTTGCAGTGGCACATCATTTAGAGCAAGTAATCTCTTCGTAGGAACAAAGGAAGTGAAACAAAAGTTGGAGTGGATGCTAGATTCCCAATTAAAACATGATTACATAGGAAAAAAATCCTATAGCATTCTACCCTATGAATCAAATGACCAATGTAGGAAAATTATGAGGGGGGTCTCTCCAACAGTCTTCCTCGGCTCGCACCTATCATCACCACTGTCGAACTTGGAGTCAGCTGGTACACGTGGCATCTCAGATCTGGACACAAGGTGACGCGACCTCTCACTTCGTCCGCCATTCGAAGCAGTGCGCCGGTGGAGGGCTAGCATACTCCAATATTAGGTTGGCTTTATGTGATGTGGCAACTTCATATACTAACCGGATGCTGGCTATACTACTACGGTACTTAACTCCAAGAAGTGACTCAAAAACCATTCATAAATTGAGTGTATGACATGCATTTGCAAATGTACCATTCATTACATACAACAAGTCATCAACACACAACGACAACGAGGATAGATGTTGGATTATAAACTATTTCCAACAAAACATTCTAGTAAATACTGAAGTTTGCATCACACAACAAATAACAAGCAATGAAATGAACTTCAACTCAAACAATCCTTGGCGTTGGAAATGCTTGCTTTGAACCATAGGTGCTCTTGGAAGGGCCAGCTATTGTCAATATTGAGATCAACGCATGACTGATCATCCAGGCTGAAGCGGCATATATCAGGATCGGGGTAGGGAACCACCGCAATGTCCGAGGTATAGATACAGTTGCTTCTCATAAATGGTAGTAATGTTGTGTCAACAGCAGCTGGATCGCCTTTCACCATCATTGGATAGTTTGGTCCAAGGAAGAGCGAGTTTTCTCCAAGACTATCAATATTGTACCAGGGAGAAGGTGTTGGCGGTAGCACACTAGTATCCATCCCGAATACCCTGCAACGGGTGTTGGAATAGGTCCGGAGAGGGCGACCATGGGAGACAACACATGCTCCCTCGGTAGTAACAATCTCATTGCATTGTATACATACAAGAAGAGGTGATCCATCGTAATTAGTTGCCAGGCACCACTAAGTATAAAAGTTCTTCTCGTCCTCATGCTCGTGATCATCACCATCGTCATCTCCCCCTTGGTTATAAATTTTTTCAAGTATAGGTGGTGGAATGTTCACAGGACCTTGGAAACACAAGAATGTTAATTAGTAAAGGGAAACTTGCTGACCCGCATGCATGTGGATGAAACAATTATAATTATGGTGGAAGACAAACGTACGGAGACTACTAGGATCACATGCAAAAATAGTGCCACGAGTGGTGGCAGCAAACACAAGATCCTCGTATTGAATTGCATCATAGTACTCATCCGTGTACAGAAACTGATTTTTGAGCAATATCCATGGACGAACCATGGAATCAGTAACGATGGCAACAAGCTTGTCGAAGATACAACAACTTCATAGTTCTTGTAATTCCATGAGCGGTTGGGAACACGACAAATTGCTATCTTCCGTAGATGACAGCCACCATGATCGTATTTGAACGTACGTAGATCATCTGTGTGCTCAACCTCAGGGCACTCTGTGATTTTTGGAAGTGGAATCCGTTAATGAGTGTACACATTCACAAGTTCCCACTCGCAATTGTACCCAATATAAACAACCCAATCTCCATTAGCGCCAGCCCAGAACTTACCCTTAAGCGATGGCATCTTGACATCACACGTATCGTCATCAAGCGACATCAACTCACACAAGGCGAGGCCTCCGTCGTTCGAGCCCATGAGAACGGGCTTATAGCGAAGAAGATAAGGGAGATCAAACTGCTCCTCGACCCTTGGGTTCCTTGTAATGATGTTATTAGTTGAGTCGATAATGCTCTTGAACGAACCTGCCATGCTAGGTGAGGTGATGATGTCACACCGATCAATGAGTTCCTCCACCACCCCATCTTTCAGACTGGGACAAGAATAACGGGGTCATTTCTGGCTTGTTCCCTCCATGGAGAAGACGATCGAACAATGGCAGAAGGAAGGGTGAAGGCAAATGGAGGAGGGAGGAAGAGCGTGCGACAACTGTTCCAAATTGAGAGGGGAAGGTGAAGTGGCGGTGGACGGTTGCCACTGTACACGAAGAGGAACCCCGGCCGACATAGATGTCTGTTCGGAAATTGTACAAAAGGACTCACCGTCGTCTCACTGACATGTTGGAATGGGGCCACATGTCAACGAAACATGGTGTGTCATTTCTTGTGCAAAATGCGATCTAGCCGCGTTGGCCCAAAGTGCCGCATTATTTCTCGACTGTATTTTTTAATGGCGCGCCGTTCAGTTTTGAAGCGTGACTAACTGGTACTATATGCAGAGAACTTATAAACTACTCTACCACTACTCCACCTCTATTACTAGTAGTATAAAAAAGATATATAGGCCGGAGCTTCAGCGCTTTCTTGCTAAGGGCTGCCCACTTGCTTCTCACACTATCACCCTCTCTCCAGATCAAAAAATACGGCCTCTCTCTCCCTCCTCAACGGTGGTCACAGATCCACCGAGGAAGGAAAGGACGTGCAGCGTTGATGCACTCATCGTCGGCGAGCGAGGTCACGCGCTGACGACAAGGCCATCCTCTCAGACCTAGCGCCCGCGCGGGATGGCCTCCGTCCCCAAGCTCGCTGTCGTAGTGTGTGCGGAGGACGACAACGACGAGCGAAGCCACTTCCCGCCGACCCTCAGGTATGCTACCTCTTTTGGAACCATACCCTTGTTCTATTGCCCCATCTGCCACGTCGCTGCATGTGGATCTTTTTCCACTCCACCATCTTCCCAATTTTCTATCCTCTTCTCTGCTGGTCACGCAGACGAAAACTTTAATTTGCACTATTAAAGGAAACCCTACTTCATACAGATTAATCCATGTCTGGGTTGAATAAGGAAATGAAGGGAGACTGTACTGTCCAAGAGAGTAGACATGGAACCCGCATCTAGGTTGAAAAGGGGAAAATCAGTAGCTAAGGAATGAGTCTCGTGTCTCTTGGTTGAAGAAGGGTAGAAAGGCATGACAACGCAGTAGGGAATGACCAGGTCGATCGGTTTGTTGTTCTCACATAGGAAAACGCTAGCTAAAGAAAACAAAAATTGGACGTAATCCACATATGCTGCCTGGATATTTGTTGCTCTGGGAAACCATACCTCCCTCACCACTCTATGCGTCTGTGGAGGTACATCGTACTGGTGCGCCCACTGTCTGAATGGGCCTCCCATGCTCTTATTGCCACTTTTCTGCTGTTAGTATAACGCCAGCAGTCAAGTCAAGCAATGCTACTGCTAAAGTGATGCCATACATCGTACTGGTGCGCCCACTGTCTGAATGGGCCTCCCATGCTCTTATTGCCACTTTTTTGCTGTTAGTATAACGCCAGCAGTCAAGTCAAGCAATGCTACTGCTAAAGTTATGCCATATTTAACTAATGCCGCACTCAGTCTAATGCCACCGATAAATTTAAGCAATGCCATTTAATGTCACTGGATTATTTCAGGGTTAACTGTTGATTGTGGATGTATTGAAGATTTTTCAGCTAAGGCATTCTAATGCTATTGCACAGCCAGTATACCAACGATGAACCTTGTTACTACCTTCAGATTTTTGCATTGTTAATACTTATAGATTACATACCTCACTTTCATGAGATAAGTCAATTTTTTTTGTACAGTGTCAAGAGGAAAGGTCAAGATTGGGCACCTCCTCCTCTGGCTGTTCTCTTGATTCGTTCGATCAAGTTTTTATGTTTGACAGATTATCAAGATTAGGATAGCAATTTTTAGGTCCCCTCGAGTTCGAAATGATATTTACCTTGAAGGTACATGGTTTGCAATTTTTTTATACTGTCTTTAGTTAATAATGCTAGTTACCTTCAGACTTTTGTATTTGGTTTAATGCTCATGCACAGCTAGTATACCAATGCTGAAACTTTTTACCTTTACATTTTGTATTGTTAATTCTTATAGAAATCTTCCAGTGCTAGAGTTTATTGAAATCTGTTCAGTAAAACCATTGTAATGTACCCTGTAATAAAATAACTACTCTACTATTGCACTAGCCACCGGATTAGTGTATACTTGTACTATTCGAATGGTGTTGCATTAGCGTATGGACATAAATAAAGTGTGGCAAGCTTTCCCAGATATGTGCTCAAGAAAACTACTACCTATTTTTCTAAATACTAGACATTTGGGTACTTTAAATTGAACTGCGAAAACGTCTTATATTAAGGAACATAGGGTGTAGAGTTCACTCAAATTATCCTAGTAAAGCTAGTCACACCTTTGTTAAAATTAATGTTCATTATGTTATCGGAGGAGGTCGGTATGTTTGTCTCTAATGCCTGTCGACTACATACCTAACATCATGGTGTAATGTTAAGTCAATTCCTTTTGTATAGTGTCACTGAATTGTGAAGGCGGTGATGGCATTTTATTTTAGTTGAACTGCACAAAATATGCTTAAAATAAGAGGAAAGGTCAGGAATCGATCATTCTTTCAGAAAGAACTATATATGGCTTCCTAACATCAGCCTTTGTTGCCTTATTTATTCCTTCAAACAGGTAGTTAGAAATAGTCTTGCTACCTTTTCCCATTAAGAAATTGGAATGCCTATGTTTGTGAGTCTATGGTTCAACTATTGCCACTTTTATAGTAATCACACTTTCAATATCTATGCAATCATGGATGCTCAATTTTAGTGGAACTGCACAAAAAGTCCAAATGGTTCAACATTATGAGCATGTTTTCTTCCAAACCTTTATATCCAATCGGTGGCACTATGAGCTATTCATTACGAAGGTACATGGTTTGCTACTATCTTGCTACTCTTTTTGTACTATCATTAGATAGTAATACTAGTGGTTTGCATGTGAATTTATTGGCAGGGTAGACCTACATTGGAGGTGCCGGACAGGATTCAATGATTGGATGCTTAATTTCGGTTTTATCGATTTCACCTCTTCCATCACTGCGAACATGGATATCCTTGGTCTGATGAAGAATAGGCGCTATATTTCTGCTCTGAACCAGAAAATCAATCCAGTATGAAATTTTCCATGGCAAAACATGACTGTATCAAATTTTCCAGTGCAAAACATGACAGATGCTAAGCGGAAGAGATGTGTTTAAACTGAAAATACAAGGTGGGGTATATGTTTACTAGCTGCTTGATATTTGTGCAGATAGAGATGTCTGCTTGTTGCTATTTGGCAAACAAACAAAGTGACCGCAATTTTGGTTGAACTGCACAAGAGAATAGTATAGTCACCGCATGCAGTGTCATTTGAAAATAGACACAGAAAGATTGGATAGTCACTTCATGGATAGCAGAAAAATAGACACTAGGTGCTTCATTGCTTTGGTCTGATTATACAATGGGCATCATTTTGCCTAAGTTACAAGTTTGTATTCCGGAAATAGTCTCGTCGTGTGATCGACAGAAGACCAAATCATATTGCAGTGGATGTTCCTCCATCATGTGTGGTTCATTCCCATGGTTCCAGCTGTTGGTGAAACCACTTACATTTGCAAGAGGAATTGTAGACTTCACAAACAAATTTGTCTTTCAGTCTGTACAGAATGTTGGCCAAGAGAAGCATCCATGTTAGTATGAAGAACAAATGTTTTTTCTAGATCCTTGCTTTTGGAGCTACATGTTTGCATATGATCTATGAATCATTGAGATGCATTAACATGTTGATGTTATGTATGGGAATCGTACTAGTTGGTTTTGAATTTGGGCTACTAATGTGAACCTATTACAATGCCAGCCCTGTGAGTCTCGTGTGAACATTTTGAACGGATCGGCTCTTACTGCTGTGCATAGCATGATCCTTATTTATGTGTTCTCAGTGTTTACAAGTTACTAACAGTTCCTTATTTCTGTTTGCTCAGTGTTTAGAAGTTACTGATTGATCACCAGCTAGCCTACTAATGCTCTCCTGGTAGTTTTAGTTGCGACGCAAGATCTGAAGTGGCAGTTTTTTGAATAAAAATGCCTACCTCTGAAGAAACTGACAAGCTGCTCTAAACAAAATGCCATGCGAATCTGAAGAAACTGCCAACAAAAACGTTCGCAAATGCCTTATCTCCTAGTGAACGTTCATCAGCTAATGCGATCCTACACATACCATCTGACCTACTCGATCCTACACGGATAAATAGCGGACCACACACATACTACCTCCTTTCCGGTTTGTAGGGCTCAATTCCAAAAACGACCTACTCGATCCTACACGAATAAATAGCGGATCACGCACATACTACCTTCTTTCTGGTTTGCAGGGCTTAATTCAAAAATCTCACCAACCAAGGTAGATGATGAGTGGTGGAATCATTTTTGACAAGGACGGAGTACCTCATCTGGATGATTCGAGTGCTCTCATTTGACCGTCATGCCAGCGTGCGACCCAGCACGGATGGGACGCACCAGCGACAGGATGGGATGGCACAGTCATAATTTCAGTTTTTCTAGTTTCCACGACAAGCTGGCGCGCTAAGCCATGCCTGCTTGTGCATTGAATTCTGATGACTGCGATGACTGTCACGTTTCCCATGACACGCTGGTTCGCCTACCTTCCGCCAATAATTACTGTTTCCTGAGCCTCTCTGGTTGCACCATCACCCAACTCTCCCTATCATCATAAGACCACACCGGCCCGACGTCGCTTGCCACTTATCCTCGCTCTTGCCACGTCCGCCATGTCCCCGCCCATCCACGAGAGGCGATGCCGGAGGCGGTCACCGCTGGAACTAGTGTTCAGTTTTCACCGGAAGGCAGAAGGAGGGAGGACGCATTCTATCGGTCTTTAGATGTCAATGCGGAGTATTAGGAGTTGTGGGAGTGCGACCGCCTTGCGGAAGAGCAGCGAATTGCCGATTTGCGCCGCCAGCGGGACATGGAGCAGCAGCGCACCGACGCTCTGAGTCGCGAGCGGAGCGCCCGCAACTGGGCCGACTACGTGGAGGCCGGCGCCCGGAAATAACCCTGGAGGCTGTCGAGCACGCACGCGTTCGCGCCACCGAATTTTACTACAAGCTTGTCAAGTGGGTTTCCCGCTTAGAAGCCGAAGCTTCGGTGGACCACGCCGGCATGGAAAGGGCCAACGCGCGCGAGCAACGCACCCTATTGCACCTCTGGCAAGTCCGAGGTGAGGTGAAGGACGCCGGTGCCAGCGTTTAGCGTGTACCGCAGATGGCGGACGAAATCGTCTAGTTAGCTAAGAGTAAGTTAGTACTTGTACACTACTAGAGTATTAGTGGGAATAGAGAGTTAACTTGGCTATGATGGTTGTCAACATGGAAGTTCAGTACTCTATATCTGGATCAGACCTATTACTTTGCTCTGAGTGTTGAACTTTCCGTTTGAACCTATGGAATGGGCTGTTATTTTTAAACGGGTTGTATTTGTCCGCCACGGGTTATTTGCAAATAGGCTGACTTGTGGGCCTACCAGGTTGACACGTACACAATCAGGAGATGATTGTGCGCGGAGAGGATGACAGCGGGGACCACCAAGGTCTTGGCAGTACGCAAGCAAGTGCCTCCTTATTTCAAGCCAATAAACAAATGGCTCCTCCTAATGGATTTCTGACATTTGGGTCCCATGCCATTGTCAACATAGTCAATAAACGAGAGAATTGCATAATGAGCGGCTGACACCAGGGACCCAGCAGCTCACCCGGTTATTTTCATTTTGGGTTAATTTTATAAATGCCACTCCAAATCTGGTGATTCCGAGAAATGCCACTGCAATTTCCAAACTTTGAAAAATGCCATTTCATGCCATTTCCAGTGGCATTTTTCGAAGTCTGGAGTGGCGTTTTTCAAAGTTTGCAAATTGCAGTGGCTTTTTTCAAAGTTTGCAAAAATTGCAGTGGCATTTTTATGAATCACCATAATTGGAGTGGCATTCATCTAATTTGTTTTTGAGACGGAAGCAGGGTGTCAACTAGGTTGTGCAGGGCACTCTGGCCGGTCTAGACCGCCTTTTCTTTTATGTTTACCATAGACCAGCCCAGTAGTTTTTTGTTCTTTCTGAAAATGGCTAGCCCAATTTTTTGTGATTTGTCAAGCAAGTCACTTTGTCAGGCCTGTTCAGCTGCAAAATTTCAAGACGAGGAGAGCTTCATTCGGCTGGCCGAGAAAATGGCCTATCAGTAATGAGAAATGGGTTGTACATTTTTAAAACACATCAAATCGGCAATTAGTTTCAAATTTCTTTTTTTTTTCATTTCGAGAATTTAAATTGGATTGATTTTTATGCGTGGAATTTTTTTGGATTTTATATTGATATACATTTATTTTTAAAATCAGTTTGAATGTGACTCAAAATTTCGGGATTAAAAACAGTTCGGACCACACCGAAATATGCAAAATTTCGTATAATTTTTTAACCATGGCACAAAATGGGCTGTAATGCTAACAAAAAGAATATGGGCTCCAAAAAAACCCTTAAGTATTAGCAAATGGGCTGTAAATTATTATAAATAATGGCAGATGGGATGTATGCCGTTTCCACAGATTTGAGGCTTTCCTAAAAAAAGGTTGACGCACAAGCAGTGACAGTTGGATGTCCATCCAACGGCCGTCATGCTTCTTCAATCTCTACTCTTCCTGCTCTAGCCGCTGAAACAAGCGTCGGTGGGACTGCTTGCTCCCTCCTCCCGCGGCCGGCTATGCTGTCGCGTAGGCCTCACCACCCCACCGCACTCCCATCGCTAGACTAGCCATCCCTCTACTCACCCACACCTGCTGTTATTCTTCGGCGACGGCAGCCGAACCAGTCAACCCTTGTACTCCCCACCGCATGGGCAGCCACTGTCGTGTCTTCCCCGGCTCCGTGTCATTCCCTTCGTTGGCCTCGCCGTCGTCCAGCCTAGGTGCTCTCGGCATGGCGTGGTCAACGTGGTCAACGAACAACATCCATCAGAAGTGGACTGTACGTGGAGAGGCTGATAGCTGGGTCCACAGCTGCACACAAGGAAATGCCTCCTTATTACGCGCAAAATAATGATTCCTCCACCTGACATTTGGGACCCATCGGAAGGGCCTCTGTATTTCGCGAAAAATACGTCCCCCCCCCCCCCCCCCCGCCAGCCCAGACCCACCAGCTATATCTTCGCACGCAAGGAAGTGCCTCCTTATTGCGCACAAAAAATGAATACTCCCCCTGCTAGTTGGGACCCAGCATAGTAGGAGGCTGACTTGTGGGCCTACTAAGTTGACGGGGACGGAGGCCTTTGTCAACTTAGTCAATATCAACGATTCTAGCTCCAGTGACCATACGATATCCATCCAACGGCCGTAGTGCTTCTTCAACCTCTGGTCTTCCTGCTCCAGCCGCCCAGAGCAGCACAGGTCGTGCCACCTGCTCCTGGCTCCCGTGGCTGGCTGTGCTTCCGCGGAGGCCTCACCGCCCCCTACTACGCCCACCGCTGGCCAGGCCCTGCGGCATCGGCAGCCTCACACCGCAGCCGAACCAGTGAACCCTCGTACTCTTCTCCGTGTGGGCTTCCACTGCCGCGTCTTCCCCTGCTCCACGTCGTCCCCTTCCTAGGCCTCGGCGTCGTCCACCGCCCTGGTGCTCTCGGTGTGGCATGGTCAACGTGGTCAAGGAACGACTTCCATTGGAAGAGTACTGTACGTGGAGAGGCTGACAGCTGGGTCCAAGGAAGTACCTCCTTATTAGGCACAAAATAATGATTCCTCCACTTGACAGCAGGGACCTACCTGATGAGCCACCGCATTTTGCGAAAAAAATGTTTCGCCCTGACTGCTAGGACCCACCAGCTACATCTTCGCACACAAGGAAGTGCGTGATAGTTGGGACCCACCTGGTCGAAGTGTACGTAGCGTTGTCATTCTGGTCATGAACATGTACGTACATACAATCAGTCTATCTGCAGGCTGCAGCGATGAACCGTGGTCGTGCAAGGAAGGGCACATGTCATAGTAGAGGTGCGCATGTACATATGGGCGGTGTGTCGAACGCCTACTCGCGCATACGTACGGCCAGGGCTCGTGTACATGGATGTGGCTGGGTCAGAACGGAGAAACTACGTCGTCGTTGTGTTCATGGGGAGGCAACGGAATGCGTTGTGTTCATCGGGAGGCAACGGAACGTGTGCTGTTCATCGGGAGCCAACCAGCTTGGACGGAACAGGTGATGGAAACGAGGCCTGGCGTATCGCGGAACGGAGGAAACGGCCTTTTGTTCGACCAGCCATGGTGGAAACGGGATCCTGTTCACCGGGAGGGGTCTGGCATACCGCAAAACGGAGGAAACGGACCTCCTACGGTGGAAACGGGGTGTGGTGTACCGCAAAACAGAGGAAACAGTCCTGTGTTGGAGCGCTACGGTCAAAACGGGGGTCCTGTTCATCGGGAGTGTGTGGCGTACCGCAAAACGGGACTCCACAGGATACTGTTCATCTCCACCGTCGACTGCCTCCACGGGCTACTGTTCATCCACCATCGACTCCTCCACGGGCTCCTGTTCATCCACCGTCGACCTCCTCCAGCCTCCACCTACGACTGTTCATCCACGGGCTCCTGTTCATCCAGCCTCCTCCGCGCGCTCCTCCACCGGCTACTATTCAACCAGCCCTCTCCACGGGGTTCCTGTTCAACCACCCCTCCACGGGCTACTGTTAATCCAGCCCTCCATCGGCTACTGTTCAACCAGCCCTCCACCAGCTATTGTTCAACCAGCCCTCCACGGGGTCATGTTCATCCAGCCCTCCACGGGGTCTTGTTCATCCACCGGCTCGATCGATCGGGGCACTGTTCATCCAGTGGCAACGGCCTCTACTACCATGGGGTCCTGTTCATCCAACCCCCCACCAGGAACTGTTCATCCAAACCCCCTCAACAATGCTCACTGTTCATCCAGAGGCAGCATCGATCGGCTTCAGTTAGCAGCAGTAGCGAAGGAATCACACTCGGGTTCAGTTAACAGCAAGGGATCGATCGATCACTCGATTTCAGCAACGCATAGCCTGAAGTGCAATCGCTCGGGTTCAGTTAGAGCCCCACGCCTCGCTTGAGTTCAGTTAGAGCCCAACGCCTCACACACATGCGCGTACGTACGAGAGAAACACACATCGCTCGGCCCCCGACCACCCACCATAACCTGGAACTCCCTGATATTTTCCTCGCCCTCGCTTCTACCATGGGTTTTTCCCGTCATGGACGGCCCAAAGAATGTCATGCAGCTGCGTCTCCGGCCCGCCCAGGATGAAAAGCCCATTTTCTATCATGATTTTTGTCAGAGAAGTAGGACCCCACCACATCTATGATTATACCGGGTTTTGTCACAATTATCGTCATAGAAGTGTCATAAGTATGACAGAAAAGAATCATTCGGCCCAAAATGTCACAGATGTGTCTTTTTTTGTAGTATGCGTCGGTAGCTTCATCATCACTGTCATCACGCCATCGTGCTGATGAAGCTCTCCTTTGACACTCAACAGGATCAAGAGTTAGTGGGACGTCACCGAGATGAACATGTGCTGATCGCGGAGGTGCTGTACTTTAGGTACTAGGATCGGTCGGATCGTGAAGATGTACGACTACATCAACCGCGTTGTCATAACGCTTCCGCTTATGGTCTATGAGGGTACGTGGACAATACTCTTCCCCTCTCATTGCTATGCATCACCATGTTAGATCTTGCGTGTGCGTAGGAAAATTTTGAAATTACTACGTTCCCTAGCATGATTACCCCCTTTCTTAAGCTTCGAAGCACATTCTCCATGAGATGGCCCTTGGTAGTGAGCTTGGATGCAATCTTGGCAGCATGACGCTCCAATTCCTCCTCAGGAGTGAGTTGTGGAGCAGTAACTTGATCATATTGAGCGTTGTCTTTAGCTTGTTCTTGATCTTGAGCTTGCTCTTGATCTTGTACTTGCTCGGGGGTGAGAACTTGACCTTGGGCATCACTTGGTGGTTCAACACCATCTTGAGGTTGATCTTGCCCTTGGTCTTGTTCATTTGGTTGAGAGCCTTCACTTTGTTCTTCGGAAGCGTGTGGGTCTTGGGTTGGTGATGGTTCCACTTGAGTGGAACATTGTCCTTCTCCTTTTTCCCCAAGGGGTTCCTCGACGGGTATGATAAAACCAACATCCATTCTTCTTATGGCTTGGGGAGGAATTTCATCACCTACATCACAAGTACCACTTTGCTCCACTTGGGAGCCGTTATTCTCATCAAACTCCGCGTTACACGTCTCCTCAATAAGTCCCGTGGATTTATTGAAGACACGTCAAGCATGAGAGTTTTTAGCATAACCAACAAATATGCCCTCATGAGCTCTAGCCTCAACATTAGACAAACAAACACCTTTCTTGAGAATGAAACACTTACACCCGAACACCCGGAAGTACTTGAGGTTGGGCTTGTTACTGGTGAGTATCTCATATGGAGTCTTGTTCAGGCCTTTGCGGAGGTAGAGCCGATTGGATGCATGACAAGTGGTGTTGATGGCTTCGGCCCAAAAGTTGTATGGAGACTTGAACTCCACCATCATGGTCCTTGCCGCATCCATCAACATCTGGTTCTTCCTCTCTGCTACACCATTTTCTTGAGGGGTGTAAGGTGCGGAATATTGATGCTTGATCCCCTCATCGCTAAGAAACTCATCCAAGGTTTAGTTCTTGAACTCGGTGCCATTGTCACTTCTTATCGTCAAGATCTTTGCATTGTGTTGGCGTTGAGCTTCATTTGCAAAGTCGATGATGGTTTTTTGGGTCTCACTCTTCCTCTTTAAGAAATATACCCAAGTGTATCTTGAATAATCATCCACAATCACCAAGCAATACTTTCTACCCCCAAGAGATCCAGGTGAAGGAGCTCCAAGGGCTTCTTCGAGTAGATGATAGTGGGAGGGTGAGCCTTGTCATGTAGCTTTCCTTCTATACAAGCACTTAAAGCACGATCTTTGGAAAGCTCACATTCGTTAGTCCGCAGACATGGTCCCCCTTGAGGAGACTTTGCAAAGATCTCATATTGACATGGGCTAAACGGTGATGCCAAAGCCAACCCACATCAACTTTAGCCATTAGGCATGTCGCAGTCTTAGTGGGTCGCTCCGAGAAGTTAATCACATAAAGACCGTTCTCGACATGCCCAACAAAGGCTACTTTAAGAGTCTTGCTCCACAAGAGGGCCACGGTATCAATATCAAAGAAAGTGGCAAAGCCCATTGCTACCTCTTGAGCATGCATTGGTTTTCCCTTGAAGAGGAAAGGGTGATGCAGCAAAGTAGCGTAAGTATTTCCATCAGTTTTTGAGAACAAAAGTATCAATCCAGTAGGAGACTACACGCCAATAACCTTGCAACCAACGCGATAAAGGGGTTGTCAATCCCTTCACGGCCACTTGCCAAAATGAGATGTGATAAAGAGAATAAGATAAATATTTTTGGTATTTTTGTTTTATAGATTGGAAAATAAAGATTACAAAATAAATAAATAGTAAACTAGAATTATAGATCTGAAACTTATATGATGTAAAGTAGACCCAGGGTTCACTAGTGGCTTCTCTCATGATAGCATAAATCACGGTGGGTGAACAAATTACTGCCGAGCAATTGATAGAATAGCGCGTAGTTATGAGAATATCTAGGCATGATCATGAACATAGGCATCACGTCTGTGTCAAGTAGACCGAAACGATTCTGCATCTACTACTATTACTCCACACATCGACCGCTATCCAACATGCATCTAGAGTATTAAGTTCATAAGAACTGAGTAACGCATTAAGCAAGATGACATGATGTAGAGGGATAAACTCAAGCAATATGATATAAACCCCATCTTTTTACCCTCGATGGCAACAATACAATACGTGTCGGTTCCCTTTCTATCACTGGGATCGAGCACCACAAGATTGAACCCAAAGCTAAGCACTTCTCCGATTTCAAGAAAGATCAATCTAGTAGGCCAAACCAAACTAATAATTCGAAAAGACCTGCAAAGATATCAAATAATGCATATAAGAATTCAGAGAAGAATCAAATATTGTTCATAGACAATCTTGATCATAAACCCACAATTCATCGGATCTCGGCAAACACACTGCAAAAAGTATTACATCGAATAGATCTCCAAGAACATCGAGGAGAACTTTGTATTGAGAACCAAAGAGAGAGAATAAGCCATCTAGCTAATAACTATGGACCCGAAGGTCTGTGGTAAACTACTCACGCTTCATCGGAGAGGCTATGGTGTTGATGTAGAAGCCCTCCGTGATCGAACCCCCCTTCGGCAGATCGCCGAAAAAGGCCCCAAGATGGGATCTCACGGGTACAGAAGGTTGCGGCGGTGGAAAAGTGGTTTCGTGGCTCCCCTAGATGTTTTCAGGATATAAGAGTATATATAGGCGAAAAAGTAGGTCGGTGGAGCTACAAGGGGCCCACGAGGGTGGGGGGTGCGCCTACCCCCCTGGGCACGCCCTCCTGCCTCGTGGCTGCCTTGTTGCGTCTCTGACTTCTAGTCCAAGTCTTCTGGATTGTGTTCATTCCAAGAAAGATCCTCGCCAAGGTTTCATTCTGTTTGGATTCCATTTGATATTCTTTTCTGCAAAACACTGAAATAGGCAAAAAAACAGCAACTGGCACTGGGCCTCCGGTTAATAGGTTAGTCCCAAAAATAATATAAAAGAGCATATTAAAGCCCATTAAACATCCAAAACATATAATATAATAGCATGGAACGATAAATATTTATAGATACGTTGGAGACGTATCAGCATCCCCAAGCTTAATTCATGCTCGTCCTCGAGTAGGTAAATGATAAAAACAGAATTTTTGATCTGGAATGGTAGCTAACATAATTTTCAATGTAATTCTCTTTATTGTGGCATGAATTTTCAGATCCATAAGATTCAAAACAAAAGTTTAATATTGACATAAAAACAATAATACTTCAAGCATACCAATAAAGCAATCATGTCTTCTCAAAATAACATGGCCAAGGAAAGTTGTCCCTACAAATCATATAGTCTAGCTATGCTCTATCTTCATCACACAAAGTATTTAATCCTGCACAACCCCAATGACAAGCCAAGCAATTGCTTCATACTTTGATGTTCTCAAAAAATTTCAACTTTCACGCAATACATGAGCCTGAGCCATGGACATAGAACTATAGGTAGAATAGAATGGTGGTTGGTGGAGAAGACAAAAAGGAGAAGATAGTATCACATCAACTAGGTGTATCAACGGGCTATGGAGATGCCCATGAATAGATATCAATGTGAGTGAGTAGGGATTGCCAAGCAACGGATGCACTAGAGCTATAAGTGTATGAAAGCTCAACAAAAGAAACTAAGTGGGTGTGCATCCAACTTGCTTGCTCACGAAGACCTAGGGCATTTTGAGGAAGCCCATCATTGGAATATACAAGCCAAGTTCTATAATGAAAATTCCCACTAGTATATGAAAGTGACAAAATAAGAGACTCTCTATCATGAAGATCACGGTGCTACTTTGAAGCACAAGTGTAGAAAAAAGGATAGTAACATTGTCCCTTCTCTTTTTCTCTCTTTTTTTGGTGTGCTTCCTTGGCATCTTTTTTTGTCCGGAGTCTCATCCGACTTATGGGGGAATCATAGTCTCCATCATCCTTTCCTCACATGGGACAATGCTGTAATAATGAAGATCATCACAGTTTTATTTACTTACAACTCAAGAATTACAACTCGATACTTAGAACAAATATGAATATATGTGAATGCCTCCGGCGGTGTACCGCGATATGCAATGAATCAGGAGTGACATGTATGAAAGAATTATGAACGGTGGCTTTGCCACAAATACGATGTCAACTACATGACCATGCAAAGCAATATGACAATGATGGAGCATGTACGATACCGGCGAAAGGTGTGCGGTATTAGAGAGGTTAGCAATGGTGGAAGGGTGAGAGTGCGTATAATCCATGGACTCAACATTAGTCATAAAGAACTCACATACTTATTGCAAAAATCTATTAGTGTTGGAGTAATGGGCCACGGGTAGCCTAACCCGAGTCCCTGAGCCTTTCAAGACATCGAGGCTGGCTGCGCCCCTCAATACATGAATAAGAAGCGCCGCCTTCTGGTGGCCGACTATCCCAAGCAGCTTGCTGCCAGAAGGCGGCTAAGCTCAAGAAGGCGGCTCCAAGACAGCCCGACTTCTTGCGGGCGGCCTCCAGAGAGGCCGGCTCCTAGCACGCGGCCCACGTCGCCCTTAGAGTCTGCGCTCCCATTAAGAGGACAGGACATGGTAAGGCTACAGTGTAGCCCATCACCCCCGTATCCAGGGCCGAGCGTGGCCACAATGCTCCGTATGGGCGGAGATCTCTGCCCGGCATGGCACTGTCGCCACTCCATCCCTCACATCACTGCTGGGAGGCAGAGCCCTGTTCCCACGACGACCTGTCGGTATGGCCTGTAGGCGGTGGACCCTACTGGGCAGCGAGAGCACGGAAGCCGGAAGAAGCCTGGCCAGTCGGACCTAAGGGACGCCGGCTCCTAGCAGGCGGCTCGTTCCTTCCTCGGGGCCCGTGCACCATTAACCAGATGAGACCCGGGTTGCTACAGTGATCTCCCACCAGGCGGCGGGACTGTAGCCACACACCCCTGACCAAGCATGCGTCATTAGCATTGCAGCTACAGTAATCAGTAGCCGGCAAGACCCACGAGCGGCAGGAGCGGCCTGTCGGCTCCGTACCAGACCAGTCGGCTGGGCCCTCCAAGCGGCGGGCCCCAGCAGCCAGCGGCTAGAGACACTGACAGCCGGGACCTACACCCGGCTGGATTACCATTGTACCCCTAGGAGGTAGGCCTATATAAACCCCCCGGGGCACCCATGCAAAGGGTTCCCAACCTGTTAGAACTAGACTCATACCTAGAGGAAGGAGAGAGCATGCCTACCTTCTTCTACCTCTCGCATACAGCTCGAGGAGCACCATTTGTACTCACTAGTGCCTTAGTGATCATGCGGAGACCTCGAAGGGCAGGACTAGGGGTATTATCTCCTAGGAGAGCCCCGAACCTGGGTAAAGTGCACTGGCGTTCGTGTCTACGCCTCATCCCGCTTCCCAGCACCGGTGACGTTCTACTCGCTCCCACCATGATAAGCCATCCTTTGGCATATGTCGCACCCAACCCCCGACATTCGGCGCCCACCGTGGGGCAAGGTGCACCGTCTCCCGGAGACTTGTTCTAGAAGGGAACCATGTTCCTTCCTAGGGAACGCAGCCAGCCCGGCACGCCAGATGGCGTCTGCGTCGACGCACTGCACGGCGCGGAGGTCGCCTGTGCAGCGAGCTGCCTCGCCGATCTTGTTGGCGAGATTCACCTGTCCGACGAGCCTGCATCTGATGCGGGCACAGAAGGCCCCGAGAGCTGCCTCCTCAGCCTCCTCAATCAGCTCCACGTCGTCAGCGAGCGTGCTTTTGGACTTGGAGTCGGTTGGCTCCACCGACCCGATGCTTGTCGACTCCGACACGGCGTCGCTTGACGCGTTCCCCACCAACGTGGTGATTTACGACGAACCGCTTCCTCGCACGGACAGCGGCGGCAGCACCATCACGGAGGTGCTCATCATCAGCCACGGCGAGCACTCTGGCGGAGGTGGCCAGGATCCGTTGCAGGCGGCGATGCAAGACCTGACCGCGCCCATCCCGCAAGATGCCGACGTGGAGACGCTGGAGGCACGCCGTGTCCAGCTCGTCCAAAGCGCCAATTGGCTGGCCAGCATGAGATGCCTTTCGGAGGCCTACCAGCATGAGATGGACCGTGCTGTCGGCGGCACGCCGGCTCCCGGTGGGCCTAGCCTCATTGGCCTGATCCGGCAGTGTGGCGCGACCATCGCCAGCACGTTCGGGACAGATCGTCCCGTCTATGCCACACCTGCAGAGAACATACGAGCTTCCTAGGCGGCAGCAAGTGAGCTAGACAAGCTCGAGGGCGATGAGCGTCGCCACATGACAGAGTGCGTCCAGCAGCTCCTCGACGCGGCTGTTGAGCGGCAAGAGGCCGGTTGCCGCACTGAAGCGCCCAACCAGTGAAAGGATGGTCCGCCTCCATGCCAGGACCAAGGCGCGATATCCTGGACGCCGACTGGTGGCGTCCGCGACAGGAGAGACTCGAGTCGGCTGCCAGTCATAGCCGGACTCGCATCACCATCGAGCGCGATCAAGATGGCCGCCCAAGAGCTGTGCGGCGAGAGACGACTGTCCGCCTCCCCCTCCTCGCAGGGAGAGGTGCATTTCCCTGCCGCCTGTTGACCACCTGACACTCGGGGACCGCCTCGGTCGTCGAGGAGTCGGAGAGAACGACGCCCGCCACCGGATCAACCGCCTCAACCGGTCCCTGGCACTAGAAGAAGAGGACGATCTGGGTCCTCGTTGTGTTTGCCCCCGCATCCGAGATGAGCCCTTCCCCAAAGGATTCACGCTCCCAAGAGATATGCCCAAGTACACCGGCTCCGTGAAGCCGGAGGATTGGCTGGTCGACTACTCCACAGCCGTCAGCATCGCCAACGGCAACAAGCGCGTTGCCGTGAAGTACGTTCCGCTCATGCTCCAGGGCACAGCCCGGATGTGGCTGAACAGCCTGAAGCCCCGCAGAATCAACAGCTAGGTTGATTTCACTAAATCCTTCATCCGCAACTTCACCAGCACATACAAGCGGCCGCCCAAGCCTCACCAGCTCTCCTTATGTGTCCAAGGCCCCAACGAGTCGACTTGCGACTACCTCACGCGTTGGGCTAGGCCGCGCAACTCCTGCGAGGGCATGCACGAGGTGCAGGCCATCGAGTAATTCACCGCCAGGTGCCGAGAAGGCACCCTCCTCAAGTATCGGCTTCTCTGCGACGAGGCGGCGACCCTCGATGAACTGCTGATCATAGCAAAGAAGTACGCCATGGTCGACTCCTCCATGACGGCGGAAATCCAAGTTGACGCATCTGGCAAAGTGGCTCCTCAAGCTCCTCGGACTCCAGCTGGCGACACTAGTCGGCGTCAGCAACCGAATGAAAACAAGCGCAAGGCCACGCAGCCGGCTCCCACAAGCCGGCAGGTGGCGACAGTCGAAGATCAGCAGCCAGAAGGGCAGCCTCCACCCAATCGTTAGAAGGGTGGAAAGCCCAACTGGTTGCCCGCCTTCTCGTACGAGCAGACTCTCGATGCACCCTGCAAGTTCCACAGCGGCGCGAAGCCGTCCAACCACATCACTTGGAAATGCCACTGGCTCACCTGGATCACCAAGGGTGATGGACTCCCGCCTCATCCGCCTGCTGGCCCGCCGCCTCCTCCTCCCCAGCAGTCGGCGGTTCAGCCAGTTGGTGCCATACAAGATGAATACCCTGAAGAGCATGGAGCTTATGTCGTGTTCACCAGCGTGGCCGATGATAGGCACAGCAGACGGGAGCGACAACACGAAGTAAATGCAGTCGCATCAGAGACCCCCGAGTTCATGCATTGGTCTGAGAAGCCCATTTGCTGGAGCAGAGCTGATCACCCGGAGATGATGCCCAATCCCGGTTCTTATGCCCCAGTTTTGGATGCCACCTTCGCCACAGAGAGGCGGGGTGCTCGCTTCTCCCGAGTCCTGATAGATGGCCGCAGTAGCATCAACATCTTGTACCGAGACACTATGGAGAAGTTAGGAATCAAACAGAGGCAGCTTCAGCCCAGTCGGACTGTATTCCATGGCTTAGTTCCTGGCATTTCCTGCTCAACAGTCGGCAAGACTTAAATTGATGTCCTCTTCAAAGACAAAGAACACTTTCGCCGAGAGCCAGTCTGGTTTGAGGTGGTGGACCTTGAGAGCCCTTATCACGCACTACTTGGCCAGCCTTGCTCTGGCCAAGTTCATGGCGGTCACCCACTATGCCTACCTCAAGATGAAGATGCCAAGCACCAAGGGAATCCTAACCATAACTGGGGTCTACAAGAAGTCGTCTGCCTGCGTGGCAGACAGCAGCCGGCTAGCCGAGTCCCTCGTGATCGCGGCTGAAAAGCAGCTCCTTGACCAGGTTGTGGCAATGGCAGGCAAGCAGCCGAAAATGGCACCCAACCCCAAGGAGTCGGAAGCTGATGGCTCGTTCAAGCCGGCCAAAGAAACAAAGAAGGTACCCTTGGACCCGGAGCACCCGAAGAGGCACGCTGTCATAGGTGTGAACCTCGACAGAAAATAGGAAAGCGAGCTCCTCGATTTCCTCCCTGAGAATCGGGACATCTTTGCATGGTCTCCCAAGGACATGCCGGGTGTTCCAACGGATTTCGCCGAGCACAAGCTACATGTCCGACCTAATGCCAAGCTAGTCAGGAAGCCCTTGCACCGCCTGTCCGAAGAGAAGAGAAGAGTTGTTGGAGACTAGATAGCCCGACTTCTAGCAGCCGGCTTCATCATGGAGGTGTTCTTTCCCGAATGGTTAGCCAACTCAGTCCTTGTGCTGAAGAAGAATAAGCAGTGGCGCATGTGTATTGATTATACCAGCCTCAACAAAGCTTGCCCCAAAGACCCATTTGCTTTGCCAAGAATCGACCAAGTAATTGACTCCACAGCCGGATGCGAGCTGTTGAGCTTTTTGGATGCATACTCAGGGTGTCATCAGATCAAGCTGAACCCAGCCGACACGATGAAGACCGCCTTCATCACGCCGTTCGGAGCCTTCTGTTACCTGACCATGACGTTCGGCTTGAGAAATGTCGGCGCCACGTTTGAGGGTTGCATGCAGAAGTGTCTCCTCAAGCAACTCGGCAGAAACGCCCACGTCTATGTGGACGATGTTGTGGTGAAGACATAGAAGCGTGGAATGCTGCTAGAAGACCTCAAGGAGACCTTTGAAAAATTGCGTCAATATCAGATCAAGCTCAACCCGGAGAAATGCGTCTTTGGAGTACCAGCCGGCCAGCTTCTTGGCTAACTGGTCTCAAAGTGCGGCATAGAGTGTAACCCTGTGAAAATCAAGGCCAACGAGTGGATGGAGGTACCCACCCGACTGATGGGTGTGCAAAAATTCACCCGCTGCTTGGCATCCATCAGCCGTTTCATCAGTCGGCTGGGCGAGAAGGCTCTTCCCCTGTACCAGCTCATGAAGAAGACCACTTTTTTCGAGTGGAACGACAAGGCGGATGAAGCTTTTCTCCAGCTCAAGAAGATGCTGACCACTCCGCCAGTCCTGGCGGCTCCGACTGCTAAGGAGCCCATGCTTCTCCACATCGCCACCACCAGCTGGGTGGTCAGCACAGTCATAGTTGTGGAACGCAAGGAAGAAGGCAAAGCACTACCAGTCCAGAGGCCAGTGTATTACCTGAGTGAAGTGATGTCCACCTCCAAGCATAACTACCCGCACTATCAGAAGATGTGCTATGGTGTACACTTTGCCACCAAGAAGCTGAAGCCTTACTTTCAAGAGCACCCAATCACTGTTGTCTGCACTGTTCTTGTTGCTGAGATTATTGGAAGTCGAGATGCTTCGGGCCGAGTGGCCAAATGGGCCATAGATTTGGCCCCCTACACCATCTACTACCAGCCTCGCACCGCCATCAAGTCACAAGCACTGGCCGACTTCCTCGTCAACTGGGCCGAGACCCAGTACCTGCCGCCAGTGCCAGACTCCACCCATTGGCGGATGCACTTTGATGGTTCCAAGATGCGCACCGGTTTGGGAGCCAACATCATCCTCACCTCTCTTGAAGGCGACAAGCTCAGATATGTGCTGCAAATCCACTTTGCCGCCTCCAACAATGTTGCTGAATACGAAGCACTCATTCACGGGCTCCGGCTTGCCAAGGAACTCGGCATTCGTCGGATCCTGTGTTATGGAGACTCTGACTTGGTGGTCCAGCAGTCGTCAGGCGACTGGGACGCCAAAGATGCAAACATGGCAAGCTACCGCTTCCTCGTCTAGCAACTCAGCGGATACTTTGAAGGGTGCGAGTTCCTACCTGTGCCAAGAAATGACAATGAGCAAGCATATGCCTTGGCACGAATCGGCTCCACCCGACAAGCAATACCAGCCGGCATCGCCCTGCAACGCCTCCTTAAGCCGTCTGTCAAGCCATCGCTAGAGTCAGATTCCATCTTCATGCCGGCTCCTCCCGAAGCGGTCGGATCCGACTTGAGGACCTCAGCAGCCGGCGTGGGGAATTCGGCAGGCGGCCCGGGGACTGCAATAGCCGCATCCGGCCCAGGGACTTTAGAACCCGGCCCGGGGACTATAGCAGTCGGCTCGGGGACTTCATCGACTCAGCAAGCGGCAGCCGACTCCAACCTGCTGCCTCCCGGCCCAACCGGCCTCGCGCAAGTTGCAGTTCTGGCAGTTGAAGAAATAGCAGACCCTTCATGGGCACAACCCATCCTCAACTTTTTGGTTAACAAAGAGCTGCCAACTGATGAGATCTCGTGTCGGCAAGTCCAACGTCGGGCAGCAGCGTACACCATTGTCAACAGAGAACTCGTGTGGCGCAGTGTCACTGGTGTGTACCAGCGCTGCGTGGAGCCAGCGCAAGGTCAAGCAATCCTCAAAGATATCCACCAAGGCGAGTGTGGCCACCACGCGGCTTCAAGAGCACTTGTTGCCAAAGCTTTTCGCCATGGGTTTTTCTGTCTAACTGCTCTAGAAGACGCCAAAGATTTGGTCCAGAAATGCAAAGGGTGCCAGAAGTTTCGCTCCAAGCCACATCATCCGGCTTCTGCACTCAAGACCATCCCCATTGCCTGGCCCTTCGCTGTTTGGGGGCTGGATATGGTGGGACCATTCAAGAGAGCACGCAGCGGCATGACTCATCTGCTTGTCGCGGTGGACAAGTTCACCAAGTGGATAGAAGCAAAACCAATCAAGAAGTTGAATGGTCCGACTGCTGTGACTTTCATCGCCGACATCACCATCCGGTATGGCATACCACACAACATCATCACCGACAATGACACAAACTTTGACAAAGGCGCCTTGGCCCATTTCTGCGCGACGCAGGGCATCCGACTGGACTTAGCATCCGTTGCCCATCCGCAGTCAAACGGCCAAGTGGAGTGAGCAAACGACCTCATTTTGTCCGGCATCAAGCCCCGACTGGTCGAGCCTCTGGAGTGCTCGGCCGGCTGTTGGCTCGACGAGCTGCCGGCCGTCCTCTAGAGCCTGCGCACAACTCTGAACAAGTCAACC
This sequence comes from Triticum urartu, assembly GCF_003073215.2. NCBI lineage: Eukaryota > Viridiplantae > Streptophyta > Magnoliopsida > Poales > Poaceae > Triticum > Triticum urartu. The sequence goes on along the minus strand of NC_053028.1, from coordinate 524,382,819 downwards.
GGCTTCACGCCCTTCTTCCTCGTCTACGGTGCCAAAGTCGTCATCCCGACGGACGTAGAATTCGACTCCGCTCGAGTCACCATGTACACCGAAGAGGAGGCAAAAGAAGCACGAGAAGACGGTGTCGATCTGCTGGAAGAGGGCTGGCTGTTGGCACTCAGCCGGTCCACCATCTACCAACAGAGTCTACGCCGATACTACAACCGGAAGGTTAGGCCAAGATCCTTCCAAGAGGGAGACCTTGTACTCCGGCTGATCCAGCGAACAGCTGGCCAGCACAAGCTCTCGGCACCTTGGGAAGGCCCCTTCATCATCAGCAAGGTGTTGGGCAATGACTCCTACTACCTGATCAATGCGCAGAAGCCTCGAGCACACAAAAGAGACGACTCCAGCAAGGAGACGGAACAACCATGGAACGCAAACCTCCTCCGAAGGTTTTACAGTTGATGCAGTATGTACCAGGCGAACTTTTGTATTAAGTATAAAGACTCCGGGTCCCCCGAGAAGAGCTCGGGGACTGCCCTCCTTTATCTATATGATAAGTATTATGCCTATGAATGTGTTAGTCCGCCTGGCACCGGGTTCGACCAGTCGACCCGGGGGCTCGCCGCCTTGTACTATGTAATGCTTCCAGCAGCTAGACAAGTAATGTGTTGGCACTTAAGCCTTCTCCTGCCAAAGGCGCAACTCATAGAGCGGCTGTCCGGTAGGCAGGAGTCAAAGGCAGAAAGGGTGCCCACATGAAAAATGGTTAAGGACCCAAAAGCATGTAGATAGTTCAAGCCGGCTCCCCGCCTCGCCGACCGGCTTCTACTTAAATTGCTAAACGCTCTAGTCGGCTGAGTACGTGCCTTCTCGAAAGTGGCTAAGTACTTGACCCAGCCAAAGTCTACAGAGCGGCTGTTCGGCTGGCAAGACGATATCTGAGGGAGGGCGGCAAAGGAAAAAGGCCAAGGAGGAGAAAGCAAGAAGAGATAGAACTCATCAAAAATAGTTACATATCAAAAGGCCCTTGGCCAACATTCAACTTACACCCCACGGGTGGAATTGTGCGAAGCTAACAAAGTTTGTCGAGACTGATAAGCAGGTAAAAAAGACAAATTGGCAGCCTAGGGAGCAGCAAACGGGTTCGGCGGAACGGTGGAGTCGGTGGTGCCGGTTGGTGGAGCGGCTGGCTGGTCAGTCTCCGCTTGGTCGCCTTCAGTGGCAGTCAGCTCGCTCGGGCGTGGCTCGTTGTTGGAGGCACGGTCGAGCTGAGGCTGGCCGTCCGCTTCGACCTCTGGCGCTTCCTCTTCACCTTCCTCGTCCCCCTCATCTTCTCCCTCGTCGCTGGAGTCGATCACTTCGGCCGAGTCCTCGCCATCCTCCGGGTTCAGCCGAACCACTCTGGTGGCGCCTCGGCACCATTCTCAGCCAGCTCCGGGACGAAGACGCTGGTGTTGGTGTACTTGGCGATCGCCGCCGTCCACTTGATGAGATCACGCTCCACCGCCACCAGCTCATCCTGGGTCTCCTATCGAAACGTGGTCAACTGGGCTAGATTTAGCCCAGGGTACCATGCCTTGACGAACTCCAAGGCCCGGCGTGCTCTAGCCCGGGTCGAGGAGCCCTTCCAAGCCTCAAGATGGTCGGCCGCTACTTCCAGCCAGTCGGCAGTCCGGCTGGGAGTGCGCGGAGCCGGCATGTCTGGCCACAGGGCAGAGATCGCCTGGGCCCCGACACGCTGAAGATGATGCAACATCCGATGAGCCAGCTGAAGGCAGGCCTGGATGCTGAGAAGCTGCCCACTAAGGGACCGGGGGGCATCGGCAGCAATCTGCGCTCCTTCCGCCCTCCGTCCCTCGCGATAGGCCTCGATAGCCTGGTTAGCGGCACCAGAGTGGCTAGGGAAGAAGTCTGCACGAGCAGAAAGCAAGTAAGGCAGAAGCCAGAAGCTAGAAGCCGGCTTGGTGAGCAGCCGACAGCTCAAAGAAAGAAAAAGGAAGAAGTTTACCATCAACCATGTCTTCAATCTCGCCGAAGCCGGCAGTCAGCAATGCCTCCTTATCAGTCCACGCGGAGCGTTCGGTCTCGAACTCAGCAAGGATACTAGACTCCTTCGCCTCCGCCTCCTTCTGGGCTGTCTTGAGAAGCTCCGCCTGCTCCGCCAGTTGCGTGGTCATCCGGTCACGTTCCTGGGCCAGCTCATTGCACTCCACCTCCTTGGCGCGCAAGGCGGTGTTGGCTTCACCAAGCAGCTGCTGCAGGGCAGCGTTGGCCTCTGCAAGAAGGGAGAAAGAAAAAGGCGTCAGCAATCAACGGAGAAGAAGAACAGTTGCAGTCGGCCCGAATCTCGGGGACTATAGCCCGCGGGTGCGCCAACGCGCCCCCGCAGAGAAAGGAAACAAGGACTTACTCCGGCTCTCCGACAAGTCAACGGCCCGTCGGTCCATCTCTCAGGAGTTAGAGTTAAAGGCGACTGCACGGGGGTTGTGATAGTCCTATTATGAATATAGTAGATGAAGTTAGTACTCGGAGCTCGCCAATTAAAGCTTCGAGCCGCCTACTCAGCAGTCGGCCCGAAACTCGGGGATTACACCCAGTGGGTGTGCTGGCGCGCCCCCACAGAGAAGTATAAGAAATACAAGAATCAAAAGATGAAGAAACTGTTGGAAATATGCCCTGAAATAATAAAAGCATTATTATTATATTTCTTTGTTCATGATAATTGTCTTTATTCATGCTATAACTGTATTATCCGGAAATCGTAATACACGTGTGAATACATAGACCATAATATGTCCCTAGTAAGCCTCTAGTTGACTAGCTCGTTGATCAACAGATAGTCATGGTTTCCTGGCTATGGACATTGGATGTCATTGATAACGGGATCACATCATTAGGAGAATGATGTGATGGACAAGACCCAATCCTAAGCATGGCACAAAGATCGTGTAGTTCGTTTGCTAGAGCTTTTCCAATGTCAAGTATCTTTTCCTTTGACCATGAGATCGTGTAACTCCCGGATACCGTAGGAGTGCTTTGGGTGTATCAAACGTCACAACGTAACTGGGTGACTATAAAGGTGCATTACAGGTATCTCCGAAAGTGTCTGTTGGGTTGACACGGATCGAGACTGGGATTTGTCACTCCATATAACGGAGAGGTATCACTGGGCCCACTCGGTAATGCATCATCATTATGAGCTCAAGGTGACCAAGTGGTTGGTCACGGGATCATGCATTACGGTACGAGTAAAGTGACTTGCCGGTAACGAGATTGAACAAGGTATTGGGATACCGACGATCGAGTCTCGGGCAAGTAACATACCGATCGACAAAGGGAATTGTATACGGGGTTGATTAATCCTCGACATCGTGGTTCATCCGATGAGATCATCGTGGAGCATGTGGGAGCCATCATGGGTATCTAGATCCCGCTGTTGGTTATTGACCGGAGAGTCGTCTCGGTCATGTCTGCTTGTCTCCCGAACCCGTAGGGTCTACACACTTAAGGTTCGGTGACGCTAGGGTTATGAAGATATGTATATGCAGTAATCCGAATGTTGTTCGGAGTCCCGGATGAGATCCCGGACGTCACGAGGAGTTCCGGAATGGTCCGGAGGTAAAGAATTATATATAGGAAGTGCTGTTTCGGCCATCGGGACAAGTTTCGGGGTTATCGGTATTGTACCGGGACCACCGGAGGGGTCCCGGGGGCCCACCGGGTGGGGCCACCTGTCCCGGGGGGCCACATGGGCTGTAAGGGGGTGCGCCTTGGCCTATATGGGCCAAGGGCACCAGCCCTACTAGGCCCATGCGCCTAGGGTTTCCACCACGGAGGAGTCCAAGTGGTGGAAGGCACCCCGAGGTGCCTTGGGGGGGAGGGAAACCCTCCCCTGGCCGCCGCACCTAGGAGATCAGATCTCCTAGGCTGCGCACCACCCCCCCTTGGCCCTCCTATATATAGTGGGGGAGAGGAGGGATTTCATACCTCAGCCTTTGGTGCTTCCTCTCTCCCCGTTACGTCTCTCTCTCTCGCAGTATAGGCGAAGCCCTGCTACTGTGACGCCCTGCATCCACCACCACGCCGTCGTGTTGCTGGATCTTCATCAACCTCTCTTCCCCCCTTGCTGGATCAAGAAAGGAGGAGACGTCATCCGTTCTGTACGTGTGTTGAACGCGGAGGCACCGTCCATTCGGTGCTAAGATCATCGGTGATTTGAATCACGTCGTCTTCGACTACATCATCCCCGTTCTTGAACGCTTCCGCTCGCGATCTACAAGGTACGTAGATGCATCTAATCACTCGTTGCTAGATGAACTCCTAGATGGATCTTGGTGAAACCGTAGGAAAAATTTTGTTTTCTGCAACGTTCCCCAACAGTGGCATCATGAGCTAGGTCTATGCGTAGTTCTCTTGCACGAGTAGAACACAAAGTAGTTGTGGGCGTTGATTTTGTTCAATATGCTTGCCGTTACTAGTCTTATCTTGATTCGGCGGCATCGTGGGATGAAGCGGCCCGGACCGACCTTACACGTACTCTTATGTGAGACAGGTTCCACCGACTGACATGCACTAGATGCATAAGGTGGCGAGCGGGTGTCTGTCTCTCCTACTTTAGTCGGATCGGATTCGATGAAAAGGGTCCTTATGAAGGGTAAATAGCAATTGGCATATCACGTTGTGGTCATTGCGTAGGTAAGAAACGTTCTTGCTAGAAACCCATAGCAGCCACGTAAAACATGCAAACAACAATTAGAGGACGTCTAACTTGTTTTTGCAGGGTATGCTATGTGATGTGATATGGCCAAAAGGATGTGATGAATGATATATGTGATGTATGAGATTGATCATGTTCTTGTACAAGGAATCACGACTTACATGTCGATGAGTATGACGATCTACAAGGATGATCATGGAGCCCCAAGATGGAGATCAAAGGAGCTATGTGATATTGGCCATATCATGTCACTATTATTATTTGCATCTTGTTTACTTAGAATGACGGTAGTGAATAAGATGATCCCTTACAACAATTTCAAGAAGTGTTCTCCCCTAACTGTGCACCGTTGCTACAGTTCATCGCTTCGAAGCACCACGTGTTAATCGGGTGTGATAGATCCTTTCGTTCACATACAACGGGTGTAAGAAGTCAAGAAGGAACATCAAGTGTTGATGATGAATAAAACCACTAAGTTCAAGAAGGGCAAGGGTAAAAAGAACTTCAAGAAGGACGGCAAGGAAGTTGCTGCGCCCGGCAAGCAAGCTGTCGGGAAGAAGTCAAAGAATGGACCCAAGCCTGAGACAGAGTGCTTTTATTGCAAAGGGAAGGGTCACTGGAAGCGGAACTGCCCCAAATACTTAGCGGATAAGAAGGCCGGCAACACCAAAGGTATATTTGATATACATGTGATTGATGTGTACCTTACCAGTACTCGTAGTAACTCCTGGGTATTTGATACCGGTGCCGTTGCTCATATTTGTAACTCACTGCAGGAGCTGCGGAATAAACGAAAACTGGAAAAGGACGAGGTGACGATGCGCGTCGGGAATGGTTCCAAGGTCGATGTGATCGCCGTGGGCAAGCTACCTCTACATTTACCTACGGGATTAGTTATAAACCTCAATAATTGTTATTTAGTGCCTATATTGAGCATGAACATTGTATCAGGATCTCGTTTAATACGAGATGGCTACTCATTTAAATCCGAGAATAATGGTTGTTCTATTTATATGAGAGATATGTTTTATGGTCATGCTCCGATAGTCAATGGTTTATTCTTAATGAATCTCGAGCGTATTACTACACATGTTCATAGTGTGAGTACCAAAAGTTGTAAGGTTGATAATGATAGTCCCACATACTTGTGGCACTGCCGCCTTGGTCACATAGGTGTCAAACGCATGCAGAAGCTCCATGCAGATGGACTTTTAGAGTCTCTTGATTATGAATCATTTGACACGTGCGAACCATGCCTCATGGGAAAAATGACCAAGACTCCGTTCTCAGGAACAATGGAGCGAGCAACCAACTTATTGGAAATCATACATACTGATGTGTGCGGTCCAATGAGTGTTGAGGCTCGCGGTGGCTATCGTCATGTTCTCACCCTCACTGATGACTTGAGTAGATATGGGTATGTCTGCTTAATGAAACACAAGTCTGAAACCTTTGAAAAGTTCAAGGAATTTCAGAGTGAGGTTGAGAATCAACGTGACAGGAAAATCAAGTTTCTACGATCAGATCGTGGAGGAGAATACTTGAGTCACGAATTTGGCACACACTTAAGAAAATGTGGAATAGTTTCACAACTCACGCCGCCTGGAACACCTCAGCGTAATGGTGTGTCCGAACGTCGTAATCGCACTCTATTAGATATGGTGCGATCTATGATGTCTCTTACCGATTTACCGCTATCCTTTTAGGGGTATGCTTTAGAGACTGCCACATTCACTTTAAATAGGGCTCCGTCGAAATCCGTTGAGACGACACCGTTTGAATTATGATTTGGGAAGAAACCTAAGCTGTCGTTTCTAAAAGTTTGGGGATGCGATGCTTATGTCAAGAAACTTCAACCTGAAAAGCTCGAACCCAAGTCGGAAAAATGCGTCTTCATAGGATACCCTAAAGAAACTTATGGGTATACCTTCTACCTCAGATCCGAAGGCAAGATCTTTGTTGCCAGGAATGGATTCTTTCTAGAGAAAGAGTTTCTCTCGAAAGAAGTAAGTGGGAGGAAAGTAGAGCTTGATGAAGTATTACCTCTTGAACCGGAAAATGGCGCAACTCAAGAAAATGTTCCTGAGGTGCCTGCACCGACTAGATAGGAAGTTAATGATAATGATCAAGATACTTCTGATCAAGCTCCTACTGAAATTCGAAGGTCCACAAGGACACGTTCCGCACCAGAGTGGTACGGCAACCCTGTCTTGGAAATCATGTTGTTAGACAACGGTGAACCTTCGAACTATGAAGAGGCGATGACGGGACCGGATTCCGACAAATGGCTAGAAGCCATGAAATCCGAGATAGGATCCATGTATGAAAACGAAGTATAGACTTTGACTGACTTGCCCATTGAACGGCGAGCCATAGAAAATAAATGGATCTTTAAGAAGAAGACAGACGCAGATGATAATGTGACCATCTATAAAGCTCGGCTTGTCGCTAAGGGTTATCGACAAGTTCAAGGAATTGACTACGATGAGACTTTCTCACCGGTATCGAAGCTAAAGTCCGTCCGAATCATGTTAGCAATTGCCGCATTCTACGATTATGAGATATGGCAAATGGACGTCAAAACGGCATTCCTTAATGGTTTCCTTAAGGAAGAGTTGTATATGATGCAGCCGGAAGGTTTTGTCGATCCTAAGAATGCTGACAAGGTGTGCAAGCTCCAACGCTCGATTTATGGGTTGGTGCAAGCATCTCGGAGTTGGAACATTTGCTTTGATGAGATGATCAAAGCGTTTGGGTTTACACAGACTTATGGAGAAGCCTGCGTTTACAAGAAAGTGAGTGGGAGCTCTGTAGCATTTCTCATACTATATGTAGATGACATACTTTTGATGGGAAATGATATAGAACTCTTCGATAGCATCAAGGCCTACTTGAATAAGAGTTTTTCAATGAAGGACCTTGGAGAAGCTGCTTATATATTAGGCATCAAGATCTATAGAGATAGATCAAGACGCCTCATAGGTCTTTCACAAAGCACATACCTTGATAAGATTTTGAAGAAGTTCAAAATGGATCAGTCCAAGAAAGGGTTCTTGCCTGTTTTGCAAGGTGTGAGATTGAGTTCAGCTCAATGCCCGACCACGGCAGAAGATATAGAAGAGATGAGCGTCATCCCTTATGCATCAGCCATAGGTTCTATTATGTATGCCATGCTGTGTACCAGACCTGATGTAAACCTTGCCGTAAGTTTGGTAGGAAGGTACCAAAGTAATCCCGGCAAGGAACACTGGACAGCGGTCAAGAATATCCTGAAGTACCTGAAAAGGACTAAGGAAATGTTTCTCGTTTATGGAGGTGACGAAGAGCTCGTCGTAAAGGGTTACGTCGACGCTAGCTTCGACACAGATCTGGATGACTCTAAGTCACAAACCGGATACGTGTATATGTTGAATGGTGGAGCAGTGAGCTGGTGCAGCTGCAAACAGAGCGTCGTGGCGGGATCTACATGTGAAGCGGAGTACATGGCAGCCTCAGAGGCAGCACATGAAGCAATATGGGTGAAGGAGTTCATCACCGACCTAGGAGTCATACCCAATGCGTCGGGGCCAATCAAACTCTTTTGTGACAACACTGGAGCTATTGCACTTGCCAAGGAGCCCAGGTTTCACAAGAAGACAAGGCACATCAAGCGTCGCTTCAACTCCATTCGTGAAAATGTTCAAGATGGAGACATAGAGATTTGTAAAGTACATACGGACCTGAATATAGCAGATCCATTGACTAAACCTCTCCCTAGGGCAAAACATGATCAACACCAGAATTCCATGGGTGTTCGATTCATCACAATGTAACTAGATTATTGACTCTAGTGCAAGTGGGAGACTGTTGGAAATATGCCCTAGAGGCAATAATAAAAGCATTATTATTATATTTCTTTGTTCATGATAATTGTCTTTATTCATGCTATAACTGTATTATCCGGAAATCGTAATACACGTGTGAATACATAGACCATAATATGTCCCTAGTAAGCCTCTAGTTGACTAGCTCGTTGATCAACAGATAGTCATGGTTTCCTGGCTATGGACATTGGATGTCATTGATAACGGGATCACATCATTAGGAGAATGATGTGATGGACAAGACCCAATCCTAAGCATGGCACAAAGATCGTGTAGTTCGTTTGCTAAGAAACATACCCGGATGGCTGCTCGTGACTGCAGGAATGCCTGGTTACACCGCTTCAGGGTGTCGGCTTCGGCTCGAAGTTTGCCTTGGACGTCCAGGATCGCCTGGTTCAAAGGGACCGTCGCGCCTCCATGCACCCAATCGACGGGCGCGACACTGGTCGCCTTGGCGTCCGGTATCGAAGAGCTCGCGGCAACGACTACCAGCGGGCGCGACTGAGGGAGTCCTGCACTAAGGGGTCCTCGGACGTCCGGCCTGCTATCTATGGGCCGGACTGATGGGCTGTGAAGACATGAAGACCGAAGACTGCACCGTCTCCGGATTGGACTCTACTTGGCGTGGAAGGCAAGCTTGGCAACCGAAGATTCCTTCTTATCTAACCGACTCCATGTAAACCCTAGATCCCCTCGGTGTCTATATAAGCCGAAGGGGATAGTCCGGAAAGGACAACATGTATACTCATTACCATATTCATGGGCTAGACTTCTAGGTTTTAGCCATTACGATCTCGTGGTAGATCAACTCTTGTAATACTCATATTCATCAAGATCAATCAAGCAGGAAGTAGGGTATTACCCCCATAGAGAGGGCCCGAACCTGGGTAAACATCATGTTCCCTGCCTCCTGTTACCATCAATCCTAGACGCATAGTTCGGGACCCCCTACCTGAGATCCGCCGGTTTTGACACCGACATTGGTGCTTTCATTGAGAGTTCCACTGTGCCGTCGACAAGAGGCTCGATGGCCCCTTCAATCGTCAATAATGATGCTATCCAAAGAGGAACCTTCCTCCCCGGACAGATCTTCATATTCGGCGCCTTCGTACTGCGGGCCAACTCGCTTGGCCATATGGAGCAGATCGACAGCTACAACCCTGGCCATCAGGTCAGATTCGGAAGCTTGAACTACGTCGTGGATATCCATGTAGACTTGATCTTCAAGGGATTTGAGCCTACAGCGATCGCTCCCCTTCATCCCAGTGAACGTGACTTAAATCTGTCATCGGATCACACCCAGGAGATGGTTCCTACGGCTGCAACAACCTTAGAGCCAAAGCAGATCGAGCCATCCAAGGCCTCAGAGTCCAAGGAGTTGGAGCCGCACATGGACTCGGCGCCCTGCAGCAATCGCTTTAACAGAACTTCGGACTCGTCTCCGGCTATAAGTTCCAAACAGTGTACGCCCGCGGACACCGTGATAGATCGGTTATCGATCTTCGAGTTTAATGCCGCTGACGTCTTCCAGCACTCGCCTTTGGGCGATGTGCTAAAATCTTTTAAAAATTTGCCCTTGGAGAAGGTCTCTGAGCCGAACTATGTCCGGTTCGAGCTAGAAACGGACGATGAGGAATTTTTCTTCCCACCCGCCACCCACCTCATAGCCACCGTCGACGACTTAACCGACGTGCTTGACTATGGCTCCGAAGACATCGACGGTATGGACGATGATGCCGACAAGGAGCAAGGCCAAGACCCGCCATTCACTGGATGATGGACGGCCACCTCTTCATACAACGGGTACATGGTTGATACACCTAAAGGATCTGGCGATGATAAAGAAGAGCCGGATACGAACAAAACCTTCGAGACACAGCCAAGCACCGGCGGCCCAAACGCCGCCCTAAGCCCCATCGCTCAAAGGACGACAACAGTGGCACCGGAGAAAATAGTACTCTGAGCGATGCCGAAAATAGTGAAGACCCCACGGGGGCTACATCGGAACAGGAACACGACAGCAGGCAAGAAAACATTGATGAACATGCCATAGAAGATGACCCAGAGGATGATAGTTACCATCCGCCCTCCGAGGAGGAAACAAGCCTCAACAATGAAAACTTCATCGTGCCTGAGGATTCTCTCGAGCAGGAGCGCTTCAAGCTTCAGCTCATAGCCACCGCAAGGAGCCTAAAAAAGAAACAACAACAGCTTCAAGTTGAACAGGACCTGCTCGTCAACAGATGGACAGATGTCCTGAAAGCCGAGGAATACGACCTCAACCGCCCAGCCGAGAGCTACCCGAAACGCAGACTGCTACTCAATTCGATGAGGAGGCACCAGAGCACATATCTCCCTCGCGTAATGCGGACCGACCACCATGCGGTCGGGACAAGGCGGCCGAACGACCACCCCACGGTCGGGATAAAGCGGAAACTCAGGCCGAACAGCAGACCGCCCCACCACCCCGCCATAATAAAGACAGAAAAGTCTGGAGTCACATGTACGACCTCCGACAGGCACTAGACAATAGAGCAAGACACACAAGATCGACCTATGGATCGCGAGGACGTGCTTCGAGACACGACGACGGCCACCTCTTCGGACGTGACAAACCTAACCACGATCGAGCCGAATATCACAAATGAAATCCATCGAAGGTCCGCCATGATGCGGCCCGATACAGAGGCGCCGCACACCCGCTCTGCTTCACAGATGAAGTATTGGATCATGAATTCCGTGAGGGGTTCAAGCCCGTCAATATCAAATCATACGATGGCACAACCGATCCGGCAGTATGGATTGAGGATTTCATCCTCCACATCCACATGGCCCGAGGAAATGACCTCCACGCCATCAAATACCACCCATTAAAGCTCAAAGGACCAACTCGGCACTGGTTAACTAGCCTGCCTGAGAACTCCAACGACAGCTGGGAAGATTTGGAAGAGGCTTTCCTCGACAACTTCCAAGGAACTTATGTCTGGCCACCAGACGCCGATGACCTAAGCCACATAGTTCAACAACCTAGAGAATCAGCCAGAAAATTCTGGACTAGGTTCCTAACCAAGAAGAACTAGATCGTTGACTGTTCGGATGCCAAGGCCCTAGCAGCCTTCAAACACAGCATCCGTGACGAATGGCTAGCACGCCACATCGGACAAGAAAAACCAAAGTCAATGGCAGCCATTACGGCAGTCATGACCCGCTTTTGCGCAAGCGGGGACAGCTGGCTGGCTCGTAGCAAAAACACAGCCAGCGAGGCAGGCCCCACCGAGGCCAAGAACAGCACCGGCAAGCTCCGGCGCAATAGACACAAACGCTGAAGCAATGGAGACAACACCGAGGACACCACAGTCAATGCTGGATTCAATGGCTCCAAGACCGTCCAATGGAAGAAGCCCTACAAAAGAAACAATGAAGGACCTTCCAGCCTGGACCGCATACTCGACCGTCCGTGCCAAAATTCACGGCACCCCGGATAAGCAAGCCAATCGTACCAACAAGGATTGTTGGGTCTTCAAGCAGGCAGGCAAGTTAAATGCCGAAAACAAAGAAAAGGGATCACAAAGTGAGGACGATGATGAAGAGCCCCGGCAGCCGAACACCAGGGGACAGAAGAAAGCCCCCCCCAAGTCAAAATGGTGAACATTATATACGCCACGCACATCCCCAGAAAGGAGCGCAAGCGAGCACTCAGGGACGTCTACAAGGTAGAGCCAGTTGCCCCCAAGTTCAATCCATGGTCGTCATTTCCGATCACCTTCGATCGACGAGATCATCTGACTAGTATCTGCCACGGCGGTTCGGCCGCACTGGTCCTTGAGCCAATCATCGACGGATTCCACCTCACACGAGTCCTGATGGATGGTGGAAGCAGCCTCAATCTGCTGTACCAGGATACAGTACGGAAGATGGGCACTAATCCATCAGGAATCAAACCAACAAAGACTACCTTTAAAGGAGTCATGCCAGGTGTAGAGGCCCGCTGTACGGGCTCAATCACGCTGGAGGTGGTCTTCGGTTCTCCGGACAACTTCCGAAGCGAAGAGTTAATCTTCGATACCGTCCCCTTCCGCAGCGGCTACCACACACTGCTTGGACGAACCACGTTTGCTAGATTTAACACAGTGCCACACTATGATTATCTCAAGCTCAAGATGACCAGTCCACGCGGCATCATAACAATCAATGGAAATACAGAACGCTCCCTCCGAACAGAGGAGCAAACCGCCGCCCTGGCAGCAGAAGTACAGAACGGCCTTCTCAAGCAGCATTGTAATCCAGCTGCCAAGCACCTGGACACCATCAATAGGGTTTGGACTACACTGCAACAGGACAGCGCGGCTCGTCAAGAGCTTGACTAGCAATTCGGCCTCCGTCCCAGCCCCAATGAGGTAGCGGCATCCGTACCACGCATACACAATTACGCACTCAAAATACCATGGACATCAACAGAGGCACGAGACAACCCGGGGGCTACAATTCGGCAAAACTGATCCTGGACACACATACTGTTACTAATTTTTCTCATTACAGGCACCTTTTTTCGCAGGCCTGATATCAAGACCTCTAGAAGGACTGGAACGCAACGGAGGCAAGCAACACAGGTGTATAGGGTAACCTTTACACGTTCTTCTTGACGGTATTCACACTTATTTCTCATGACCTGCATGCTGCGCCATACTGATTCTGGCACGTTAAATGGCCGGATACTTCCAGCACCATCTGTACAAGATACACCTTGATGTATACATCTAGTTATAATAAAAATGGTCCGTGGCCCAATCCCTGTGTTTTTCTCTTCTTACATCGTTTTATTTCGATCTGCTTATCTGCTGCATCGACAGTATTTTACGTTTCATACTCGCCAGTGGCTACCTATCACCCTACAATACGGCAGCACAGTCCGAACACTTCTTATATATAAGTTCGGCACCCCGAATCTAGCATTATATGCATTGGCTCCGAATCACGTCTTTGATCAATAGTTGGGTTGCCCGGCTCCTGTGCTTGCTATCCTATGTTCTGCTCCATCGGCTAGGGTAGTAAAGGGTGAACTACTATGATTGTGCCCTGGCTTGGACCGGACGAGCACCTCAGTAGAGAAATCCGAAAACTGACTGTCATGATACGGCGAGAGCCGGTGAGCTACTCGAGGGTTACAAATCGTTGGAGATTTTATCCGCATTATGTGAAAAATCGGCACTTCCCGATCAGATGATGACAACACTCTGGCTCGAACCAGGGGCTGCACCCATGCTTTATTATAAAACTCCTATGGCTAAGTGAGGGTGTTTAAGCCGTATAGTCCGATTGCCTTGTTCATTGCGCTAAACAACTCCTTCAAGGACCATGTAATTGGATCGAGATTGTTTATATTCCATCCTGAACACCTCCGTACTATCTACGTGAGGGCAGAATCCGACGACTGGCCAACCCTCAGATTACATATAACATGGCCGCACAGGAGGAAACAATCAAAGCATAACAAAATTGCATTAGCAAAACTGGCTTTGTTTCTCATAATACAAGGCAAAGGAAAACATGAATACATTCATTCAAACACAATGTCCTGTGAACATTGTGTTTCCACAAGGCGAGACCCCTTCAGGACATCCGCGAAATACCGTTCCGGTGTACGGTGCTCCTTGCCCTCCGGTGGCCCCTGGTCAGCTCGACGGCGTCCATCTTCGCCCACCACATCTTGCAACGGGCGAAGGCCATGCGTGCACCTTCAATACTGGCTGAGCGCTTCACGACGTCCAGCCGAGGATAGGCGTTCACCACCCGCCTCACGAGTCCGAAGTAGCTGCTGGGTATAGCTTCGGCTAGCCATGGACGGATTATCAAATCCTTAATGGCTAGTTCAGCCACCCTATGCAACTCCACCAGCTGTTTCAGCTGATCAATGAAGGACACGGGATGCTCTGGCGCCGCATACTGTGACCAGAATAGCTTCTCCGTGGAACCCCCTCCTTCGGCTTGATAGAACACCGCAGCATTGGATACACTGCATGGCAAATCCGCGAAGGCCCCTGGGGAACTCCGAACTTGAGTTAGTAAAAGGTACTGCTTATCCGCATACTTGCTTTGCATATTAAATGCCTTACCCACCGTGATCTTCTTGGCCTCCTGGATCTCCTAGAGGGCGGCCTGGGCTTCATTCCGGGCAGTCTCCGCGCTTTGAGGAGCCTTGGTGAGTTCTGTCCCTTGAACCGACGCATCATGCTCCAAGGTCTTGCATTTTTTCGCCGCATCCTGGAGCTCCTGCTGGACTTCTTTGACCCGGGCCTTGAGCTTCTTACAATCGGCCTGCTGCTGGACAACCTTCTCCCTGGCCTCGCCCAGGGCCTTCTTCAGGGCCTCAACCTCGGTCGCGGCTTCTGTGCATATAACGATGCCGCTGTCAATACACAGCGCTTGTCCTTTCCGGACATATAGCAAGTCGTTCCTCACCTTGCTTCTCTTGGAGCCGAACCTTACTCTCGCCGAGCTCGTTCTCGGTCCGCTCCAGCTTCCGCTTCAGCTTGGAGACCTCGGCAATATGCGAGGTCGTGGCCAATAGCGATGCCTTCTTATTCATACATATTCTGTTAGTCTCCTACAATAACAGGTTGATCCTCTGTCCGGTTCTTCCTGCCGAACTCCGGACAGTGTCTCAGGGGCTACTGAATACATGGGGTTTTCCACTTTCTATGTCACTTACCTCGAAACCTGTCAACAGATTGCTGCAGGCTTCGTCTAGTCCACTCTTGGCGGACTGAACCTTCTCGATCACCGCACCCATGAGGACACGGTGCTCGTCCACAACGGAAGCGCCTCGTAGCGCCTCCATCAGGTCATCCGGCGCCCCTGGGTGGACAGGGGCCACCGGAGGAATTGGCACACCCCCCTCCTTCGAAGGAGGGTGCTCACCTGATTCCGGAGCCATATGGATCTCCGAAATCGTATTCGGCTGAGGGCCGAACTCAATACGGCCCTCTTCGCCGGTCTCCTTGGGGATCTACTCCCCCATCTGTCCGGCAGCGGAGGTCCCGCATTGTGGCGCCCCCCGGACAATGTCCTGAGCTCCTCCCTTCGGAGCGGCCCTCCGGGATAACACTTCGGTGTCATCCCTGGCCCCGGGGGAGCAAGCAGGCGGTGGCGACATGCTCGCCATCTCCGACGGAGCTAGCGAACCTCCAGACGAGGAACGCTGGATAAGGTCACGGGCTGAACTACAAAAGTATGGATTAACCATGTCAGCACAATAAAAAGAAAGGGCTGGATATGCGCGTAAATGAGCCATGTCGCTTACGATGTGGCTGAGGCCTAGTGTGGGGGCGTCGTTCCGGACTACTGTCAATCTGTCAGCACAATAAAAAGAAAGGGCTGGATATGCGTGCAAATGGGCAATCCGTCAGGAGGCGGGGTACAGGTAGACCCATAGTACGGAATGACAACAGTGGATCTGAAAAATCTTGGGTACACTGACGTACCATTCGTCCTAGCTAATGATGTGGCACAGGTTATCTATGTGAAGGACACGTCTACCAAACCGAGAAAAAGAAAAGATAAGGAAGCGAATACATCATACGGAGCCAAAGCGCCACATAGTTCTTTCAGGAAAAAGGGACATCCTGGGAGTGGAGGGCAAGACAGACATGTCTGAAGATTATGAAAAGTTTCATGAAATTCCTCCCTTCAATGTCAAGGCTGACCCAAGCATCCTGATAAACAATGAAGATTATCCATGGTTACGGCGCAATAAGCAAATGACACAAGCGAAGAAAAAGTGAAGACTTTCTCCCGCAACTATTATGATGATACCATGCCAACTTTGTAACACACGAGTATGCTATGCCAACTTTTTCAAAGTTCATTTGAAAACTATGAATTTAGGTCGAATTTTCTCTATAGGTGCATCCATGTTCATTTTTTTAGTAAAGTTAATCACAAACTTGTGATTCACACAAATTTCAAAGAATTCAAATTTTAACTATTCAAATTTGAAAACTAATGGCACTAACAGAAAGTTTATAATTTTTCTAAAACTAATGGCACTAACAGAAAGTTTATAATTTTGCTGACCTAAAAGCAAAAAAGAATTAAAAAATAAAGCAAAAAACAAAACAAAATAAATAATACAGAAAACAAAACAAAAAAACTAGAAAAAAATAAAATAGCAACAATAAGTATTTTGTTGTAAGTAGAAACAAAATAAAATAAATAAAGCAACAAAGAAAACAAAAAAACTAAAAAAGTGTTTTCAAATTTGAAAACTAATGGCACTAACAGAAAGTTTATAATTTTTCTAAAACTAAAAGCAAAAAGAATTAAAAAATGAAGCAAAAAACAGAAGAAAATAAATAATGCAGAAAACAAAACAAAAAACTAAAAAAAATAGGGCTCGCCCCTTGCCCATGACCATTAGTCCCCGTTTGTGCCACAAACCGGGACTAAAGGGTTGGTCCTCGTTGCGGTTAGAGTTTAGTCCCACCTCGCCAACCGAAGGGCGCCCACACCGGTTTATAAGCCCGTCCCTCTCTGCCTTGTTGAGCTCCTCTCAAAGTGAAAATAGATGCCCCTATACAGGGAATTTGACCTAAATTCATAATGAATTTCTCTGAAATTCATAGAAATTGATTATGAATTTAGGTTGAATTTTCTCTATAGGTGCATCTTTAAAACTAATGGCACTAACAGAAAGTTTATAATTTTTGTGACCTAAAAGAAAAAAGAAATCACTAAAAAACTATAAGTATTTAGTTCTAAGTAGAAAGGAAAAAATAAATAGCAAAAAAGAAAAAATGCCTATAATATTTGTTATGACTAACTAAAATTACCAAACTGAGTATAATGATAAAACACAATAATATTAAATAGCAGGAAAAAGAATGACTCAAAAATCAATTTTTATATTAAAGTTATTCATAAACTAGTGATTCACACAAATTTGAAAAAAATCAAATTTAAACTATTCAAAATTTTAAAACTAATGGAACTAATAGAAAGTTTTTAATTTCTGTGACCTAAAAGAAAAAAGAAATCACTAAAAAACTATAAGTATTTAGTTCTAAGTAGAAATGAAAAAATAAATAGCAAGAAAGAAAAAAATGCCTATAATATTTGTTATGACTAACTAAAATTACCAAATTGAGTATAATGATAAAACACAGTAATATTAAATAGCAGGAAAAAGAATGACTCAAAAATCAATTTTTATAGTAAAGTTATTCATAAACTAGTGATTCACACAAATTTTAAAAAATTCAAATTTAAACTATTCAAATTTTAAAACTAATGGCACTAACAGAAAGTTTATAATTTTTGTGACCTAAAAGAAAAAGAAATCACTAAAAAACTATAAGTATTTAGTTCTAAGTAGAAATGAAAAAATAAATAGCAAAAAAAATGCCACCTACTGGGCCAGCACGGCCTGAATACGACTAGAAACCCAACCATGGGCCAGGATTCAGGCCCGCAGCAGGCCCAGTAGGCCCACAGGCATTGCAGTGTCCCATTAGGCCCGTAAGCCTGCAGTTCAGAGGAGTTCGAAAGGGAACACAGAGCAGGGCTTATAAACAGGTGCGGGAGCTCTTCAGCTAGCGAGGTGGGACTAAAAATCCCACCGCACCGCACCGCGGCGCAGGCCATTGGTCCCGGTTAGACGCAACGAACCGGGACCATAGGGGGGCATTCGTACCGGTTCGTGGCACAAACCGGTACGAATGCCTACCTATGGTCCCGGTTCGTGCGACGAACCGGGACCAATGGCCTCGCTTCCGCCCTTTGGGCTGCCGAAATTGATGAGTTATGCATGCATGCGCAGGTTCCACTATATTCTCCTAGAGATTAAGCTTGAGCAGGGAGTAGTAACTGTCTTGGACTCTAAACGAAAAGATCCCCAGGAGTATGCGGACATGACTCAAATGATCGAGAAGTAAGTTAAATCGATCATTATCCACCTATTAGCAACTTTGTTCATTTCTGATATCAAGTAATTGTTTTCTTTGTCTGGAAGGGTTTGGAGAAAATTCACCAAAAAAGCTCCGGGACTACCGAAGAAGCTGGAATTTAGACACCCGAAAGTAAGTACTATAGTAGCATGTTCCGCGCATCTCCTAGTGATTCAAGCGCTAGTTATACCTATACCATTTGGCATTCTTGATTATCAGTTTGATTGACCTCTATTTCTTGTAAAGTGGTTGTGGCAGAAACAAGGGAATGATTTCTGTGGTATACGTTTGCGAGTCCATCCGCCACACGACCTGTGAGCGGGGCTACTCTGACGAACAATATGAAGTGCGTAAATATAACAATATTCACAATTTTATTTTATTACCATCATTTGTGTTGAGTTTCATTCATTCATATATATATGTATTGACCCCCTTCTTCAAATTAGATATTTCGGAAGCGGGATGAACTCCTAGCACCAGCTCGCATGCGAGCAATTCAAGAGGAATTGGCGGCATTCTTTCTTGACCACGTGATCGCTGAAGACGGAGCATACTATGTGGACCATGCGTCCATATGTTAGGAGATTATATTTGTAAGAGATAATTATTGTATATATGTAGCCGGTAGTGTCGGATAGATATACAAGAACTTGTTGTTCAACCAATCTCTCGGAGAAGGAGAGGTGGTCGATATCACTTCTCTTTGTATGCATATATGTTCATGACAATCTTCTGTTTCCTTCGTTTGCTTACTAGCTAGCTAGCGTGTCTAGTCCTCTCTATACGTATGTATAGTACGTAGCGTCGACCAAGCACGGACAAAAGGCCCTTACGAACCGGGACAATAGGCCCGTTTTCTACTAGTGTTCTAGGGTTTAGCCATTACGATCTTGTGGTAGATCAACTCTTGTAATACTCATATTCATCACGATCAATCAAGCAGGAAGTAGGGTATTACCTCCATAGAGAGGGCCCGAACCTGGGTAAACATCATGTCCCCTGCCTCCTGTTACCATTGATCCTAGACGCACAGTTCGGGACCCCCTTCCCGAGATCCGCCGATTTTGACACCGACAGCGGCGCTGAAGCCACCTTTGCAAGCCGGTGGCGCGATGGTGTGCGGACCTCGGGAGGTGGGCCCGTCACCATCTCACTTTTGGCTGGTGGCGCTGGCGGGTCGGCCGAGTGCTTGTCTCGCGCTCCCTCAGACGACAGTGGTGGAGGCACGACTACGTCCAGCATGACGACTTCGTCGACTTCCCTCTCCATGATGGGGTGATCATCGTCGGCACCCCCAGTCGGCGCCACAAACTCTGGCGGTGGTGGCGCGGAGTTCAGGGGGACGACGAATAGCGGCTCCTGGCGGCGTGCGGCTTCTTCAAGCTGCTTATTTACGGCGGCATCGGCCTCAGCCTCCGCCAGCCTCTTCAGCGCGGCGGCCTCCGCCTTGTCTGCCTCTGCCTTCTCCAGGCGGGCGGCCTCCTACTCCTCACGTGCCTCACGCGCGTTTCGTTCCTGTGCCTCCTGGAGGTCGGACGCAGGATCGATTCGCCAGCTAGTGGTGGAGGCCTCCGCCGACCCGATAATGGAGGCGGCGGCCGACTTCTCGAGTGAGAGCGGAGCCCTAAGTCAAGAAGACAAGGAGAGGAAGCCCAGATAGAATCAACAAGAAAGAAAGGCATGCAAAAAAGATACTTACGCCGACACCATGGGAGGCGCCTTCGGGAGTTTCTGAAATTTGGCCGCCTTCACGGAGGCTTCCTTCCGCCTGGTTGCGGCGGTCGGGTTCTTGTCCTTCTTCGGCGCGTTGCCGAACAAGGCGGCGCCCTGTTTACGCTATCGCGTACCGCCTCGGGTTGTCGGCTCAGCGGAGGGGCCCACGTCCGCCTTGCCGGTGACTCGTGAAGGGTGCGGCTCCTCCTCCTCGAAGTTATCTGGCAACGTCTCGACGCCGCCTGCTCCATAGACGCCACCTGTGGCGTCATCTTCCAAGGCGGCCGCCCCGCAAGTCGGGGTGGTCCACGTCGCTCACATCTCGGTCTGGTGCGTAGGGGCCGCCCGCCCCCATGATGGCGGCCGTCGCCTCGGATATGTAGATCTATTTCGAAAAAAGTAAGAGGCCGACTGGTCAATACAACAAGACGGAATCAAGATGAAACACGGAAGAGGGAAAAGGTTGAATAGCTTACGGTAGGCAGCGGGTCCGCGCGGGAGGTCGGAGATCTCGTTCACCAAGTTTGCCACCTCGGTAGCCGGCATCTCTTTGGTACTCAGCTGGCACGGGTCGCGGTGCCCGCTCATCCGGCTGATCAAGTGAGGCCGGCCTTGGAGTGGGAGAACCCGGCGCGCGACAAAGGCGACCAGCAAGTCGGACGCTTTGAGGCCTTCGGCTTCGGTCACCACCCGGAGTCAGTTGATGCCCGTGGCGCCGTCTGCTGACACAGGCTTCGGCTTGTAGCCCCAGCTGGCCCGAGGCTCGGCCGGTGGGATGGCTTCGTAGGCCGGCAGGCTGATGAAGTCGACGCCCGGGTCGACGTTCTCCACGTAGAAGTAAGATTGCTGCCACATCTTGATCGACTGTGGCAACTTGATGGCGGGGAAGACATTCTGCGGCGATGGTCGGCACACCGCGACGAAGGCACCACACTGGGCCGCCTTCTCCCTAGCGGAGGTGCCCAGCTTGGTGTAAAAGAACGCTCCCCCCAACTCGATGGTGGGGAGGATGCCGAGGTAGCCTTCGCACATCGTGACGAAGGCGGACAGAAGCATCATGGTTGTTGGGCGTGATGTGATGAGGTTGGAGATGGTAGAAATCAAGGAACGAGCGGAGAAAGCTGCTTGCCGGCAGGACGAAGCCGCGGATGAAGTGCAGGCGGAAGACGACCCGCTGGCCCTCCCCCGGTGCTGGCGAAATCTCCCCCGCAGGAGGCAGACGCGCCTTCACATAGCCCGCGCTGGGAAGGTGCCGCGTGTCGCGGATGAAGGCGATGTGGTCGTCGTTGACATTCGACCCGTCCCAATCTCCTCCCCGCTTGCGCGCCATGAAGAGATCGACGAGGCAAATGGCGCGATAGGGGAGATGAGGATCGAAGCAGGGCCAAGAGGGCTCGGGGTGGAAGATCTCGAACGGAGACGCGCGGCGGCAACACTCCGGCGAAGCTTGGGGACGCTGCGGCGAGAGGAGGAAGAAGGAGACGAGAATGGGACAAGAGGGCGCGCGTGCTCCGCCGCTTCCCCTCCGCCCCCTACTTATAGCCGACGGTCTATGAAGCCGAGGGGGCGGGCGTGGGATCATGGGATTAACTGTGCCCATGGCCCCATGTCCCCACTTTTATCGCGCGAGTACTACGCGCACTAAGTCTGCGGAGAAGCTCAACTGGCCGCCTCAACCGTAGAGGATCCGCTCGCGTGCCAAGACCCGGTAGTGGCGGGCCCAGCCTGCCATTGCGTCACCTCGCGCGCGTGGGCTAGCAGGTTGGCCCGGCTGGCTGATGCCAAGTGGCATGCCCACAGCGTGCCGCGGGCCTAGAGGCTTCGCTAGTACGCCACATGGTTCCCGCCGTTGCGTTCGAAGTTTTCGGACGAGTCCGTCTGGTCGTGGCCGACTCCTTCCACGCGGCACGCTAGGAGTCAGATGAAGCTTCAGGCCAGAGCACTCGGAGAAGGAAACTTCTAAGGCTTCTTGGCTAATCAGGTGCGGTGCCTCACCAGCTTCGGGGACTACTGTCGGAGTAATGGGCCACTGGTAGCCTAACCCGAGTCCCTGAGCCTTTCAAGACATCGGGGCTGGCTGCGCCCCTCAAGACATCAAGAAGAAGCGCCACCTTCTGGTGGCCGGCTATCCCAAGCGGCTGGCTGCCAGAAGGCGGCTCCAAGACGGGCCGACTTCTTGCAAGCGGACTCTAGAGAGGCCGGCTCCTAGCAGGCGGCCCACGGTGCCCTCAGAGTCTGCGCTCCCATTAAGAGGACAAGACAGGGTAAGGCTACAGTGTAGCCCATCACCCCCATATCCAGGGCCGAGCGTGGCCACAATGCTCCATACGGGCGGAGATCTTTGCCCGGTGTGGCACTGTCGCCACTCCATCCCTGATGTCACAGCTGGCAGGCGGAGCCCTGTTCCCACGACGACCTGACGGTTCGGCCTGCAGGCGGTGGGCCATACTGGGCAGCGAGAGCCGGGAAGCCGGCAGAAGCCTGGCCAGTCGGTCCTAAGGGAGGCCGGCTCCCAACAGGCAGCCCGTTCCTTCCTCGGGGCCCGTGCACCATTAACCAGATGAGACCTGGAGTGGCTACAGTGATCTCCCACCATGCGGCGGGACTGTAGCCACGCACGCCTGACCAAGCATGCGTCATTAGCATCATGACTACAGTAATCAGCAACCGGCAAGACCCGCGAGCGGTGGTAGCGGCCTGTTGGCTCCGTACCAGACGAGTCGGCGGGGTCCTCCAAGCGGCAGGCCCCAGCAGCCGGCGGAGAAGCCGGCAGCCAGAGACACTAACAGCCGGGACCTACACCTAGCTGGATTACCATTGTACCCCTGGGGCGTAGGCCTATATAAACCCCCTAGGGCACCCATGCAAAGGGTTCCCAACTTGTTAGAACTAGACTCATACCTAGAGGAAGGAGAGAGCGTGCCTCCCTTCTTCTACCTCTAGCATACAGCTCGAGGAGCACCATTTGTACTCACTAGTGCCTTAGTGATCATGCGGAGAACCCGCAGAGCAGGACTAGGGGTGTTATCTCCTAGGAGAGCCCCGAACCTGGGTAAAGCGCGCCAGCGTTCATGTCTACGCCTCATCGCGCATCCAGGTACCGGCGACGTTCTACTCGCTCCCACCATGATAAGCCATCCTTTGGCATATGTCACACCCAACCCCCGACAATTAGTTATCGAAACGAAGTACAACGTGCATGCTCCTAGGGGATAGATTGGTAGGAAAAGACCATCGCTCATCCCCGACCGCCACTCATAAGGAAGACAATCAATAAATAAATCATGCTCCGGCTTCAGCACATAACGGTTCACCATACGTGCATGCTACAGGAATCACAAACTCTAACACAAGTAGCTCTCAATTTCACAACTACTCAACTAGCATGACTCTAATATCACCATCTTCATATCTCAAAACAATCATAAGGAATCAAATTTCTCATAATATTCAATGCACTTTATATGATAGCTTTTATTATACCTATCTTGGATGCTCATCATATTAGGACTAATTTTATGGCCAAAGCAAATTACCATGCTGTTATAAAAGACTCTAAAAATAATATAAGTGAAGCATGAGATATCAATAATTTCTATAAAATAAAACCACCACCGTGCTCTAGAAGTTATAAGTGAAGCACTAGAGCAAAATTATCTAGCTCAAAAGATATAAGTGAAGCACATAGAGTATTCTAATGAATTCCGATTCATGTGTGTCTCTACAAAAGGTGTGTACAACAAAGATGATTGTGGTAAACTAAAAAGAAAAGACTCAAATCATACAAGACGCTCCAAGCAAAACACATATCTTGTGGTGAATAAAAATATAGTCTCAAGTAAAGTTACCGATAGACGAAGACGAAAGAGGGGATGCCTTCCGGGGCATCCCCAAGCTTAGGATTTTGGTTGTCCTTGAATTTTACCTTGGGGTGCCTTGGGAATCCCCAAGCTTAGGCTCTTGCTACTCCTTATTCAAAAATCCATCAAATCTTTACCTAAAAAATTGAAAACTTCACAACACAAAATTTAAACAGAAAATCTCATGAGCGCCATTAGTATTAGAAAACAAACCACGACTTTAAGGTACTGTAATGAACTCATTATTTATTTATATTGGTGTTAAACATACTATATTCCAACTTCTCCATTGTTCATACCCCCCGATGCTAGCCATAGATTCATCAAAATAAGCAAATAACACATGAAAAATAGAATCTATCAAAAACAGAATAGTCTGTAGTAATCTGTAGGTTTCGAATACTTCTGTAACTCCAAAAATTCTGAAAAATTAGTACGTCCTAAATAATTTCTATTATGATCTACTTAAGTTGGAATTGGTATTTTATCGCTCTCTGGTAAGAAATGAAAATTATTCTCATGAGCACATACTTTCAGTTTTTTTCAGCAAGATCAAACAACAATCACCCAAGAAGATCCTAAAGGCTTTACCTGGCACAAATACTAATTAAAACATAAAAACACAATCATAATAGAGGATAGATGATTTACTTATTACTAAACAGGAACAAAAAGCAAGGAACAAAAATAAAATTGGGTTGCCTCCCCACAAGCGCTATCGTTTAACGCCCCTAGCTAGGCATAAAAGCAAGAATAGATCTAGGTATTATCATCTTTGGTATGCAATCCATAAGTGGCTCTCATAATAGATTCATAAGGTAATTTAATTTTCTTTCTAGGAAAGTGTTCCATGCCTTTCCTTAATGGAAATTGGAATATGATATTTCGTTCTTTCATGTCAATAATTGAACTATCGTTGTAAGGAAAGGTCTACCAAGAATAATAGGACATGTAGGATTGCAATCTATATCAAGAACAATGAAATATAAGGGAAAATAATTCCTATTTGCAACAATAAAAACATCATTGATCCTTCACATAGGTTTCTTAATGGTGGAATCCGCAAGGTGCAAATTTAAGGAACAACCATCAAATTCACGGAAACCTAGCACATCACACAAAGTTTTTGGAATCATGGAAACACTAGCACCCAAATCACATAAAGCATAACATCCATGATCTTTAATCTTAATTTTAATAGTAGGCCCCACTCATCATAAAGTTTTCTAGGAATAGAAACTTCTAATTCAAGTTTTTCTTCATAAGATTGCATTAAAGCATCAACGATGTGTTTAATAACAGCTTTATTTTGATTATAAGCATGAGGAGAATTTAACACGGATTTCAACAAGGAAATACAATCTATCAAAGTGCAATTATCATAATTAAATTCCTTGAAATCCAAAATAGTGGGTTCATTGCTATGTAAAGTTTTGACCTCTTCAATCCCACTTTTACCAACTTTTGCATCAAGATCTAGAAACCCCGAATCATTGGGACTCCTTTTAACTAAAGTTGAATCATCCCCATTTCCATGTTTATCAAGATTCATATTGGAAAACAAATATTTAATAGGAGACACATCAATCACTTTTAGATCTACATCCTTATTATCATGAAAACTGGAAGAACACGCTTTCACAAAGCAATCTTTTTTAGCATGCATCCTAGCGGTTCTTTCTTTGCACTCATAAATGGAAATTCTCTTGGCTTTGAGAGACTCATTGATATCATGCTTAGGTGGAATAGATCTAAGTTTCAAAGAATCAACATCAAGAGAAATTCGATCCACGTTCCTAGCCAACTCATCAATCTTAGGCAATTATTCTTCAAGCAAAGCATTGAAATTCTTTTGTGAATTCATAAATTCTTTAACACTAGTCTCAAAATCAGAAGGCATCTTATTAAAATTTCCATAACATTTGTTGTAGGAATTACCATAATTATTAGAGGAATTACTAGGGAACGGCCTAGAATTAAAGTTTCCTCTATACGTGGTGTTACAAAAATTGGTCCTACCAAAAAAACTCACATCCATAGATTCATTATTATTCTTAATCAAAGTGGACAAAGGCATATCATTAGGATCAGAAGAAACACTCTTATTAGCAAACAATTTCATAAGTTCATCCATCTTTCCACTCAAAACAATAATCTCTTTTATCTTATGAACCTTTTTAGTAGTGGATCTTTCGGTATGCCATTGAGAATAAGTAACCATTATATTATCTAGGAGTTTAGTAGATTCTGCTAAAGTGATTTCCATAAAAGTACCTCCCGCAGCCGAATCTAAAAGATTTCTAGAAGCAAAATTCAATCCGGCATAAAATTTGGTATAATCATCCATAGATTCAAACCATGAGTAGGGCAATTACGTATCATTAATTTCATCCTCTCCCAAGCTTGTGCAACATGCTCATGATCAAGTTGGTTAAAATTCATCATATCGTTTCTAAGAGAGATGATCTTAGTGGGAGGAAAATACTTAGAGATAAAAGCATCTTTGCACTTATTCCATGAATCAATACTATTTTTAGGCAAAGAAGAGAACCAAGTTTTAGCACGATCTATAAGCGAAAACGGAAATAGTTTCAATTTAACAATATCATTGTCCACATGTTTCTTCTTTTGCATATCGCACAAATCAACAAAGTTGTTTAGATGGGTAGCGGCATCTTCACTAGGAAGGCCAGAAAATTGATCTTTCATGACAAGATTCAACAAAGAAGCATTAATTTCACAAGATTCAACATCGGTAATAGGAGCAATCGGAGTGCTAATAAAATCATTATTGTTGGTGTCGGCATTCTAGGATCGGGGGTCCCCAGACTTGCCTGCCTGCGGCCCACGACGTGGCTCTGCAGGCGGGCCCGTACGGCCCATCTTCACCAATAAGCATTCAAGACCCTCTCGAGGGGCCAAGCCTCGCGAGGCGGACGACACAAGACCTCCTTGGGAGCGGCCTCACTAGGCTGGCTCGCGAGGGGCGGAGAGATCAAGGCAAGGCAATCCTCACAAGGTTCCAATGATGTGAGTCATGACGATCGAGACTAGGCCGGTGCCAGCGCGCACAATGTCCTTGTTTCCTCTTTGGTGCTAAGGAGGTAAGCGCGGGCGAGGAGTACCGAGGCATCAAGCAAAGGTTTCCATATAGGTGCAACGAGAGCAAGAGCAGCAGGACGGAAAGACGGACGTCACCATGGAGCCTAAGGCGGCGTCACCACCAGAGCCTTTCGGCGGCAAACACTACTTTTGTCAGGATAACTTGTACTAGCTGTCCCCTTTCAAATTGGCCGTTGTTGGCTCCCTTCCCGCTCAATATTTGGGGAGAGGACCAGGGCCTCTATAAATAGGATTAGCCACCACTGTAGGGAGGGAACGAAAATGGAGGGAAACGAAACCTGAGCCATATCATCTTGGACTAGATCCAACCCATCCTCACACCCACCAAGCACAAGAACACCTCACCTCGAGAGGCTGTTCTTCCCCTTGTACTATTCATCCTCATCTCGAGAGGCAATCCACCACACCACACTGGAGTAGGGTATTGCACCACAACGGTGGCCTGTACCAGTATAAATCTTGTGTCTCTTGTGTTGCGAGTTCGTCGAGCTAAGCTTAGAGATCATGACGAGGTTGAGGGCGTGAGTTGGTAGGGGGAGATCTTTGTGCGCACCCAAGTGTTCGAACCTTAACGGTTTTGCCAGAACCCGAGATCCGACAGTTGGTATTGGAAAATTCACATAATTTAGTATAATCTTGAGCCATCGTGACAAATAATCAATTCAACACACAATCACACAAGAAGCGAGCGAAAAGAGGCGAACAGAAAAAGGGGTAAATAAAACAGCAAAGCTGAAGTGGGGGAGAGGAAAATTAGAGGTAAATTGCAAATAATGTAAAGCGAGGGAGAAGAGTTTGTGATGGGTACTTGATATGTCTTGACTTGAGCGTAGATGTCCCCGGCAACGACGCTAGAAATCCTTCTTGCTACCTCTTGAGCATGGTTGGTTTTGCCTTGAAGAGGAAAGGGTGATGCGGCAAAGTAGCGTAAGTATTTCCCTCGGTTTTTGAGAACCAAGGTATCAATCCAGTAGGAGAATACACGCAAATAGCCTAGTACCTGCACAAACAATCAAGAACCTTGAAACCAACGCGATATAGGGGTTGTCAATCCCTTCACGGCCACTTGCAAAAGTGAGATCTGATAAAGATAATAAGATAAATATTTTTGGTACTTTTGTTGTATAGATTGGAAAATAAAGATTGCAAAATAAATAAATAGTAAATTAGAATTATAGATTGGAAAATTATATGATATAAAGTAGACCCGGGGGCCATAGGTTTCACTAGTGGCTTCTCTCGTGATAGCATAAATCACGATGGGTGAACAAATTACTGCTGAGCAATTGATAGAATAGCGCATAGTTATTACAATATCTAGGCATGATCATTAACATAGGCATCACGTCCATGTCAAGTAGACCGAAACAATTCTGCATCTACTACTATTACTCCACACATCGACCGCTATCTAGCATGCATCTAGAGTATTAAGTTCATAAGAACAAGGTAACGCATTAATCAAGATGACATGATGTAGAGGGATAAACTCAAGCAATATGATATAAACCCCATATTTTTATCCTCGATGGCAACAATACAATACGTGTCGGTTCCCTTTCTGTCACTAGGATCGAGCACTGCAAGATTGAACCCAAAGCTAAGCATTTCTCCCGTTGCAAGAAAGATCAATCTAGTAGGCCAAACCAAACTGATAATTCGAAGAGACTTGCAAAGATATCAAATCACGCATATAATAATTCAGAGAAGAATTAAATATTGTTCATAGATAATCTTGATAATAAACCCACAATTCATCGGATCTCGGCAAACACACCGCAAAAAGTATTACATCGAGTAGATCTCAAAGAACATCGAGGAGAACTTTGTATTGAGAACCAAAGAGAGAGAAGAAGCCATCTAGCTAATAACTATGGACCTGAAGGTCTGTGGTAAACTACTCACGCTTCATCGGAGAGGCTATGGTGTTGATGTAGAAGCCCTCCATGATCGAATCCCCCACGAGCAGATCACCAGAAAAGGCCCCAAGTTGGGATCTCACCGGTATAGAAGGTTGCGGCGGTGGAAAAGTGGTTTCGTGGCTCCCCTGGATGTTTTATGGGTATGAAAGTATATATAGGCGAAAAAGTAGGTCGGTGGAGCTACTAGGGGCCCACGAGGGTGGGGGCGCGCCTACCCCCTGGGCGCGCCCTCCTGCCTCGTGGACGCCTCATTGCGTCTCTGACTTCCACTCCAAGTCTCCTGGATTGTGTTCGTTCCAAGAAAGATCCTCGCAAATTTTTCGTTCTGTTTGGATTCCATTTGATATTCCTTTTCTACGAAACACTGAAATAGGCAAAAAATAGCAACTGGCACTAGGCCTCTGGTTAATAGGTTAGTCCCAAAAATTATATATATGAGCATATTAAAGCCCATTAAACATCCAAAACAGATAATATAATAGCATGGAACAATAAAAAATTATAGATACATTGAAGACGTATCCCCCATGAGTGCAAGTTGATGAACGGAAAGTAAATTGTATGCAAGGGACTCAACAAGCATGACTTTCTCAATCGTGAGATCATGAGAAATGACAACCTTGCCAAGACCCAATACCTTAGAAGACAAGGCATCACCCCACTCCACATTGGTGGGCATAGATGAAATCTTGTGCACGTCCGCTACCAAGTCCTTGCTTCTGGTCATATGATTTGTGGCTCCACTATCGAGCAACCATGACCCCCCACCAGAAGGAAACACCTACAAGAGATCAATGCTTGGTTTTAGGTACCCATTTTGAATGGGTCCTTTTATGTTAGCAACAAGGGTCTTAGGAACCCAAATAGACCATTCAATGTACTCATAAGGAGAACCAACAAATTTAGCATAAACATGTCCATCACTAGCACGGCATAACATATAAGAGGGGTTAAAATCGCCGACTTTGTTGGAAGCAGTGGCATTTCCCTTCTTGACACCACCACCCTTCTCATTGTTCTTCTTCTCCTTAGAAGCACCCTCTCCATCCTTCACAAAAGTTTGTTTGAAAGGAGGAGGTCGTTTGGCCTTGTCATTCTTCTTATTCATGGACTCGGGAGCGAACCCAATTACCTCCTTGCCCACAACTTTCTTTTGATTGCTCAAAAGGTTGATGAGGTTCTTCTCACCTTGTATGCAAGACACAAGGCCTTTGTCAAGTTGCTCCTTCAACTTTTCATTCTCCTCCAAAATATGCACATGCTCACAACACGGGTTAGTAGCATTTGCATTGTCAATTAAAACCATATGAGTAAAGGTGGCCTTTTCCTTAGTTAGCTTCACTCGGAGTTGATCATGAGACTCTTTGAGGCTAGCAAGAGCACCCTTCAAGGCTTTGTGAGCCTTGTCAAGTATGTCAAACTCCTCCTTGAGTCTAGCAAGATCAACCCCAAGTTTGGCCTTCTCAGAATTGAGCATACGAGATACAACAAGAGCATGATCAAGATCTTTCTTTAATTTGGCATGATCATTGTTGTGTGACTCCTCAAGAGACAAACGATGACCACGCTCTTCCTCAAGCTCATTAAAGAGATCTGATATCTCATCGGCATAGTCATGACTATGCCCCTCCATCTTAGAGATGGTATCTTCGTGAGCCTCGATCATGTCATTGGCTTCACCGAGTTGTTCCAAGAGAGCAACAAAGTGCTTCTTGGATTTACCCTTGAGCTTTCTCATACCTCGATCATGTCATTGGCTTCACCGAGTTGTTCCAAGAGAGCAACAAAGTGCTTCTTGGATTTACCCTTGAGCTTGCTCATAAAAGACTCAAATTCATTTTCTTCCTCATTAGACCCCTCACTTTCATCAATGCAATCCGTCAAAGAGGGAAGAGTAGTGATGGTGGTTTTGATGTTGGGGGTTACTTTGTTGGTGTCTTTGGCCATGAGGAACTTGGCGATGATATTCTCGTTGGGTGAGTCGAAGAGGGACACCCGAGGAGTTGTTGCAATGGCAACAGAGGCCATGGCAACTGTCTCACCATCTTCATCATCTTCATTGTACTCTTCTAGTGCCACTAACCCCTTGGGAGGAGTCTTCTTGGTGAAGTTGTTCTTGTTGGGGAAGGAGTTGGGCTTGTCTTTTCGGATAAGCTTGCCACCATTGTCTTCCCTCTTCTCTTATGGGCACTCCGCAACAAAGTGGCTCACATTGCCACAATTATAGCATGTCCTCACACGTTGCTTGCCCTTGGTGCCACTTGAGTTGTTCTTGTTGAAGTTGGGCCTTGAGTTCTTCTTGCTCCAAAATTTCCTTGAAGCGAGAGCCATGTGCTCATGATAAGCATATTTTGTATATTCGGGGTTACTCTCCTCTTCATCCTCTTCTTCCACATTAGCCTTGGCCTTCGAGGCAACGTTGGGCTCACTACTGGGTAAAACCTTATACACAGAAACTTACTAGTAGCGCGGGACAAAAAGAGGCGCTACTACAATTTACCACTAGCGCATGTTATCCAAGCGCGCCGTAGCTAAGATCATAGCAGTAGTGTGTCTAACAGTAGATGCGCTACTACTACAATTCCCCTTACTATTCTCGCCAGGCTTCCTATAGTAGTAGCGTGCCTAAGGAAAGCGTGCTGCTGCTAAGATTTTTGTAGCAGGGTGTTTCGCACAGGAAGCGCTACTGCTAAGGAAAGGAAAATGAAATGAAAAACATATAGAAAAGTAAATGAAAATGAAAGAAATAGAAAAAGGGGAAGAAAAAAAATAAAATGTGAATGAAAATAAATGAAAAAGAAAAATAAAGGAGAAATGCGTAGCAGCAACGGGCTTTATGGACAGGCGCTATAGCTAATGTAGCAGTAGCGCTTTCTGTGGAACGCGCTGCTGCTACTTTCCACTTAACCAACCGCTCTTCTTCCCCACGCCCACTTCCCCCCAAATCCAACACGCGTGCGTCTACTATCGCCGCCTTCATCGCCCGGCCGCCGCGCGCTCTCCCGTCGCCCTCCATACGCCATCGACGCCGCCCCCGACCCCGACCTCGACGTCGTCCTCGACCCCAACCTCGATGCCCCCCTACATCGCCGCCCTCCATCGTGCACCCGCCACCCCGACCCCGACCCCGTCCCCGATCTCGACGCCGCGTTCCCCTCTCCCTAACTCCGCCGGCGCCCGAGGTGAGCACGCCCTCCTCCTCCTCCTCCCCTACCTCTTCCTAGCTAGGGTTCTTAGGGTTAAATTTTAGAGTTCATCTAATTAGTTAGGGTTCATCAAATTAGATGCTAATTATGGCAGTAGTTGTTAAATAGAATTAGTTTTAGAGTTCATCAAATTAGTTAGGGTTAAATTTTAGAGTTCATCAAATTAGTTAGGGTTCATTAAATTTTAGAGTTCATCAAATTAGTTAGGGTTAAATTTTAGACTTCATCTAACTAGTTTTTTTTACTGTTTTTAGTAAGTGTTTATAGGGCTGGACCAAAAGCTCGTAGCTCGCGAGCTTAATGAGCGCTCGATAGTTCGGCTCGTTAAGCTCGTAGCTCGCTTCTTAATGAACAGAGCCAATCATTGATTTTAGCTCGTTAAGCTTAACGAGCTTAACGAGCGAGCTAACGAGTTTCACGAGTAGCTCGTTAAGCTCATTAGTAACAACACAACGCATATTTTCATCTTACGTGACAATTTTTTTTGTAGCACCCCAGCCCATCTATTTAATCTAATCGACATATGAGGCAACAAACTACTTCATTTCTTTTTGTCATCATATTTCATCTTGAAAACCATACCTCCACATTCATCATGTACATCATAACACATTATAGTCTGTTAACGAGCGCCCGCGAGCGCTCACGAGCTTAACTAGCTTCAAACGAGCCGAGCGGAGCAAAGTTTTCCGCTCGTTAATCTTAACGAGCTTAACGTGCCGAGCCTTAACGAGCACGAGCTTAACGAGTACGAGCTTAACGAGCCGAGCTGCTCGTTAGTCCACCCCTAAGTGTTTAATAGAATTAGTAGGAAAATTAATATAACTAGTTGAACTTGTTTATTTATAGTAAGTGCTTAATTGAACTAGTTCAGTTAATACAACTATTTTGTTTTTAGTACGAAAATTAATAGAACTAGTTTACTTTTTTAGTTAAAGCAATTATTCCCGCATCAACGTCGACGATGCCTATCCCACATCCTCGTCCTTGAGTCGGCGGAGGACACATGCATCACCAGATGGGCCATGTCCGGGACTGGGCTCCGCCGGGGTGGTACTGGGAGGCGCTACCTACCGGGGAGCATAGGTTTGTTAGGAGTCAGCCCGTCGTTGACCCGAACCTTCTTTGGTGGCGGTCGCGTGGGCCAGTGACGTTCTAGAGGCTCGAGGATCCCGTGGAGGTGGTACGTCATCGTGTCAGTGAGGAGGACACGCATGTCCATCGCTACTTGTTTGCGTTGGAGCACAGGTTATCCAATACCTGGCAGGTTCTCCAGGGATCTCACTGGAGCTATGATCCTGTGATGGTTCCTTCTCTGTGGGTGTCCACCGCCCGCGCCGATACCCGTCATGCGCTAGGGTTTTAGTTATATTAGTGATGTTATATGTATGATACTATTCGGGATGTATAAGTGATAATATTCGACGATGTACGGACGCATGAGATGATTTACTTTTGCTTATTGAATGCATGCTAATTTGAATACTTATTTATTTTACGATTTGGTTTTGCTTATTGAATGCTCGTGTCAATATGAGTCCTATAAGATATTTTGAAATGTATATCTTGTGTTGCTAAAATATGATATGTGCTTCCCCAAGTGGTCGGTCATGTTTGCAGGTTACACCTCCGAGTGGCCTATGTTTTGCCGGTGTGTTGATTCATTTCCGTTCCGGCAAATTTCAGGCGCTCGATATGTCCTATTATAGCAAAGGTCATGCCGGATTTTTCCGTGAATTTTGGCATGACTTGTGCCAGAATATGTAGGAAATATCGAGTGCCCTCGATTTGTGTGTTGA
The DNA here is from genome assembly GCF_003073215.2 of Triticum urartu. NCBI lineage: Eukaryota > Viridiplantae > Streptophyta > Magnoliopsida > Poales > Poaceae > Triticum > Triticum urartu. The sequence continues at coordinate 524,348,687 of NC_053028.1, read as the reverse complement.
GTATCCTGGTAGTTGCCTTCGATCGATTTTCAACTAATGTTTCACTATGAACGTAGGAAATGTCTGACGACGAAAAGGATTTCGGTATTTGCGAATACTACGAAGACGAGTGTGGCCTATGTGACTGAATCTTCCTAGATGATGATAGGCGCTTCAGCATCAAGCTGGATGAGAACTTCGAAGTCGATACAGTATGTCACAACGACAAGTCTTTTTTCGTAATTAAGCATGACATCTGCTTCATTTGCTTGAACTTATAATTTAATTTTTTTACTATTCTACTAGCGTATCCCCTGCCATGCAAGAGTTTTTGTCTTGGATAAGATAGGTTTCAGTCCTATGAAAACTACTATGGAGGTAAAGAGAGTTTACTTGAAGACCGAGCATGGTTATAGTTTCCACGCAAAATTATGCAACACAAACACCTACACCTATTTTGAATGCAAAACGTGGCAAGCACTACGCAAGGCTTATGCATTTGAGCCTGATGTGGTTATCACCTTTGATATTCGTCCCGAAGATGATATTGAAGGTAATATCGACATCTGGGTCGATGTGCAGACGCCTCCAGTTACACCATTATGTGAGTTTCTCAACCATATTTATGTCTTCGATATTGTTTATTCAAAAATAGTTGACAACTTATTTCTATTGACAGCTTATTTCCATTCAAGCAAACATTTCCAGCGCTTGGTAGACATGACTGTCCACTATCCCGAGGCTGAACTAAACTGTGAGGAGATAGGTCATTATGTTTCATGGCTTGAGGATCTTCATACTATCAAGACAAACTATTTTCCTGGGCTTAAAAATCTTAGTACTCAAAACGTGCGACCAATAGTGTTCGTACTGAACTTTGGTAACATCTATTTAGGAAAGATGGTAAGATTTTTACTGTTTGTCCTTAGTGCATCTTTTGCATACATTATTTTTAAGCTAAATTTCATTGCTAAGTATGTTACTATACGATGTTCTTCAACAGGGACTCCCGATGAATGTTGTGCCTCATTGGATCGAGACTAAAGGTCCCATGAGAGTTGTTAGCTTATTAGTGAAAGACTCAAGCAAAATTGTCAACGATGGGGCAACAATCATAAGCGCAGCCCACGATTAGGAGACGGGTTCATCTGCATGCTCCAACTTGATGAAGCAGAAGTGCTACACATGTTTTATGTTATTTTACCCGAGACAGAATGAGTGATTAGCTAGCTAGAAATGAGTTATGATGATTAAATAGCTAGTGCTGGTGGTAATGACTATGATGATTATTATTAGCTAGTGTTGGTGGTGATTAGATAGCTACCGCGGCTAGTGTTGGTAGTGATTAGCTAGCTAGAATGAGTTTGAAGATGATGATGTGTGCTACACTATGACTATGATGATTAAATATCTACTGTTGGTGATAATGACTATTGTGATTATTAAATAGCTTGTGTTGGCGGATTAGATTCAAGTGGAGGCAACATCTGGTGCACATCGAAAGTACTACTAGTCCAAACTAGATCAAATTTGGATTAGTAGTATACTTTTGACATGCACTACATGTTCCCTCCACTTGAACCTAATCCACCTTCATTTGACACACTGTTATGGACATATTGATATAACAACCTCATAATTGGTATTGTACCAAAATTAGTATAACGGCTTATAAATACACTAAAAATTAAAAAAAATGAGAAAAAGAATACTAGTAGCGATGGAAAGTAAACACGCTACTACTAGCTATATTAGCAGTAGCACTGGAGTGAACAAACGCTACTGCTATATGTCTTAGCAGCAGCGCGTGTAGCACGCGCTACTGCTAAGGAATAGCTATAGTGCCTTATCAGTAGCGCGTCCTCCCATGCTACTGGTACGCAAAATACCCGCTCTACTGCTAGGGTTTTCCCTAGTAGTGGCTTCTTGGTGCGTTGAGAACGCAACACCGCATTGTCGGTGATCCTGTCCAAGATTCTCATTGCCACAAACTCATCCAACACTTCGCTTGAGGACAAGGTGTGGAACTGCGGCCTTTGACGGATGATGGAGGACATGGCCTTATGATAAGGCATCATAGCCTTGAGAAACTTGCACTTGATCCAGTTGTCATACGTATCCTTGCTCCCATGATCTCGGAGTGAGACCGCAAGAGTGGTTAATCTCCGGTAAAGCTCGCGACGTTCTTCATCTCCATTCATTGCAAACTCATTGGCTTCATCTTGCACCACTTCGTAGTTGGAGTGTTGAATGCTTGCACTTACCTTGTAAAGGGAAACAATGTTTTGCGATGCTTCCTTGGCCACGGTGAAAGGTCGGAGATGTGCAATATCTTTCGGAGGGATGGCCTCTTGGAGAATGCAAAGAGCGGACTCGTTGAATTGATGATCTGCGGCTTCTCTAGGCATGAAATTGCTTGGGTCATGCGGGTAGAAACATTGCTCAAAAATTCTCCAATGTTTAGTAGAACTATGATTTAAATGACGTTTAAAGCGACACACCCAAGAGGCAATATCCTCATTTTTCACAAGCTTAGGAGGAGGGCCAACATGATTAAAATGAGTGGAAGGAACTGGTCCTCCATAAGTAAGAGGTGGTTCAACATGGGCAAGGATGTCGTTTCCACTTTTACCACTAGACAAAGGAACTTTATCACTAGAAGCTTCCTCCTTGTCAGAGTTAGCATCCGTCACCTTGTTAGTGGGATCGACCACTTCCAATGGTGCGGTGGATAATTTAAGACCATCAAGAAAGTTCTTAAGCATGCCTTTGACCTCGGCCGTCATGGAGGTTTTCAATGTGTCCAAGGCCACATTGAACCCCTCATGTGAGACCGAGGTTCCCCCATCGACCGTAGACGAGGACAGAATCACACCGGGTTGCTTCTCTTCACCGTCTACGGTGTCAACCATACTCTTCGGACGATAAAGTTGAAAGGATCGATATAGTTGACTAGAGGGGGGTGAATAGGCAACTAACAATTTTTAGCTTTTCTTTACCAATTTAAACTTTGCATCAAAGTAGGTTGTCTAGATATGCAACTAGGTGAGCAACCTATATGATGAAATAACAACAAGCACACAAGCAAGCAAGCGATGCAACACCATATAAGCTTGCACAAGTAAAGGTAAGAAATAACCAAGAGTGGAGAAGGTGGAGACGAGGATGTGTTACCAAAGTTCCTTCCCTTTGAGGGGAAGTACGTCTCTGTTGGAGCGGTGGGGAGGCACAATGCTCCCCAAGAAGCCACCAGGGCCACCGTATTTTCCTCATGCCCTCACACAATGCGAGATGTCATGATTCCACTATTGGTGCCCTTGGAGGCGGCGACCGAACCTTTTCAAACAAGGTTGGGGCAATCTCCACAACTTAATTGGAGGCTCCCAATGACACCACGAAGCTTCACCACGATGGAATATGGCTCCCTCGTGAACCCAACCGTCTAGGGTGCTGAAACACCCAAGAGTCAACCGTCTAGGGTGCTCAAACACCCAAGAGTAACAAGATCCGCAAGGGATTGGTGGGGGGAATCAAATTTCTCTTGGTGGAAGTGTAGATCGGGGCCTTCTCAACCAATCCGTAGAAAATCAACAAGTTTGATTGGCTAGGGAGAGAGATCGGGCGAAAATGAAGCTTTGAGCAACAATGGAGCTTAGGGGAGGAAGAGGTGGTCAACTTGGGGAAGAAGACCCCCTTATACAGTGAGAGGACAAATCCAACCATTACCCACCTACTCAGCCCGCGACATGCGGTACTACCACATCTCCAAGCGGTACTACCGCACTGGCTTGCGGTACTACCACTAGGAGGTGCGGTACTACCGCTCGCGCGGCAGGAGCCAGTTGAGGCTCTGTTGCACAAGGCAACGAGCGGTACTACCGCGCGCCCTTGCGGTACTACCGCAAGGCAGAGTACATCCTGGGCTGGGAAGGTGCAGACTAATAAAATTACATCTGTGGCTAGTTCCGCTGAGTTTTGGTCAGTGCAAAAATCCGGCATGGTACTACAACTCACATGGTGTGGTACTACCGCATAGGGTGCAGAAGTAAAAAATTGATTCCGCCCCTATATCCGCTCATGCCACGGTACTACCGCGTCCTAGGAGGGATACTGCTGCATTTGCGTTACTACCTCTACCTCTGGGCGTTATTATCGTGGCCAGCTGCAGTACTACTGCTCCCTTGAGCAGTACTACCGCACGTCGCCAGCAACAATGGGAACAACTAGTGTTCCGAAGAAGCAAGGAAAGATGGTGCAAAGGAATAGATGTGTACGTGATGATTCCACCCTAACCTTTCCAAAGTGGACCCCTCTTAATAGTACGGCTTTCCTACGACTCAAATCCACCAAAAAGAAACATAGAGAAACGCCGTCTTTGATAGGCTCCGAGGGGCACCAAATCATCTTATGCCGAGACATGAGATATCTGAAATGATCAATGCACACGACTAGTCCGCAAAAGAATTTTCATCAATCACCAAAACCACATAAGGATAAATATGCCCTTACACCTGTGCGCCACTTGTATACGGCACTCGGTTGGCTAGCCGTGTATATATGTTGTAATCCTCTGAGATCAATACATAGATAGAGATTCCTCGTCTAGCTTGGTATCAGACGCTATTATGGCTGAGCACGACAACCACTCCTCCCCCGCCGCGGAGGTTGACATAGATCTAGCCAATGTAACATACACTTTGTAAGCAATTCCTTACAATTGTCCCAAAGTGTCCCACAGGCAACTTCTTTCTTTATGAATCAAGTCAACCAGTTATAAGGGATGAAAAAAGATATCCATAACCTTCGTTGTCACATGTACATGTTAATTTTTGGTCGACGTTATCTTCTTTGTTTGGGATCATTTACTTCTGATAGAGCAAATATGCAATAATATTCTAACAAGTAACACATCGGTACATGTAGTCTTGCCATTGCAGAACTTGGAAACAACATAGCAAGAAAACCTTCTACCTATCACTAGTAGAAAAAGGCCCATTTGTCCCGGTTCCAGAGGCCCATTTGTCTCAGTTTTGGAACCGGGACTAAAGGGTCGGTACTAAAGCCCAATACCTTTAGCCCCGGTTTGCCTACGAACCGGGACAGATGGGGTTCCACATGGCTGTTGTGGCTTGCCCAGCCAGGAGGGCCTTTTGTCCCCGTTGGTAGCACCAACCGGGACCAAAAAGCATCCATGCGTCAGCAGTTGAAGGGGTGGGGGAGGGGTTTGGGGTTTTGTAGGGTTAATTTAGGGGCTTCATATATTGCGTTAGCTAGCTAATAAAGAGAAGTGTCCTCTCTTATCTCCGTGCTTGGTCAATGCTACATACTATACGTATAGAGAGGACTCGACACGCTAGCTAGTAAGAAAATGAGGGAAACCATTAAGTATAGAAGATCGTCATGAACATATACATAGAGAAGTGATTGACCTCTCCTTCTCTGAGAGATTGGTCAAACAACAAGTTTTTGTTTATCTATCTGACGCTACTGGCTACATATATACAATATAAGATCTCTTACAATCCCCTAACATCTAAACTCAAGTTCCACATGGTATTCTCTGGCTTTATTGATGACGTGGTCAAGAAAGAATCTTGCCAATTCCTACTGAATTGCTCGTATACGATCTTGTGGTAGGATTTCATTCCACATCTGCCACATCTAATTTGAAGAAGGGGTCCAATACATATATTTGAATGAAACTCAACACAAATGATGGTAATAAAATAAAATTGTGAATATTATTGCTTATGCACTTCAAATTGTCTTTTAGAGCATCCCCGCTTATTCTTGGCTGTCGCGTTATAGATGAACTCACAAACGTAGTATCCACAGTAATCATTCCCGGGTTCCTGCCACAAGCACTTTACGAGAAATAGGGGTCAATCAAACTTATAATCGAACATTATAAATGGTATTGATTAAAGTAGCTAGATTCAACGGGAGATGCGCAGAACTAGCTAGCTAGTAGTACTTACTTTCGGGTGTGTAAATCGCAGCTCCCCCAGCAGTCCCGGAGCTTTTGCGATGAATACTTTCCAAACCTTGCGAGACAAAGAAAACAATTACTTGATATAAGGAAATGACCAAAGTTGTCGATATGGTGCGATAATGATCGATTGAACTTACTTCTCGAGCATTTTAGTAATGGCCGCATACTCCTCGGGATCTTTTTGTCTCAAGTCTAAGACGGCTACTGGTCCCTGCTCAAGCTTAATCTCTAGGAGAATCAAGTGGAAGCTGCGCACACATGCATAACTCATCAATTACATTACTATAACCTCGAGTAATAAGGGAAACCGAATATGCACAAGACAGTAACACTCACTTGAAGTTGTAAGGAAAGAGTATTTTATCTTTGTTTTGATTTTGAAGCAACGATCATAACAAGTTGGCCTCGGTTTCTGCGGCATCATATTTAATCGTCCATTCATCTATGAGATTTGTGTTAATGAACCCAATATCATAGATTTCTGCTTTTCTGCATTCGACGATCTTCAATCTACATAATATAGTGAGGATAATTATATATACATGCAATGAAAGAGCTGAGCTATATATAGAGACTTAATTGCAGAAGTAGTACTTACAGACAGTAGCAAGTGATGGTTATTTTATCGAGGGCCTTTTGATTGAAAAACTAGAAGAACTCCTCAAATGGAACAGAAAATAGATCAATTCCAAAGAGGTAGTGCTCCTCTTTAACTCTCAGCGTCAAAATATCCTTCCCAGACTCGCTACAGGTTTTCATGTACCACTCATGGAATATTTGCATCATCGTTATTAGAGGATAACCAGGTTTGGCAAGAGGCTTCCCATGCTGGTATTTGAATTTGTCCACCTTCATTGTATCAAATTGTGCATCGTTGGGTAGGTAATCTGCAGGATTGGTACCGGGCACCATCCCCGGATGATTAGTGATGATATCGCTAGACACCTTGAGCGGGGGGCACGATTGGTTCGCTTGTTCGCCGAGCTGGGAATTTTTCCCACTTCTTCATTCTACTAACCTTCGACCACTGCAAGTACTTCCCGACCGCTCGGCTTTGATATATGACCTTTCAATAATGTGCTCATAGTTGGTTTGCGGCGGAGACGGTGGTGGTCGCTTCAGGGCATCGATAGTGCGATTCGCTTCCACGGGATCTATCTTCTCCTCCGGAGGTGGATGTTTCATAGCTCTTCGCATTTCAAAGAAGTCCTCACATAGGCTTGACGGATCTCTTCGTTTTCCTCCACGGTCCTCTCGTATGGTAACTTCTCTAGAGGCTTGAGAGATGGACCGAATCTGTATCGCCTCCCGACTCTGGCTGTACTGCTAGACATCGGAGTGGCCAAAGCGGCGGCGGCTGTCTTCCTTCATTTCTTATGAGGCGGAGAAGGAGGCGGAGTGCTACAACGCGTCAGAGCAGCCAGAGCAGTGGCGGCTGTCTTCCGCTGTTGCTGACGAGGCGGATGAGGAGGCGGGCTGGTCGGATGCGCCGGAGGAGGAGGAGACAAAGGCGGAGTGCCGCCACGCGCCGGAGCAGCCGGAGAAGGAGGCGGAGTGGCCTGATCACTCGCCAGAGGAGGAGGTGGAGGAGGAGGCGAAGTGCCCTGACTCGCCGGAGGAGGAGGAGGCAGAGGCATCCAGTTCGGAAGGTTGATGAGCTCCTTCCGCCATAGACATGGAGTCTTCAAAGAAAGACCTAGCTCAGTCTCCCCTTCACCGGTAGGGTGGTCAAGCTCGAGCTCCTCAAATCCCTCCGTTATTTCATCCACCATCACAATAGCATAGCCTTGTGGAATTAGAAGGAAGTGAAAAGTTGCACCGGGTTCAGGAGGTGCAACAGAGCCGACAGTAGCTTTGACTTTGAGGTGCTGTGATTGTGTCATAAGGTGGCAATCTTGAGCCTCCGTGATAGCATCCACGGGGTAGATAGGATCCATGAAGTCAGGCTGCTGAAGGAGCTCGGTGGAAGGCACACTGCTTCTCCGCTGAGATGGCAGGGTAGCTTCTGGGGTAGCTCCGGCAGGTCGCTGGCTCTGAACTGGTTGTTCCTCTAGCGCTCATACCCTTGCATTCAGCTTCTGCAGTTCGGTCTACTCCACTTTCCTCCTTGTCTCCTGGGTTTTGAAACCGCCTTTGCCAGGAAACCCAACCTTCCACGCAACGGAGCCTGCCATGCCTCGTGTCCGTCCTGGGTGCTCAGGATTCCCGAGGGCCTGTGTGAGCTCGTCGTTCTCTCTATCGGGAACGAACGTCCCTTGCTGCGCTACGGCGATATACTTCTGAAGCTTCTTGATGGGTATTTCCAGTTGCCCATCCGTCCAAACGCACTTCCCTGTTTCCGGGTCCAATGTTCCCCCAACCCCGAAGAACCAAGTCCTTAAATGGTCTGGCCAGTGGAATGTCTCTGGTTCGACCCCTTTAGCAAGCAGGTCATTCTCAGCCTTGTCCCACAACAGCCAGGCTTTGAGGTAGCCACCTGACCCCATGTGATGGTGATGCTCCTGCTTTGCAGCATTTATCTTGTTTGTCGCTAATATCTTCTTACTCTTCTCCGATGTCTTGTAGGCCACAAATGCGGGCCATTGATATCTTATCTTCTCAAATCGGCCGGTGAATTCTGGAGTCTTCCCTTTGTCGACAAACATTGATTTCAACTCATTATTACACCTCCTGAATAGATCTGCCATCTTCTTAAGAGCATCGGCCTTGACCAATGGCTCTATAACTGGCTTCTCCGGATCCTCCTCTGGCGGTAGGGTGAAATTTGCCTTTAGCACGGTCCAAAGATCATCTTTCTGCCTATCATTGACATAAGACACTTGAGGGTCATCGTTCTTAGGATTATTCCATTGGTGGATGCTGTTCGGGATCATGTCCCTAACAAGAACCCCACACTGAGTATTAAATGCTTCCTTGGTCCGGCTGGGTTCAATCGGTTGGCCATCGGCCACGATTGCTGTGATCGTGAACCTTTCATCCTGGCGCAACCTTTTCTTCGGGCCTCGTCTCGTTACCAAAGTTTGGCTCAATCCGGTGTGCTAGAAAAGAAGAAAGAAGAGAGGTAATATGTGTACATACCAAAACAATTAATGCATCAATTAGCTAGTCAGCACATGCTTAATTAATATATATACCTAGTCGGACTCCATTCGGTCACCGGAGTCGTCATTAGGGTCTCCTTCTTCCATCGACATTCAGTGACCGGAGCCATCATGATCATGTCCTTCCTCCTCCATTGTTCAATCACCGGAGCCTGCTTCACCCTCTCCTTCCAGACCATCGGTGTCACTGAGATACGACAAGAAATCACCTCCATCACGGATTATGTCCCCCAACAACTGTTCTACTTCCAAGTCTCGATGCTCCATAGTTTCTGCAAATATTACAACATGGCAATTAATATACAAACATGACAGATAGATATATTAGTGGCAAACGTAGACCTAGCTAGCTAATCACAACAAGGAATCATATTAGTGGCCTCAACGCTTCTATGGTTTGGGGTGGCCTCGACAATGCTTCTAGGGTTTGGGGTGGTCTCGATGACAACGCTCTTTTAACTTGGTAAATTTGGGTGGCCTCGGCAATGCTTCTAGGGTTTGGGGTGGCCTCAGCAACGCTTCTAGGGTTTGGGGTGGCCTCAATGACAACGCTATTTTAAGTTGGTCTCATCTACCCTTCTATATATTGTGTTTTTCTAGTGTCAAAGGATTGAACAAAACCATGGCTTCATCATTAGGTGAAAGTAACATGCGCATGATGGTACGAAGCTCTCCAAAGTTATTTTGGAACAGAGTCCCAGATAGGATAATTCGCTTTTTGGTACAAAGTTCAGCAAGAGCCTTCCGAATATCGCTATTTGGAAGGCCTTTGCTGAAATTCATACCAAAGGGCGAATTATCATATCCGAGACTTCGTTCCAAAATAACTTTGGAGAACTTCGTACCATCATGCCTCGGTTACTTCTGGCTAATGATGAAGCCCTGGATTTCTTCAATACTTTGACACAAGGCAACCTCTCGACCCCTCGGTGTTCCTCGACCCTCGAACCCTTCGCGACCCTCAACCCTCTACCCCTCGGAGACCCTCGACCCTCTATCCTAGTTCACGACCCTCGACCGCTCGGTGATCCATGACCCTTTACCCTAGTTCCTGACCCTCGACCCCCTCATGTCATGTTCGACGTCCCCCCTCATGTCATGTCCGACGTTCGCACCGACAAGGGATTTAACAAAATGGCGCCATCCTGGATGTGCAGAAAATGGTCCCTACTTTTCCTGATCTCATCTACCTTTCTATATGTCATGTTTGTCTAGTGTCAAAGGATTCAACAAAACCATGGCTTCATCATTAGGAAAAAAGTAACAGGCGCATGATGGTACGAAGCTCTCCAAAGTTATTTTGGAACGGAGTCCCAGATAGGATAATTCGTTTTTCGGTACCAAGTTTAGCAAGAGCTTCTGAATATCGCTATTTGGAAGGCCTTTGCTGAAATTCGTACCAAAAGGTGAATTATCCTATCTGGGACTCCGTTCCTAAATAACTTTGGACAACTTCGGACCATCATGCCCCGGTTACTTCCGACTAACGATGAAGCCATAGATTTCTTCAATACTTTGACACAAGGCAACCTCTCGACCCCTCGGCGTTCCTCAACCCTCGACCCCTTGACGACCCTCGACCCTCGAACCCTCGGTGACCCTCAACCCCTCGGTGGCCCTCGACCCTCTACCCATCGGTGACACTCGACCCTCTACCCTAGTTCACGACCCTCAACCGCTCGACGATCCACGACCCTCTACCCTAGTTCCCGACCCTCGACCCCCTCATGTCATGTCCAACGTCCGGACCGACAAGGGATTTAACAAAATGGCGCCATTCTGGATGTGCAAAAAATGGTCCCTATTTTTCCTGATCTCATCTACACTTGTATATGTCATGTTTGTCTAGTGTGAAAGGTTTCAACAAAACCATGGATTCATCATTAAGCGAAAGTAACAGGCGCATGGTGGTACGAAGCTCTCCAAAGTTATTTTAGAACGGAATCCCAGATAGGATAACTCACTTTTTGGTACAAAGTTCAGCAAGAGCCTTCTGAATATCGGTATTTGGAAGGGCTTTGCTGAAATTCATACCAAAAGGCGAATTATCCTATCCGGGACTACGTTCCAAAATAACTTTGGAGAACTTCGTACCATCATGCCCCAGTTACTTCCGGCTAATGATGAAGCCATGGATTTCTCCCATACTTTGACACAAGGCAACCTCTCGACCCCACGGCATTCCTTGACCCTCGAACCCTCGGCAACCCTCGACCATCTACCCCTCGGCGACCCTCGATCACTCGGCGATTGTCGACACCCTCGTTCCCGATAAAAATTAAGAAGAGGAAGAAGAAGAAAAAAAGAGGAGAATAAGAAAAAAAGAGAAGAAGAAGGAATAGAGGAGAAGAAGAAAAAATAGATTTATTTAATCTTTGTTTTCTTCTTCTCCTATTTTTTCTTCTTTTTCCTCTTCTTATTTTTTCTCCTCTTCTCCTCTTCTTCTTCTCCATCTTTCTCTTCTTATCTTTTCTCCTCGTCTTCTCTTTTTTGTCCCCTTTTTCCTCTCCTTCTTTTTCTTCCCTTCTTCCTTCTTCCTTCTTCCTCTTTCCCACACAAATAAATTTTTTAAAAAGTACATACATACATATAAAAATAAAGAATGTATATATAGAAAACCATATATAAAAAAGCAATGCGGTGGCGGCGGGGGGCAGGAGCGCGGTGCTCACAAAGGAGGCGTCCGGGCGGGCCGAGCTGCGTCGGGTCCGGGCGGCATTGGCGTCGGCGTGGGCAGGGGCGGGTGGGGCGGCGTCGGCATCGGGCCGGGTGGCATCAGGGCGGGCCATGACTGCGGCAGGGCGGGCAGCGGCGGGCCTGACGGCGACGGCGACGATGGCGAGTTGGAGCAGCCTGATGGCGTCGGGGAAGGGCTCGGCAGCGACAGCGATCGATGAGGAGTAGTTGGGCGTCAGGGCGGAGAAGACAAGTGATTTTTGGAGAGACTGCTAAGTTTTTCTTATATACACGAAACATTGGTCCCGGTTCGTGGCACCAACCGGGACCAATGCCCCCACTTGGTCCCGGTTCGTAGCACGAACTGAGACCAAAGGTCTCTTTTCAGCAGCCCAAAGGGCGGGAAACGGAGACCTTTTGGTCCCGGTTGGTGGCACCAACCGGGACTAAAGGGGGGCATTGGTCCCGGTTGGTGCCACGAACTGATACAAATGCACCCCTTTCGTCATGGTTGGTGCTACCAACCGGGACCAAAGGCCTTGCGCTGGCGCGGTGCGGTGGGATGTTTAGTCCCACCTTGCTAGTTGAGAGAGCTCGAGAGTGGTTTATAAGCGCTGCTGCGCCCACCCTCTCGAGCTCCTCTCAACTGCAGGCTTTCGGGCCCACTCTGTCACTCCTTGCCCTTGGGCCTACTGGACCTGCTGCGGGCCTGAATCCTGGCCCGTGGTTGGGTTGCTAGTCTTATTCAGGCCATGGTGGCCTAGTAGGTGGCATTTATTTTATAGTTTTTTGTTTTCTTTTTTCCTTTATTATTTTATTTTGTTTCTACTCACAACAAAATACTTAATGTTTTTCAGTGATTCTTTTTGCTTTTAGGTAATAAAAATTATAAACTTTCTGTTAGTGCCATTAGTTTTCCAATTTGAATTCTTTGGAATTTGTGTGAATCACTAGTTTGTGATTAACTTTACTATAAAAATAGATTTTGGAGTGATTCTATTTCCTGCTATTTAATATTACTGTGTTTTATCATTATATTCAACAAAAATATTTATGATAATTCTTTTTTCTATTAAAGTTTCTTACAAAAGAAGTTCTTTATGAAAATTATTTTTGCTTTTAATGTTTTGAACAGAAAATTCTTTGATAATTTTAGTTGCATAAATTTTATAAAATTTTAGTTTCAACAATACTAGAGGTTTATAAAAGCTTTTTAGTTGATTCCTTTTGCTATTGAGTTTCATTAAAGTTTTCTAGTTCATTCTTTTTTCTATTAGAGTTACATTAAAGTTTTCTAGTTCATTCTTTTATTTTATTATGTTTGCTATTAGATTTGATAACAGATTTCCAGTCCATTCTTTTTCCTATTAGTTCATTCTTTGAGCTAAATGACCCTGAAATTGAAAAGCAGTTCAAATGAACTCTGAAGAGGTTGAAAATTGTCATGGTACCATCATTTCACCCACATAGTATGTGCTAAAAAGTTGAAAGGGTCACGGCAAAAACTGGATGCACTTCATGTACAAAATGGACAATCTCTTTCGAAGTATCAGGGTTTCAGATGAAAACTCATCTGTTACAAAGGGATTTCCTTTTTTGAACTTATTTGAACTCCAGACTTTTTGTGTGTTCAAAATGAACCATTCAAAGCCACATCATCAATTTTCAACCCTTTCTGACTTCATCTGTTATTTTTCATGCATTTACTGATTTTTTTAGCTAAATGACCCTGAAATTGGAAAGCACTTCAAATGAACTATGAAGAGGTTGAAAATTGGCATGATATCATACTTTCAACCACACAGCATGTGCTAAAAAGTTGAGAGGGTTACGGCAAAAACTAGATGCTCTTCGTGTACAAAATGGACAATCTCTTTCGAAGTATCAGGGTTTTGGACGAAAACTCATCTGTTACAAGGGGATTTCTTTTTTTTGAACTTATTTGAACTCCAGACTTTTTGTGTGTTCAAAATGAACCATTCAAAGACACATCATCAATTTTCAACCCCTTCTGACTTCATCTGATATTTTCCATGCATTTACTGATTTTTTGATCTAAATGAGCCTGAAATTGAGAAGCACTTCAAATGGACTATGAAGAGGTTGAAATTGGCATGGTATCATAATTTTACCCACATAGCATGTGCTACAAAGTTGAGAGGATTACGGCAAAAACTGGATGCACTTTGTGAACAAAATGGACAAGCTCTTTCGAAGTATCAGAGTTTCGTATGAAAACTCATCTGTTACAAAGGGATTTCATTTTTTGAACTTATTTGAACTCCAAACTTTTTGTGTGTTCGAAATGTACCATTCAAATCCACACCATCAATTTTCAACCCTTTCTGACTTCATCTATTATTTTTCATGCATTTATTGATTTTTTTTGAGCTAAATGACCCTGAAATTGAAAAGCACTTCAAATGAACTCTGAAGATGTTGAAAATTGGCATGATATCATCGTTTCACCCACATAGCATGTGCTAAAAATTTGAGATGGTTACGGAAAAAATGGATGCACTTCGTGTACAAAATGGACAATCTCTTTCGAAGTATCAAGGTTTTGGACGAAAACTCATCTATTACAAAAGGGAATTCATTTTTTGAACTTATTTGAAATCTAGACTTTTTGTGTGTTCAAAATGAACCATTCAAAGCCACATCATAAATTTTCAACCCTTTCTGACTTCATCTGTTATTTTTCATGAATTTACTGATTTTTTGAGCTAAATGACCCTGAAATTGAAAAGCACTTTAAATGAACTCTGGAGAGGTTGAAAATTGGCCTAGTATCATCATTTCACCCACATAGCATGTGCTGAAAATTTGAGAGGGTTACGGCAAAAATTGGACGCACTTCGTGTACAAAATGGACAATCTCTTTCTAAGTATCAGGGTTTCGGACGAAAACTCATCTATTACAAAGGGATTTCATCTTTTGAACTTATTTGAACTCTAGACTTTTTTGTGTTCAAAATGAACCATTCAAAGCCACATCACCAATTTTCAACCCTTTCTGTCTTCATTTTTTCTTCGCTTGTGTCCTTTGCTTATTGCGTCGTAACCATGGATATTCTTCATCGCTTAACAGGGTGCTTGGGTCAGCCTTGACTTTGAAGGGAGGAATTTCATGAAACTTTTCATAATCTTCAGACATGTCTGTCTTGCCCTCCAATCCCACGATGTCTCTTTTTCCTAAAAGAACTATGTGGTGCTTTGGCTCATCGTATGATGTATTCGCTTCCTTATATTTTCTTTTTGTCGATTTGGTAGACATGTCCTTCACATAGAAAACCTGCGCCACATCGTTTGCTAGGACGAATGGTTCGTATGTGTACCCAAGATTGTTCAGATCCATTGTTATCATTCCGTATTGTGGGTCTACCTATACGCCGCCTCCTGACAGATTAACCCAATTGCACTAAAACAAAGGGACCTTAAAATCATGCCTGTAGTCAAGTTCTCATATGTCCACTATGTAACCATAATATGTGTCCTCTCCGCTCTTGGTTGCCGCATTAAAGCGGACACCGCTGTTGTGGTTGGTTCTCTTTTGATCTTGGGCGATCGTGTAAAATGTATTCCCATTTATCTCGTATCCTTTGTAAGTCAATACAGTTGAAGATGGTCCCCTGGGCAACGAGTACAGCTCATCAGAAACATTGTTGTCACCTCTGAGAAGTGTTTCCAACTAACTGCCGAAAGTCTTGATGTGTTCACATGTAATCCAGTCGGCACACTGCTCCGGGTGTTTGGAGCGCAGACTGTTCTTGTGTTCATCGACATACAGGGTCACCAAGGTAGAGTTCTGTAGAACTGTGTAGTGTGCTTGAGACCAAGAATGCCCGTCCCTACATATTATTGAGTCCCCTCCAAGCGTGCCTTTTCCAGTCAGTCTCCCCTCATACCGTGATTGAGGGAGACCAATCTTCTTAAGGCCAGGAATGAAGTCAACACAAAACCCAATGATATCCTTTGTTTGATGGCCCATGGAGATGCTTCCTTTTGGCATAGCGCAGTTATGGACATATTTCTCTAGGACTACCATGAACCTATCAAAGGGGGACATATTGTGTAGAAATATGGGGCCCAGAATGACAATCTCATCGACTAGATGAACTAGGACGTGCATCATGATATTGAAGAAGGATGGTGGGAACACCAGCTCGAAACTGACAAGACATTGCGCCACATCACTCCTTAGCCTTGGTTGGATTTCTAGATCGATCACCTTCTGAGAGATTGCATTGAGGAATGCACATAGCTTCACAATGGCTAATCGAACGTTTTCCTGTAGAAGCCCCCTCAATGCAACCGGAAGCAGTCGCGTCATAATCATGTGGCAGTCATGAGACTTTAGGTTGTGAAACTTTTTCTCTGGCATATTTATTATTCCCTTTATATTCGACGAGAACCCAGCCGGTACCTTCATACTGAGCAGGCATTCAAAGAAGATTTCCTTCTCTTCTTTGGTAAGAGCGTAACTGGAAGGACCTTCATACTGCTTTGGAGGCATGTCGTCTTTTTCGTGCAAACATTGCAGGTCCTCCCATGCCTCCGGTGTATCTTTTGTCTTCCCATACACGCCCAAGAAGCCTAGCAGGTTCACGCAAAGGTTCTTCGTCACGTGCATCACGTCGATTGAAGAGCGGACCTCTAGGTATTTCCAGTAGGGTAGGTCCCAAAATATAGATTTCTTCTTCCACATGGGTGCGCATCCCTCGGTGTCATTCAGAACAGATATTCCGCCGAGACCCTTTCCACAGATTACGTGTAAATCATTGACCATAGCAAGTACGTGATCACCGGTACGCATGGTGGGCTTCTTCCGGTGATCTGCCTCGCCTTTGAAATGCTTGCCTTTCTTTTGACGTTGATGGTTGGTCGGAAGAAATCGACGATGCCCCAGGTACACATTCTTCCTGCATTTTTCCAGGTACATACTTTCGGTGTCAGCTAAACAGTGCGTGCTTGCGTGGTATCCCTTGTTTGTCTGTCTTGGAAGGTTACTGAGAGCAGGCCAATCATTGATGGTTACAAACAGGAACGCATGCAGGTCAA
Source organism: Triticum urartu (assembly GCF_003073215.2). Classification (NCBI taxonomy): domain Eukaryota; kingdom Viridiplantae; phylum Streptophyta; class Magnoliopsida; order Poales; family Poaceae; genus Triticum; species Triticum urartu. Next base: position 524,331,878 of record NC_053028.1, on the reverse strand, counting down.
ATTCCTCCTGTTTGTGCTCATCCGACACATGTACACCATTTCTATTCCACAGCTGTAAAATTCTTCGACTAATGGCCTTAGGTACACATCAATGTCGTTGTCGGGTTGCTTAGGGCCTTGGATGAGAACTGGCATCATAATGAACTTCCGCTTCATGCATAACCAAGGAGGAAGGTCATAGATACATAGAGTCACGGGATAGGTGTTGTGATTGCTACTCTGCTCCCCGAAAGGATTAATGCCATCCACGCTTAAACCAGACCATACGTTCATTGGGTCACCTGCAAACTCAGCTCGGTACTTTCTCTCGATTTTTCTCCACTGCAACCCGTCAACGGGTGCTCTCAACTTCTCGTCTTTCTTACGGTCCTCTCTATGCCATCGCATCAACTTGGCTTGCTCTTTGTTTCTGAACGGATGTTTCAACCTTGGTATTATAGCAGCATACCACATCACCTTCGCAGGAACCCTCTTCCTGGGGGGGCTCGCCATCAACATCACCATGGTCATCTCATCTGATCTTATACTGCAATGCACCGCATACCAGTCATGCGTTCAAATCCTCGTGCGCACCATGGTAGAGGATGCAGTCATTAGGGCATGCATGTATCTTCTGCACCTCCAATCCAAGAGGGCATACGACCTTCTTTGCTGCGTACGTACTGTCGGGCAATTCGTTATCCTTTGGAAGCTTATTCTTCAATATTTTCAGTAGCTTCTCAAATCCTTTGTCAGGCACAACATTCTCTGCCTTCCACTGCAGCAATTCCAGTACGGTACCGAGCTTTGTGTTGCCATCTTCGCAATTGGGGTACAACCCTTTTTTGTGATCCTCTAACATGCGATCGAACTTCAGCTACTCCTTTTCACTTTCGCACTGTCTCCTTGCGTCAACAATGTCGACCCGGTGGAGATCATCATGATGCACATCGTTTGGTTCCTCTTGATCTTCAGCTTCCCCCGTTGCAGCATCACCGTATTCAGGGGGCACATAGGTGTCATCGTCCTCTTCTTCTTCGATGTCTTCCATCATAAACCCTATTTCTCCATGCTTGGTCCAAACATTATAGTGTGGCATGAAACCCTTATAAAGCAGGTGGGTGTGAAGGATTTTTCAGTCAGAGTAAGACTTCATATTCCCACATATAGGGCATGGACAACACATAAAACCATTCTGCTTGTTTGCCTCAGCCACTCCGAGAAAATTATGCACGCCCTTAATGTACTCGGAGGTGTGTCTGTCACCGTACATCCATTGTCGGTTCATATGTGTGCATTATATATAACTAAGTGTGTCAAAAACCATTACAGAACATCATGAATAGATAAGTGACCAAATTAATAGAAGTTCATCATCACATTAAAACCAAAGTACATACATAGTTCTTGTCATGAAATTGTCACGGCAGATGTCCTGGCAGAAGGACTTAGTCATGGAGCCATCACAACTAGGTTAGCTTAAAGGGGTTAAACGGGACAAAGGACATATGGATTTTATACTGGTTCGGCCCCTTGCAGTGAAGGTAAAGGCCTACTCCAGTTTGAGGTGGTATTGCTTGGGTTTCAATTACCAGGGAGCGAATACGCTTGAACTAGTTCTCGATCTCTTTTTTCTTACCCTAAGCCGCCGCCAGGTCGTCCCTTTATATACACAGGCTGACGCCCAGCGGCTCATGGAGTCCCGGTCAGCTCATACACAACGTGTCCGGCCCGGTGACTAACTACATGTGCCTTACAACACAAGTCACACATATATGGCGGTTTACACATGTGGGCTTTAAGTCGCCATCGGGTTTCGGGCCTTCAGTAAGCCTGCTTCGCGAACCGCCATCTTCGGCATGCTCATGGGCCTTGCTTTTTATGAACCGCCAGCGGTATGACCTGGCCCCTCCTGGGTGGGTCATACCCAATAGTTATATCCCCAACATTAGGCCCCAGGTTGACGTGAACTTGTTCATATCAATCTTTCAACACTTAGAAAAAATGCTTCTTCGTCTGATCTTGCAAGATCTTGTAACCCGCCATGACGTCATCTCCTAGGATTGCGATAACATGACGTGACGTCACCTGTCATTAATATTATGCAAGGCCCAAATCTCAACATATATATATCCCTTTTTTAACAATTTCCCGAAAATCGAGGCATCTATGCTGCCACATATTCATTTTTTCGCTTCCTCGATTCCCACGCATGTCACTTATCCTTTCGATGTTATAAGTAGGGCTAGGGGCCCCTTTCACTTTCCCCCCTTGCCTTCTCGTCTCCTTCTTCTTCCTCGCATCGCTCCGGCACCCGAGCTCTGCCACCACCGTCGACTTTCGCCACCACCTCGACACTGGCTGCTGCATCAACCTGATTTGACCAGAGTTCGTCCGCACGCCTCCGCTGTTCAATAGCTCTGGTGAGTTCTCCTCCTTCTCTTTCCTCTAGATCCCATTAGGGTTTCCACGAGTTCATCGGAGTTCATCCTCGTTCTTCGCTGTAGCTTGTAAATTTTGATTCAAACTTAGCACCCTCTTGCGCGGCGGTAGTCGTGGTACTCATTTTTATTATTAGAACATCTCCCTTGTGTAAGAAAACCAATCTAGACACATGAACTGCTCACGTACTGCAACTTAGGTCTAAATATTTTCTATTCTCTAAAGTGCCGTAGATCCAAAATTGTAGCATCAATCTGTAAAAACTATTTTCCCAATACTTAGCAATTTTCCTATTCTCAGATTTGTAATTCAATATCTATGTAGGCGGCTTAACTCAGAAACCGTAACCCTCCAGGTACCATTAGTCCCCTCTTAAGCCGCCAATGGCTTATCTTTATAACTTCAATGCCATCCTCCGGTTTAACATCTATGCATGCTTCATTATTTTTTGCCTTTAAGCCAACAGCCGGCTTGACCAAATAATCTTAAACCGGCATAATCTTCCTTTCAGATCATCAAAAAAATGGCTAAGATATATACCTCGTGCAACTGGGTCCAATCCCAAGTCATTGAAGAAGATCTGGACAATTTTGTAGCAACTAGCACTCTAGCCAAGAAAGAAGATATCCACTGGAGGGTCCCTGGTGAAGAAAACCCTCCTACACCTAAGGACGGAGAAGTAATTGTCTTCACTGACCACCTGAGCCGGGGGTTCAGCCCGCCTGGCTCAAAAAAATTCCGCGACGTGCTTCATTTTTTCCAACTTCACCCTCAAGATATTGGTCCCAACTCTGTATCCAATGTTTGCAGTTTCCAAGTTTTCTATGAAGCTTGTCTTCAAGAGGAGCCCACAGTTGAATTGTTCAGAGAATTTTACTACTTGAACCATCAGACAGAGTTCACCGATGGGCCCAGCTTGGAACTTGGTGGGATCTAAATTCAGAAGAGGCAAGAAGTAAACTTTCCCTACGCCAAGCCGTCGAGTCACCCCAAAGATTGGAACCAAAAATGGTTCTATTGTCAAGACACTTCTCCATTAGACGAGAATTCTTTACCGGGTTACCGCGACCACCGGCTCAGCAACACACATCTGCTTCCCCTGATGATGAACGCAAAGGAGTGGGCCAAATATGCATCAGCCTTTTCAAAGCTTAGGGCCTTCATCGCTAATGGCTTAACCGATGTTGATTTTGTTCGGTGCTGGGTGTCATGGAGCATCTTGTCGTTAAGTCGTCGCCTCGGCTTAATGTGTGAATATACTGGCGACTTAAAAGACCCCCAACACCATTGCGACATTCAACTAACTAAAGCAGAAATTACAGAAGCCACAAAGAAATTGCTGGACGAACCTACAAAGGAATGCAGTAAGACGGGACTTAGTCCTTTATGTACCTTCAATAAGCCGCCAGCCATAAGTATTGCACACCTTCCGCTCAACCATATCTGCAACGGTTATGCCTACTTATAATCTTTTTGACCTCCACGGGCTGATTCTCCATTTTGGAAGAAGAAGCCACAAGATAAGCCGGTCAAACTGGCTCGTACCAAGACCAAGGTCACCAAGAGGACTGCCAAGAAGAAGACCACCAAGCCTGCCTGCTTAAACATTCGCGATGACACTGATGATGATGATTCAGAGGTAGAACTTGACTCACTTGGCTCATTTTTTATACATCTCATTAACAATGATTGTTATCAAGATGACGCAGAAGACATCCGTGCATGCGACGTAGAGGTAATTATTCTTTCCTCCGGCTCAGAACCTCTGCCAACACAGAAAACCCAACAAGAAAGCCGGAAAGTAAGCTTTCTCACCCTCTAGATCACTTGGATCCCAACTTTCTTTTGAAGAAACAACAACACGAAGCTCGTCGCACCACCCGGCATAGTGGTGGTGTGATTACTTCCTCCGGCTTACCAAACACGCCGGTTCGCAAACGCCGCCCAGAGGTCTTACATATTTCTGATATACTTTATCCCAAGGCGGGTTATTTCAGACAACCTCTTAACCCGTCTAATTCAAACTATCAGGGGACTTCTCATTCCTCCTCGGGCGAGTCAACGGGGACTCAAATTCCAGCTTTCAAGACTGTACCTGGGTAAGAGTATATTCAATCGTTGAAACTTTATGCATGATTACTATACTGACATCTTTATACATCTTATTTTCAGGGGCCAGGCCAAACCCAGCAAAAAGGCGAAGCTGAATAAGCCGGTCAACAATGTCAATCCATCTGAGCCGGAGCAACAACAACCAGAACTCTCTCACCCAATTGCTGAAGATATTATTGATGATCTGCCACCTCAAGACCATGAAGTCTCCATAGACCGTATGGATGTTGAGCCGGCCATCTCTAAGCCGCCATGCATGGTTAAGCCTTCTGAGGAAAAAACTGACGATGTAGTCATCACCGGGTTTGGTTTCACAGCACCGAGTCACTGTCGGTGTCAAAACCGGTGGATCTCGGATTGGGGGTCCCGAACTGTGCGTCTAAGGTCGATGGTAACAGGAGACATGGGACACGAAGTTTTACCCAAGTTCGGCCCCTCTCTATGGAGGTAATACCCTACATCCTTCTTGATTGATATTGATGAATATGAGTATTACAAGAGTTGATGTACCACGAGATCGTAATGACTAAACCCAAAAAGTCTAGTCTGGCTATGATTACGAATGTATCCTCTCTGGACTAAGTCCTCCGGTTTATATAGACACCGGGAGGATCTAGGGTTACACAAGATCGGTTACAAAGAAAGGAATCTACATGTTTGGTCGCCAGGCTTGCCCTCCACGCCAAGGAGAGTCCCATACGGACATGGGGCAGTCTTCGGTCTTCGTGTTCTTCACAACCCATCAGTCCGGCCCATGGCTAACAGGCTGGACGCCCAAGGACCCCTTAGTCCAGGACTCCCTCAGTAGCCCCTAAACCTGGCTTCAATGACAAAGTATCCGGCGCGTAAATCTGTCTTCGACACTGCAAGGCGGGTCCCTCCTTCTGAACTCCAAGATAGTCTTCGGACGTATTGATCGTGTCTGGACCTGTAACACACACCACACACAACCGTAGAGAGAATATAATAATCCACGAGTCCAATCTGCTGACCACTTTTTACAACATGACATTACGTCTGTCCGGCCATAATTTCGAACCGTTTTTCATCTGCCGCTCCATGTTTCGAGACGCGGTTGCCATTGGCACATCTTGTCGAAGCAGAGATCGTGTCCCCTTATTGCGGGATTCTCATCAATACGGGCGTGGGTAACCCAACCGTGTCATTTAACAGCCCTTGGGAGTAGGTGAATTCTAAGGCGAGTCGGGAGGTGTTCAATATTCATTGCCCTTATAAGGAGATAAGAATCCCCTTTCTTCTCCCACGCCTTCTCTCTTCCTCTGCCCTTCCACTCTTGAGCTCCAACGCCCAAGTTCTCATTGTTTTCCCACTCAAGCAAGAACTCAACCATGTCCGGATCCAGAGGTCAAGGCAAGTGGATGGCCTCCTCCGTTAAGGAAAAGGACATTGCCGAGCTTCGGGCGGTTGGGTACCTGGTGAAGGAAATCGCCCACCGCCTTCCAGCCAAGGGACAAATCGTCCCCACACCGAAGCCTAGCGAGAGCATAGTATTTAACCCCCATTTCCTCCGCGGGCTAGGGTTTCCACTCCACCATTTCGTCTACGGGGTGATGTTCTACTACGGGATAGATATCCACGACCTATCCCCGAACTCCTTCCTCAATATTTTGGCATTCGTCGTCGTGTGTGAGGCCTTCCTCCGCATCCAACCCCACTTCGGGTTGTGGCTCAAAATCTTCAATGTGAAGCCGAAAGGTGGTGGATGGACAGCACGCGGAGTGCGGAGGCGCCATGGTGAGCAAGTTAACCAATGTCTCCTGGCCGAAAGGCACTTTCGTAGAGACTGTCAAGGAATGGCAAAACAATGGTTCTACATCACAGAACCCCGTGGCGCAAACTAGGCAGCCGCTGCCGAATTCAACTCCGACGCTCCAATGCAGCTCACCTCCTGGGTTGAGAAGAGCCTGGATTGGTCATTGTCATATGAGCTGATAGCGCTATAGACGCGCGTTTAAAGTATGGTGGACAAGGATATCAAGCTTGTCGATATAATCCATGTGATGCTAGTTCACCGGATTCTCCCGTGCCAAAGCCGAAGCCGCCCTCTATGGGATTTTAATCCGAAGAAGAACCATACCCTGAAGAGGCTCTTCGAAACTTCTCACGAAGATGCTTGGAAGTTGCTCTTCAAGGGCAACGAGACATCGCTGGCAACGGATTCGGACCGCGGGCACGACATCAATCACCTCGCCAACGAGGTATGCTATTTTTAACGCATCCCCTACTTGTTTGTTTCAAGGATGATATCTAAGCTATTATTATTATTGCTTCTTGGGACTAGATGGAGAGGGCGAAGCAGATCCGGTGTCCGGCTCCGCTTCCTGAAGAACCAGTCATTCCGCGTTTAGCGAAGATGCTGGTGTCGGTGCCCTATACGGCACCGGTGAAGAAGGCCACGGGGAAGGCCAAGGCGGTCCGGTGTGGTCCACGCCACAAGGGCGCTTCAGACGCGACGTTCGAAGACAAGACACGTTCCTCCGTCGCCGAAGACGACGACGATGAGGAGGAGGAGGAGAGCCACTCTCCTGTTGATGGAGGGAGGAAGAAGAGGGCGGCCTACACAATTCTGGAGGCGGAGGCGCCCAAAAAGAGGAAAGGCCCGCTCGCGGGCAGCTCCCCATGGGACGTCGACAACAGTCCGGAGCGACGCCCCCGCACTAAGCCTCAGGCCGCATCGTAAGTGCTAAGACCCGTATATGCCCATAGATCTAACCTCTCCTCTTTGTTGTATTGACGTGGTTAGTTATGCTATTGCAGTCTGGCCCACGACAACTCCCAGCGATCCTCATCAAGAGGCTCGTTGGACTCAAAGGAGATGGCTAGCGAGACACTGCCGGCCTCTTACTCTCCCAAGGCCAAGGGAGACGACGAGGTGCTCTCCCAATGGACCTTCCCAGGCCGGGGAGAGGCTCAGGAGGCGCCAGAAGGCGAAGCCTCCGTCGCCGAACACCACGGGGAGCCAATCCCCATGGAGACTGGGGGTGAGGGCCGTATTCAGTTCGGCCCTCAACCGGACTTGATTCCGGAGACCGATACGGCTCCGGAATCCGGCACGCAACCTCCTTCGAAAGAAGGGGGTATGCCTATTCCATCGGTGACCCCTTTCCAACCAGGGGCACCAGATAATCTGCTGGAAGTGCTTCCATTGTGGATGAGCACCATGTTCTTATGGGCACGGTGATTGAAAGGGTTCAGTCTACCAAGAGCAGACTAACTGGAGCCTACAACAGCCTGCTGACAGGTTTTGAGGTAAGTGATGCAAAAAGAGAAAATCCCCTGAGACACTGTCTGGTGTTCGAAATGAAAAGCCGGACAGAGGATCAATCCTTTATTGCAGGAAACTAACTAAATTGTCTCAAATGAATACGCAGGCGTCGCTGTTGGCCGCCGCCTCACATACTGCCGAGGTCTCCAAACTGAAGCGGAGACTGGAGCAGGCTGAGGAGGAGTTCGGCTAGGTGAGGAGGCAGCTCCAAGAAAAACAAGGTATGAGATAACCCATTATGTATTCAAAAAGAGTAAAATGATATGCATTTGACCGAAGTGTCATGATATGTACAGAAGCGATGACCGAGGTTGAAGCCGTGAGAAAGACCCTGGTCGAAGCCGAGGGGAAGGCTGTCAAGGAGCAGGCCGCCCGTAAGAAGATCAAGGCCTGGGTCAATGAAGTCCAACAGGAGCTCCAGGACATGGTGAGGAAGTGCGAGACTGCTACCTCTTGAGCACTACATTGGTTTTCCCTTGAAGAGGAAAGGGTGATGCAGTAAAGCAGCGTAAGTATTTCCCTCGGTTTTTGAGAACCAAGGTATCAATCCAGTAGGAGATCACGCACAAGTCCCACACACATACGCAAACAAAAAAGAACCTCGCAACCAACGTGATAAAGGGGTTGTCAAGCCCTTCTCGGTCACTTACGAGAGTGAGATCTGATAGATATGATAAGATAATATTTTTGGTATTTTTATGATAAAGAGAAATAAAGATGCAAAGTAAAATAAACGGTAATAGAAATAACTAAGTGTTGGAAGATTAATATGATGGAAGATAGACCCGGGGGCCATAGGTTTCGCTTGTTGCTTCTCTCAACAGCATAAGTATTACGGTGGGTAAACGAATTACTGTCGAGCAATTGATAGAATTGAGAGTTATGAGAATTTATTTATTTATTACTAAACAGGAGCAAAAAAGCAAGGACTAAAAAAATTGGGTTGCCTCCCAACAAGCGCTATCGTTTAACGCCCCTAGCTAGGCATAAAAGCGAAGATAGATCTAGGTATTGGCATCTTTGGTAGCCAATCCATAAGTGGCTCTCATAATAGATTCATAAGGTGATTTAATTTTATTTCTAGGGAAGTGTTCCATGCCTTTCCTTAATGGAAATTGGAATCTACTATTCCCTTCCTTCATACCAATAATTGCACCAATCGTTCTAAGGAAAGGTCTACCAAGAATAATAGGACATGAAGGATTGCAATCTATATCAAGAACAATTAAATCTACGGGCACATAGTTCCTATTTGCAACAATAAGAACATCATTAATTCTTCCCATAGGTGTCACGACCGGGTTTTCCAGACATAAATTTCCAGAAAAGACCGTCATGCTCATCAGCCCCAGGATTTACTGTTAGCTGATGAGGCTCCAACTTGATACAGAAATTCCAAGAAAAATACAACATATGTAGTACAAGACCATTCTGGCCTGTGAGTACAACAATTGGGTTTCTAGTGGTCGATGGCGGAAGCGGTTTGTGAGACATCAGTGTCTATGGGACTCCATTTCCCACGGGAACAGCTGACCAGGTTAACTCCTATCTTCGCGGGGCTGCTATCACCGTTGCTTAGGTCTCGAGGCTGTCATCGTCACGCTCCTCTCCAAGCAGAAATCTGGCCAAGACAATAGCCAGGGACAAGCCAGTGAGTACTTTGAATGTACTCGCGAACATTAAGAACACAGGTATAATATAATTGATAATCATGCACTGAAAAATTTTATAATCACATCGTCAGTCATAAATAAAACATCTTTTATGCATGCAAGCAGGTTATTTATATGCAACATGAATAAGCAGTAATAGAGTGGGAATAAAATGCCGCAGTCGGGCGTCTGAGGGACACCACATAAAGGGCTTTAAAAGAAATGCCACAGTCGGGCGTCTGAGCGACACCACATAAAGGGCTTTAAAAGAAATGCCACAGTCGGGCGTCTGAGCGACACCACATAAAGGGCTTTAAAAGAAATGCCACAGTCGGGCGTCTGAGCGACACCACATAAAGGGCTTTAAAAGATAAATAATCACAATGAATATCCAGGAGGTAGAACCATCCCAGGGATACTCGATAATACAATAATGCAACGGGTTAGTCCATCATAAAATAATAATCATGGTTCTCACAAGTCACCAGTCGATATCCAAGTTTGGTTTAACAATATCTCCTCCGAAGACCGACACTAAGACCAACACTTGACCCATCCCAGACTGTAATCCTTAACCTTGGACATGGCTATTCGAATAGGTTTAATCTCTGCAGAGGGTGTACTCTTTACCCACGAGTAACGGATTCCTTTAGTCCATCGGGACTAATTCCGTTTACGGTCTTTTAGTTGAAAACACACCTAACTTGCACACACCAGCTTAACTCATCGGTGTCTGGAATCACCCACGACACTTGTTAAGCAAACTCTAAGTGGGGAGACTACAACCTTGCATAGCATGGGATCAAATTTATATCGCGCGCTCTAAGGGGTGGCCTCCCGTCTCGGTCTCAACCGGAAACACCCATGCCCCCGGACCAGGTGGCATGCCTACCGGCTACAACCGATATCTTCCACCATGGCCTCTCTGTACGGTGTGTGCTTGAAAGGGGTTGACGACTTACTGAACCGTACCCTACCTGCGGCAAGGACAAGTGGTAGTACATAGCAAGTATGGGGGTTACTGGAAACAAGACTCGGTCTATGGTCGACTCAGGAGTTTATAAGTTCCCTGCATGACATGTAAACAAATATATTTGAATCAACAAAATCACCACTCAATATACCTTACCATGCCATACCGGACATAACCTTCCCGACGGGGACCGGCGACAAGCTCACTCCTACCCAAGGTAGAGGCTTTCCCGGATTCCTTTCCGGCATGCATGCAAGGCACATGAGGGTGAATACCATCACAAGTATATTCATTTCCAACAGCAAGGAAATCACTAATATGCATTCATGCAAATGATCATATCACATGAAATAACAAGTCCTTCAAAGTAAGGTGGTGTTATAAATGTGTCAAATAACACACCAAAAACAATATGCCAGGGCTTAGAATGCTTGCCTTTAATGGTGTAGAGAGGTGGGGGTGCTCTCCAAAATTTTTGAAAGCTTCCTTCTCTCCCAAAAATCCTATTTCCAAATATATGCAAATAACACATATTTCAAAAACAGTACAAAAAAGTTGTTTGGAAAATTTTCAAATAAATCTTAAAATAAACTAGACCATATTTGAGAGAGGTAGGAAAAAGAATCAATTCATTTGGAGTTATATTTAAAAAGTTATAGGCAGTCAAAGTTGTGGTCAAAATCTGTTATTTAAATTAAAACAGAAAAGAAAACGTTTCGAAGAGATTACGCTTTCGTACAGAGAAGACGTATTACGGGTATTACGCCTCCACTTACTCCAGCGTGGACGGCGCGCGTCTCACTGAAAGTGGGCCCGCCTGGCCCACTCGTCAGGTTTGACCAGTCTATCCCTCCCTCCTCTTCCTCTGTCCGAACGGAGGCGAGGCAACGGCGATCGTCGCCGGCGAACGGCGGCTCCCCGCGAGGCTCAGAGGGCGGGGATGGATCCGCGAAACCGAGGCGGTCCTTCCGGTGGTCGCTGGGTAGACGGGGACGGAGGGAGCTGCCGGCGGCGAGCTTTGCGGCGGAGGGGAGCTTCGGGAGCAGAGTGGTTTTGGGGCTACTGTGGTTCCTGATCAAAATCGAGTAGTGGGAATGGTTCACGGGAGGATGAGGAAGCTCTTGGTGGAGAGAACGGAGAGTGGGAGGCCCTGGTGGTGCCGAATTGGACGGGGCAGCGGCGGCGGCTGTAGTTGCCGGAGATGAGGAAGGAGGCCTCCCCGGGTCGATTGGCTGCCAATGGGGGTCCTCGGGAGGTGGCTTGGGTCTACCTGCGTGCGGAGATGAGCTCGGGGCTCCTTATATAGGCATGGCAAGGCGGTTCCGCGGCGGCCGTGGATAAGCCCTCCGGCGAACCGCCTCTCTGTAGCTAGGGCGACGTGGCGGCGACGAGGGCTAGCAGACACGCTTGCGGATGAGCTCGCACTGCTCCAGGGGCCAGGTGGCGAGCGGAAGTGGCTTTGGCGGCGCCGACCGTGGTAGAGGCGCGTTGCGGACGCCGGTGTGCCACCAAAAGCTCTGTCGGCGGCGCTGTAGGCTGCCAGGGCGGCTTGGCGCGTTGCTGCGAGGAGGGGAGCGCGTGTCGGGGCTCTGCAGAGCGGGCCAAAACCAGGGGGGCCAGCGTGTCGGCTCGGGCGCGGGTCGTGCAATACGCGCGCTCTGGGCGCGTCCCGTTCACGCACAGAATGTGCTCGACGAAATGCTAAAGCATGCTAGAGGTCGCGGTTGAGGCTGGCAATTAACAGACCCAGGCTAGGGGCAACTGGGAGCCTAGTGGACATGCTTGTTTGATCAGAGGTGCAAGTTCACAGTGCAATGCCACAACTCATGTCAAAACTGGTCATGCCTACAGGTTGCTCGATAGAATGCCACATGCACCTAGGCATCTCTTGGGGTGGCCAAAACTTCCAGATTGGGGTCTCTTTAGATGTACAAGAGGGTGGTGAGGTTAGTTGGCCAAAAGAAGAAACTTGTTAGTGCAAGTTTTGCAAAACTTCAATTCTGGACAGGAAATAAATGACATTATTTCATGAACCAAAATTAATCCAATGGGTGCATGCTCCTGGATTTAGGGGTTTGGTAGGGCTGTCTACAAGTAGGAGAAAGCACAAGATCATTGGAGCAAAATTAAATAGGGTTGTAGTAGAAATCACAAGGCTGGACCAGAATGAAGATGAGGTTGATTCACTCAATTTTTTTCAAATAACAACACAGGATTTTTGCATAAAGTTGAATCATATGTTACTACCAATATCCCATAATTTTGGTGGAGGCCAGAAAGAAATATTTAAATGAGTTGTAGTGCAAAATTGCCCACTGGACCAGAGAACAAAATTGGTTGTAGAGCTCAAGATATTTCATAAAATAAAGATGTTTTTGCACAAAAGTTATTGAATAACATCACATGACATCTCCAAATTTTGGTTAGAATTTTAGGTGAATTTATCAAATGGTTGTAGTTCAAATATGGCCATTTAACCTTGAAAAACCATTTTCAAGAAAGTAAAGATCAAGCAATTTAATTAGGTAATTAGTTATACTGATAAAAGAAAAGTTTTTCTTGAGAGGTTAAACAAGTCCAATAACATATTTGAAAAGTTTTCTCTCTGGGAAAAACTCATCATAACAGGGAAGGAAATGATTTAAAAATCAAAATGGAGCTCAGAAATTCAAAGTTTTAATTCCTGGCAAAATTTTAATTAATAAAACAAGGCCAAAATTTTGGGGTGTCACAATAGGTTTCTTAATAGTGAAATCCGCAAGGTGCAAGTTTAAAGAACAATCATCAAAATCACGGAAACCTACCAAATCACACAAAGTTTTTGGAATCGTGGAAACACTAGCACCTAAATTACACAAAGAATAACACTCATGATCTTTAATTTTAATTTTAATTGTAGGTTCCCACTCATCATAAAGTTTTCTGGGGATAGAAACTTCCAACTCAAGTTTTTCTTCATAAGATTGCATCAAAGCATCAACGATATGTTTAGAAAAAGCTTTATTTTTACTATAAGCATGAGGAGAATTTAGCACGGATTGCAACAAGGGAATACAATATATCAAAGAGCAATTATCATAATTAAATTCCTTGAAATCCAAAATAGTGGGTTCATTGATATTTAAAGATTTGACCTCTTCAATCCTACTTTTAACAATTTTAGCATCAAGATCTAAAGACTCCGAATTTTTGGAACGCCTTCTAGGTAAATGTGGCTCATCTTCAGCCCTGTAATTATCAAGATTCATATTGCAAAAAAAATATTTAATAGGAGACACATCAATAACTTTTAGATCTACATCTTTATTATCATGAAAACTTGAAGAACGGGCTTTTATAAAGCAATCTTTCTTAGCACACATCCTAGCGCTTCCACTACAAAAAAATACACTTCCGTGATGATACGTGTTTGGCACAGTAGGTCACGTTTTTTGTCATGCATGTACATCCATGACGATTTTATGACAGAATCAAGATAGTCATACATGTGCTATCGTAGAAGTGTTCCATGACATTACCAAAATTATCATCACGGAAGTGTCCACTTCCATGACGATAAATCGCGCGTCACAGAAGTGCTTTCGTCAAGGGTGACCGACACGTGGCATCCACCGTAACGGAACACCGTTAAACTATCGGGTTAGGTTTTGGATCCGATAACCCGTTAACAGCCCCTGCGAATGGGGATTTTCCACTTGTAAAATCATCATTGGCTCGAGGAAACACGTGTCGGCTCATCGTTGGGACAGATGTCATCCACTCATTGGACGGAAGGCGCCTATGATACGTCGACACATGGCACGGCCCAATAGAGGCCCATTCCTGTGAAAAGGCCGGCCCATTTGACTTGGCAAAAGGTGGCGGGCCGGCCCATGGAAAGCCTGTTAACGGCCTGTTCGCATATAGCCCATTTACAGCCCGCTAACCCAAGGCCCGTTACGCCCTATCCGAATTAGGCCCAGTAGCGTCATTTCGGCCATCCAGTATGATTCCAGCCCATTTTCACTTCTGGCGCATGTATGGCCCATGACGTCTTTTGGCCCATATGAGGCCCTATGTAAGTCTTGGCCTATTAATGGCCCGTGGTGAAACTGGCCCATAATGAACAGTGTATCACTTTACACCCATTAACGGCCCGTGGTGAAACTGGCCCGTAATGGACAGTGTATCACTTTATACCCATTAACAGCTTGTTATTCCGTTGGGCCGTTTCCAGCCCATGTTATCTTTCGGCCTTCTCGGAGCCCATTTATTCTTGGGCTCATTTCCAGCATTCATTTACTTACGGCCCGTTACTGTCATTTTCTGCTTGTGGGCCAAATTCAGCCCGTGGTTACAGTCGGCCCGTTTGTGGTCCGTTAATATGTTGGGCCGTTTTCATAGCGTCATCAAATACGGCCTATTATGGATGACCCGTTATGGTCGGCCCATGAACGGATGATTCCAACTCTAGCCCGTTTACGGCCATAATGCGGCCTATTTGGCCCATGTTTGGCCAATCGATCATACGGCCCGTATAAGGCCCATTGATGATACGGCCCATAGAAGGCCCATTGTTTCTATGGCCCGTAGAAGTCCCATTGTTCCTACGGCCCGTAGAAGGCCCACTGTTTCTACGGCCAGTAGGAGGCCCAGTGTCACTACAGTAAATATTAGCCCATGGTTATTGTGGCCTAGTTTTTAAAAAATAGGTTATTGCAGCCACTAGCTAACCGCGGAAAAAGAACTTCAATGACTACAAGAAAACAAATAAACAAGACAACAAGGAAATAAATAAGCAAGCAACTAACGGTAGGCTATCACAGCTATTACACATATTACATCCACTGGGCATCAAAGTTCGCCACCAGTGCAAATATAGGGAACAAAGCAGCATATCATATACACTAGTTGTCAAAGTTGGCGACCAGCGCAAATAAACGCCGCAGCAAAACAAATCCAGAATTGAAACCACTTCAGAAGATCTCAAGAAACAATATCCTGGGTACCCATAATGCTAGCAAGATGCTTAGCAAGCTTATTAACTTTCTCTTGTTTGGCGCTTAAATCCTCCAGCGCTTGTTGTTGCACCAGAAAATATACATCTGAATTCTGCAGGGACTTCCTCTGTCCTTCAGCTTCCTGTCATAGCACATCTGATCGATGTCTTTCAACTTGAAGTTGAGACTCAAGAAGACGAACTGATTCAGGCAGCGAATTCGAAGAGCTTGTGCCAGCAGTAGTGGCCAGTAACTCGAACACTACATCAAGACAGGACTTTTGGGTTCCCTCACTGTCGTCAAGATAGTTTTTATCAGCTTTCTTGGAGACCAACATGGATGTCCCACTATCTTGAACCTTATTTGCATTACTTCCTTTACCATTGGATAACGCGGTACTGTTCTCCAATATTTTGTCCGCATTCTATAAGAGAAACAAGCAGACACATCACATGTTTACCATGTTGTATATGAAACTCATTTTGGTAAATGAGTTCAGTAGTAAAGTGGACAGGATAACAGCATGAAACAAACATATATCTATGTACCATGGTATCTTTATGGTCTATATCATTGTAGTTTTTGTTGCCAAATCAAGATAGAGACACAGTTCAAATAATATTTGTTCAAGACAAAGCAGAATAGACAGAATATAAGTGTGGGTAACTATAGAGCAATAACAACACTTGTAATGTGCATGACATGAGAACATAACTATTTATTCAATTGAAACTGAAATCAACATAGAGCAGGTTACAACAGCAAACCAGTTAAAGAAACAGGTTTAAAACATACCTGTTGCACCATTGGAGTTTCAATTCCATCCTTCAAATTTGAAAATAGTTGGTATGAGTAAATACAGTAATTCAAGAGCAAAGGAGTATGAACCATAGCTACAGAACCTGACCTGAGAACAAATATTCTTCTCCTTTAAGTGTTGAGTTGGGATTCAGAGTGGTGGTCCTCATGCTTTGGGCACTGCAATTCCCTTACTAACTGCTCGTGTTTGGGTGTTCTGTGGTGGAGACGGTGCTGTGTCAACTGGAACTGGGTTACTATCTACCGAGGTTGGGGTTAGAAAGGGTGTAGCTGGTTCTCTGTCCAACTGGGTAGGGGTACAATCTGCGAGAGTCTGGGTTATGTGTGGTGGATTTGGTCCTTGGGCAAGTACAACCATGGTTCTATCTGCATCAACTGGTAGCACTATCTTTTCTGAAGACCGTGTTGTTACTCCCTTAGATGCTGCCATCATGCTCTCCAATTCAAATGGATGATAAACAAGAAAAGTAATTGAAAGTATAGACATTGTATGATAGACAGGTGCAATGGATAGTGGGGAATAAAAGAGGGCATGAAATAATTCATATTTATGTTGTCTAACCAAATGGGATAGCATGACACAATTTCACATATATGATGGCTAACTAAACAGGATAGCATGACACAATTTCACATTATGATGGCTAACTAAAAAAGATGGAAAGACATAGTTCAAAATATGAGACTATGTAAACAGGATGACATGACATAACTATATAATGTGTTTATTAAATAGGTTGGCATGCCATAATTCACATACATTCACGGATAGAATACCATAATTCAAAATATGATGGGTGTAAACACTAAACAGGATGAGATGATATAACTATATGATGTCTTTATTAAATGGGTTGCCATGCCATAATTCAGATAGATGGTGTGTATGTACTATGTAAACATGATGGCATGATATAATTCAAATATATGATTTATATAGTAAGCAAGTAAGCAGATGGCAATCCATATATGATGTAAAAACTAAGCAATGCAAGACAACATGCATGACATGGGTAATATAACCCTGCCATGTTTGAGCATAGACCTCAGGGGGAAAATAGGACTGGTCATCAGTCTCTGAATCCTCCTCTGAGGAGCTCTCTGTAACCAGCAAGATGTCTGCTTCAGCAGGTAGCATTGACTACTCTGAATACCTTGTTTTCACTCCAGATACTTCCATCACCGCTTCAAATGGCTGATGCACATGAAGAGTAGTTGAATATACAAACATTGTCGACAAATGGAACACGTAATACAAAAAAAATGATAGCATGATATAATTCACATACATGATGATAGGCTAAACAGCATGGCATTGCATAATTCACATATATAATGCCTTTGCAACAAGATAGCATTGTATAATTCACATATATAATGTCTTGCAACAAGATGGTAATGCATAATTCACATATATGGTAATTAGACACTGAGCAGGTGGCATTCACACAAAGCATGTCTAAACTAATCAAATGACATAGCAATGCGAGACACCATACGCACGATATGAGCAAAATAACCCTGCCAAGTTAGAGCATACACCTCGGGGGGGGGGAATAGGACTTGTTATCTATCTCTGAATCCTCCTCCGAGGAGCTATCTGTAACCAGCGAGATATGCGCTTCGTCAGATAGCATAGTCTGCTCTGAAGACCTTCTTTCACTCTAGAATTTGCCATCACCGTGTCAAATGGCTGATGCACACGAAGAGCGGTTGAATGTACTAACATTGTTGACTAATGTAATATGTAATGAGAAAAAGGATGGCTTGATATAATTTACATATAAGATGACTGGCTAAGCAGGATGGCATTGCAAAATTCACATATATGATGCCTGGCTAAACAAGATGGCGTTGCATAATTCACATAAACGATGAATAAACTAAACAGATGGCATTCGCACAAAGGATGTCTAAACTAAGCAGATGACATATTTGATGTATAGAGTAAGCAATGCAAAACAGCATATGCATGATATAACCAACTTCAGCATGCCAAGTTAGAGCGAAGACCTCAGGGGGTAAATAGGAGTTGTCTTCTCCTTCTGAATCCCCCTCAGAACAGATATCTTCCTCTCAATTACAATCTGAAATGCGTGGAGGGGGGCTGCCTTTGCGCCTACCATGGAGCGACGTCTGCATCAAATTTTATTGCCACGCAAGGCTCGTCTCTATTGCTCTACATGTTCAGTTCCATTGTTTACAATAACTGCCATGCATAGGAATAAAACATAGTGAGATTATGTAAGGAGTGCATGCAGAAATCCAGAGTGATGGTAGCAACCTGTGGATAGACCAAAAACCAATAATAGCAGGCAGATAATGCCTTCAGTTAAAAAATACAGATAATGGCTTCTTTACTGTTTGTTTCCCACCCAACATGAAACTCATAGTAGACACGGGAGATTAACCAGATAGTAGATAGATACTATTGATAGCGGCCCCGATATGTACCCCACAACCATTTAAAAACTCAAGTTTGACCATTAGTTTGGAGATGACTCAGAGTCTAATTGGTGAACAGGACGATAAAGTAGCATGTAATATTAAGCTATGCATAATGTAAGCAGACGCGAAAGAGTGCGACCTCTCTCGCGGACCCGTGTAGTCCTCGAGGTCATCTGCCCGGATATTTAAGCTACAGTAATCTTTGCTAACAATGCCACATCACCACGATTACCGTTGTTAATCTCGCGATGATTCAACCCCGTTCGAATTCAAAATTCAAATTCAAGATACACGATAAAAGTTTTCAAAATATTAAACTAAAATGTTCGGAGTGAGCAGTTAAATGCCTAGGTAATTATTGTGCAACAAACCCCCTTTTAGAAAATGTATAAATATATTAAAACGAAATAAAACAGAAAAGTGAAATAAATAAAAGGAAACGACAAATCTAACAAAAAAAAGAGGCAGAGCCCCCCCCACTGGGCCATCTGTGGCCGAGCTAGCCAGCCCAACTGGGCAAAGGCCCAGCCGACTGGCCCAGCCGGCCACTCCCCCACTACCCCTTATCCTCTCCCTCCCGTAACCTAAGTCAATCACTCCCCCACTCCCCTCCCCACGACGCGCCCCCTCCCCCCGATCCAGATCGGATCGGGGCTCGCGGCGCCAACGCCGCCTCGCGACCGAACGTCGCCGCCGCCGAAGCTCCTCGCCGGACGGCCTCCCCGGAGCGCTCCCTCGCCGGTCTGCCTCGTCTACGTCGACGCCATCGTCTGCGACCACCACCCCGACCCCGCTGCCACGAACCCTGCTCCTCGCCGTGAGACCCCCTCCTCTCCTTGCTACCCCGCTCGGCGCGCCTCTCTCCGTCGCCACGCGCACGTCTGCCCGAGCCCTGCCTGCGGTCACCCCGCGCTGGTCGTGCCCAGCTCACGCGCGCCCGCCCCCGCTGCCACTCACGCCGCCCGGTGCCCGTGCTTGCGGTGAGCACACGCGCACCCGTCGCTGCCCGCACACGCGCTCGCCTTTCCCCTGGCCGTGGCCCGCACACCTATCCTCGCCCGTCGCGCCCCTGCATCGCCTCTCCGGGCCGAGGCCGCCCCCGTCCTGCTCCGTCCAGTCGTGCGCCGCCGCAACCCGCTTCTCTCAACGCCGCCACCGCCCCCTGCAGCCACTGCCACGCTGCTACTTCCGACCGCCGGCGTGCCCGCGCTCCCTGCTCGCGCTAGCTCCTGCCCCGCCTCTGTCGCTGCTGCTGCCTCCGCGCACGCACGCTCCCGTTCCCCTCGCCCTGCTCCGGTCCGGGCTCGTGCAGACCATCCCTCCCCGCGGTCAAGTCCGGCGCCCTGTCGGCCGTCGCTGGTGCGCCCGGGCTCACCCCGTTGGGCGCCTGGCGCTAGCGCCCGTAACCCACCCGCGGCGCCCTATGCCTGCTAAGGCCAGGGGCCAATGACATGTGGGGCCCACGGCCCAGAACGTTTAATTTAATAAAAAAAAATTAAAAAAATAATTTAAAAGGTAATATTAAATAAATAAAATAATTAATTAATTAATTAACTTAATTAGTTAACTTAATTAATTATGTTAACTAACTATTAAACCTAATTAACCTGCAAATTAATCTAACTAAACAATTAGTTAGTTAGACAATGACAGTGGGACCCATGCGTCAGATTGACCAAGTCAACTGACTGTTGACTGCTGACAACACCCTGATGTCATGCTGACATCATGGTGGCATTTCCTAATTAAATTAATTCTGATAATTCAAAAATAAATTAAAACTTTGAAAATAATATAAAATAAACCGTAGCTCGGATGGAAAAACTTTGTACATGAAAGTTGCTCAGAACGACGAGACGAATCCGAATACGCAGTCCATTCGTCCGCCACACATCCCTAGCATAGCAAACTCAAAACTTTTCCCGTCCGATTCATCTGTCCGAAAATGCAAAACACCAGGAATACTTTCCCGGATGTTTTCCCCCATCACCGGTACTACCTCGTACCGCGTTAGGGCACACCTAGCATCACGCTTTGTCATGTCATGCATCGTCATGCATTTGTTTGCATTATATTTATTGTTTCTTCCCCCTCTTCTCTCGCTAGACATCGAGACCGACGCCGCTGCTACCCAGTACGACTACGGTGTTGAGGAATCCTCTCTCTTGCCAGAACAACCAGGCAAGCCCCCCCCTTGATCACCAGATATCGCCTACTCTACTATCTATACTGCTTGCATTAGAGTAGTGTAGCATGTTACTGCTTTCCATTAATCCTATCCTAATGCATAGCCTGTCCTTGCTACTACTGTTGTTACCTTACCTGCAATCCTAATGCTTAGTATAAGATGCTAGTTTATCATCAATGGCCATACATTCTTGTCCGTCTGCCATGCTATACTATCGGGCCGTGATCACTCGGGAGCTGATCACGGGCATATACCTATACATAATATATGATACTTGTGGTGATTAAAGTCGGGTCGGCTCGTAGGAGTACCCGCGAGTGATTCCGATGTTGGGGGCTGAAGGGGCAGGTGGCTCCATCCCGGTAGAGGTGGGCCTGAGTTCCCGAAGGCCCCCAACGGTTACTTTGTGGCGGAGCGACAGGGCAGGTTGAGACCACCTAGGAGAGAGGTGGGCCTGGCCCTGGTCGGCGTCTGCGGTTATTTCAAAATAACATGCTTAACGAAATCTTGGTATTTGATCTGAGTCTGGCTACTGGCCTATACGCACTAACCATCTACGCGGGGACAGTTATGGGCACTCGACGTCGTGGTATCAGCTGAAGCCTTCATGACGTCAGCGACTGAGCGGCGCGCGCCGGGTTGGACCGCGTAACGCAACTTCCTTTGTAATGGAGGTTGCTAGGTCTGCTCATCGGCCGCGTACGCAACGTGCAGGTGTGCAATGGGCGATGGGCCCAGACCCCTGCGCCATAGGATTTAGACCGGCGTGCTGACCTCTCTATTGTGCCTAGGTAGGGCTGCGACGTGTTGATCTTCCGAGGCCGGGCATGACCCAGAAAAGTGTGTCCGTCCAAATGCGATCGAGCGTGTTGGGTTATGTGGTGCACCCCTGCAGGGAAGTTGATCTATTCGAATAGCCGTGTCCCTCGGTAAAAGGACGACTCGGAGTTGTACCTTGACCTTATGACAACTAGAACCGGATACTTAATAAAACACACCCTTCCAAGTGCCAGATACAACCGGTGATCGCTCTCTCACGGGGCGACGAGGGGAGGATCATCGGTTAGGATTATGCTACACGATGCTACTTGGTGAACTAACCATCTACTCTCTTCTTCTGCTGCAAGATGGAGGTTACCAGAAGCGTACTCTTTGAAAGGACTAGCTATCCCCCTCTTATTTCAGCATTCTGCAGTTCAGTCCACATAAGATAGCCTTATTCCAGTTGATACCAATGCATACATATGTAGTGTAGCTCCTTGCTTGCGAGTACTTTGGATGAGTACTCACGGTTGCTTTTCTTCCCCTTTTCCCCCTTTCCTATACCTGATTGCTGCGACCAGACGTTGGAGTCCAGGAGCCTGATGCCACCGTCGATGATGACTACTACTACTCGGGAGGTGCCTACTACTGCGTGCAGCCCGCTGTCGGCGACCAGGAGTAGTTAGGAGGATCCCAGGCAAGAGGCCTGCGCCGCTTTCGATCTGTATCCCTGTTTGTGCTAGCCTACTTAAGGCAAACTTGTTTAACTTATGTCTGTACTCAGATATTATTGCTTCCGCTGACTCGTCTATGATCGAGCTCTTGTATTCGAGCCCTCGAGGCCCCTGGCTTGTAATATGATGCTTGTATGACTTATTTTATTTGTAGACTTGTGTTGTGATATCTTCCCGTGAGTCCCCGATCTTGATCGTACACGTTTGCGTGTATTATTAGTGTACGATTATATCGGGGGCGTCACAAGTTGGTATCAGAGCCGACTGCCTGTAGGAATCCCCCTTCCACACTCCTTGGCCGAAGTTGAGTCTAGACATTACAAGAACTTTTAATAACATGGATGTGTGCCTTACAGGCCCACATTGCCATCTGGGTGGTATTAGGATCTTTTACTCCTTGATCCTTACTCTGGGACTCTGAACTCTCTCCTACTCGGGTTAAACGATTTTACTAACTCTAACACTAGGATCCCATGACCACGTTCACCCCAAAGTTGGATAAGCCCTAGTTATTCTTTAGAGTAGTATTTGAACTTTGTCCACATTGTCATTTGACTCCTGTGAAAACATCTTTGTTTTCAGATGGAACCCACAAGGCAGGTCGTGCACCACACAACGGCCATTGGTGCCTCAGGATCACCTACTGTGCTGGTTGAGATGATGACCTATCTGGGTTATCGCTGGCACCCATGAGTACATCGTCTATGAGGAGTATCAGGACTTCAACCAGGAGCAGTACCGTGCCATCGTCCACCTCTACTCTCGGGAGTATGACTCCACTACCGTGCTGCACACTGCTCATGGTGTTGGAGTGACTATCGATATGGCGGTCCACGATGCTGCTTATGCTGCTCTGACACGTCTTCGTGGAGAGTATCAGGAGCTGGACACCTCCCCCTTCAGGCACATTGCTATCGCATCCGATGTTGGTGCAGAGGGTTACTACACTGCGGCCTACTCCACTATCACCCGAGAGCCCTTCTACCATCAGAACCTAGTCCTGCATGCTGATGGGCTGGATAGAGCTAACCGAGCTCTTCGCCACGAGCTGTAGACCACCCGTTAGCACCTGTATCGTGCTCTGACGCTGTTGCACCCCTCTGTCCGCTCTGGTGATCTGTCGCGTTCTGCGATCTACCCTGCCAGGACTGTGATGCCCCAGGGCGTCGACTGGCCAGATGTGGGAGGCTACTCTCCTGCACTTGGTCCTCTCCTGCCACCTGCGCATCGGGTTCCGCACCAGAGTATCCGTGGACCCCAGGCTACTCGCGTGGAGGTCTTCCCTTCGCGTCACTACCAGCTGTCGGGCTACACCTACCTCCGCAGTACCGCGTGGGACTGATGTAGACTTGCTTGTTAGTGTTAGATGCATTCGCCGCGAGCTTGTGTGCCGCCTATGAAGTCTTAGTCTATGTACCGAACTCTATGCATGATCTCTTTTGTAAGATATGCCGACTACTATGTAGTATTTATCGTGCTGCTTTCGTTATGCATGTTTCATCATGAATGATTCTTGTCTTTGCAAATTTCTCAATGCTGAACTACCCCTGTTATATATTAGCAGGATGGTTAGACTAGGTGGTCGTGGTCGTGGTGGCAACGCCCCACCACCGCCTGATTACATGGCTGGGATGATGCAACAGTTTGAGCTAAATTGTCAGTTCATGGAGAATATTATGGCTCAGTTTCCTCGCCCCAATATGAACCAGCCGCCAACCCAAGTGACTCTGTAGGATTTCATGCGCCTCAACCCAACCATGTACCGCAGCTCAACTCAGCCTCTGGATGCTGATGACTGGCTCCGTGACATCACCTATGAGATGGAGTCTGCTGATGTAGCCCCTGCCAGCTACGTCACCTTTGCTTCTTTCTTCCTGGACCCGCACCTCAATGGTGGGACAGCCACAGGCGTACTCTGCCAGCTGGAACAATCATCACCTGGCCAGACTTCCAAGCTGCCTTCCGTGCTCGCTTCATTCCTCGGGGAGTCATGGACCGGAGGAAGCGTGAGTTCCGCAACCTCACCCAAGGCAACAAAACTGTGGAAGCTTATCAGCGGGAGTTTCTGGATCTGTCCCGCTATGCTGAAGAAGACATTGCAACTGATGCACGCGGACAGGAGAAGTTCCGTGATGGCCTCCAAGTTGACATCAAGCTCGCACTTCTAGTGCATGACTTTGTTGATTTCGCCACCCTGGTGAACAAGGCCATCAATGTCGAGACTGGTCTGCAAGAATACCAGAGTACGCACAAGCGCAACCGTGACACAGGCTCATCTTCGGGCCCGTCCTCACAGAAGCGTAAGATATGGATTCCCAACAGCATGTACCAGCCAACTACACCTGCCCCATGGCAGTCCTATGCTGCACCTCGTCTGCCTGCTCCACCAACTAGGCAGCCAAGGCTTCCAACTCCACCACCCCAAGCTCCTGTTCCCACTCCCAATAATGGTCTGTGCTACAAGTGTGGCCAACCTGGTCACCTTGCCAGGAACTACTATCAGAATCAGAACCAGAATCAACTGGCCCTTCCCACAGCTGGCCGTGGAAGCAACCAGCCTCGCAATAACAATGCCAAGTCTTATGGTCGTGTTCATGCCAACCACGTTGATCTCAATGAAGTTCTAGACGAGCCTGCTACCGTGATGGGTACACTCCTCGTAAACTCAGTACCTGCATCTGTTTTATTCAATTCAGGAGCATCGCATTCATTCATGTCAGAAGATTTTGCATACAAACATGACATTAAATGTGAGGAGATGAACACTTCGGTATTGGTTAAAAACCCCGTGGGACAATGTCAAACCTCACTGGTTGGCATCGATGTCCCCGTGGAAATCGAAGGGCTGGAATTCTATGCCTCTCCCATTATCCTGAAGTCGTCTAACATCGACCTCATTCTGGGAATAGATTGGTTGAAAGCGCATACTGCTTCTATAGTTTGCGCCACTAAGGTCGTCCATCTGCTACACCCTTCTGACGAAATAATAGCTTACCAAGCTCATCTAGTTCAGAACGCCGAGGCATGGCTTTATGCCTTGAATGCGTTGAACGCTACACCACTTGAGGGCATTGAAAACATTCCCGTCGTTTGTGAATTCCAAGACGTCTTCCCAGAAGAACTTCCAGGGATTCCCCCTGCTAGAGCTGTCGAATTCATCATCGAGTTGAAACCCGGCACCACCTCTATAGCTAAACGACCCTACAAGATGCCGCTGCATGAACTCATTGAGCTTAAGGAGGAAATCGACAAATCTCTGGTCAAAGGTTTCATTCGCCCAAGTTGCTCACCTTGGGGAGCACCTTCTCTCTTTGTTAAGAAGAAGGATGGGACAAACCGATTAGTCCAAGACTACCGTCCTATAAACCAAGCTACCATTCAGAATAAATATCCTCTTCCTCGGATCAATGATCTTTATGATC